>NC_044031.1:74111587-74442169 GCF_901765095.1 Microcaecilia unicolor
GGTTCTAAACCTGCTTTGGTAATATATTGTTTCTCAGATTCATTTATTTTAAATTGCTTCATTTTATAAGGAAAAAGCATCAGAAGATAAAAGAACAGGGGATAAGCTAGGTTTAAAATATGCAGGAAATTCATAATTTGAGCGATACCAGTAGAATGATAGAGACTATTACATTTGTATCCAACTGAGGCATTTTCTGCAAAAGTCGTAAATTAAGGATTTCCTATTAAGTTCTGTTTCTCCAGTGGAAGAAATTTACCTCTGTTGTAATTTTACAAGGGGGGGTTGATTTCTCATATTAATAATATACAGAAGCAGATCTTTAAAATCAAATTTTCTGTAGAGCAATTCTTAGGAAAATAAGTCAAAATACAAGTACTCAGAAATGTTTATGTTTATTACATTCATGATATACTGCCTTTCTGTGGTACAAAGAAGTTTGTGTACTACTTATATGTGCTTTCTGCCCCTAATGGGCTCAAAATCTAATGCAATGAAAAGGCATCTGTATTCTGAAATGATTTAAAAAATGACTACAAAACCCTACTTAGATGGTATACGAGGCCAACACAATTACATAAAATTATCCTAAATCTCTCCAACAAGTGTTGAAAGAATTATAGGAAAGGCAGGAGTATGGCATGTCAAGTTATTTGTTTGGTTTGGATCATTTTTAAATAATGTTAATACTGCTACAAACAAAATTGACTCCTGGTGCCGTGGAGGTACACCACAGAGCTCATTTTCGAAACAGAAAAATGTCCAAAAAGTGTCATAAAGCAGCATGGGGACGTATTTGTTCTCAAAATTTCCAAATCGCTATTTTCAAAACCTTTTGTGCAGATGTGTATCTATGCAATTCGTCTGCAGTGCATCCATATCACAAGGGGGCGTGTCAGGGTGTGTCAGGACATATAGGGGACGGGATTAGGGCATTCCTAACACTTGGACATTTTGCAGTCATAATGAAACAAAACAAAAATGTCCAGGGCTACAATTTCAACGTTTTGGTCTAGACCTGTTTTTAGAATGAATAAGGCAAGAAAATGTTTCCTAAATGACCAGATGACCACTGGAGGGATTCAGGCATGACTCCCTTTACTCCCCTAGTGGTCACTGACCCCCTCCCACCCCCCCAAAAGATTTGAAAGAAACAGTACATACCAGCCTCTATGACAGATTCAGATGTTGTGACCAGTTCTGTTAGAGCAGCAAGCAGATTCCTAGAGTAGTCTAGTGTTTGATGCAGTGCACTGTAGAGAATGGGGCCCAGGCTCATATCCCACTTGTGCTGGAAAGTATCAGCCCTCCCACATTCATCAAAAATCTACTGTACCCACATATAGGTGTCACCTGCAGCCATGAGGGCTATTGTAGTAGTGTACAGTTGGGGACAGTGGATTTTTGGTGGGTTTTCGAGGGCTCACCATAAAATATAAGGGGGTAACGGTGAGATGTGTACCTGGAATCTTTTATGTGAAGTTCCCTGCATTGCTCCCTAGGGTGCCCCACTGCTCTACTGGGATGTCTGTGTGGCCATTCTACTAAGAATGCTGGCTCCTCCTACATCCCAATGGCTTGATTTTATGCATTTTGCACTTGGACTTTTTTTTTTTTAATAGACCTAAAAGATAAACACTTAGAGCATGTGGCCATTTTTGAAAAAGAAATATGATATGTTTTGCCATTTTGAAAATGGCTATACTTCCTTTTCGAATTTGGGACGTTTAGAGCAAAACGTCCAAAGTCAGATTTAAACGTCATATTGAAAATGCCCCCCACGGTTGCTACTTTCTCCTGGTAACTCGGTGCTTAATTAGGGTCTGGGAAATAGTGGCAATGGAAGTAGATCACATTTTTTTTTTTACAATGGTGCCTGGGTTCACTCTCCTATACCTTTTTCTCCACCATACTCTTGTTTTTCTTTGATCTTTCACTCTTTTCTTTTTTTTCTCTCTCTCTCTCTCTCTCTCTGTATTCTCCCTCTTTTTTTTTGTTTTCTCTGTTAATATTAATTTTATTCATCAGTCTGAGGCAAGCTGGAGGTTGCTTCAATATATTATGGTGCTTATTTTAGAAATGCTATTCACATTTTAGACATGAATAAACTGGATTTTCCAAAGCTGAGATATACGTGCTTAAAACTAAAAAATGTGCATATGGCAAGGGGATGTGGTCTGGGTATGTTTCAGGTGGGACTTGGGCAGGCATAAACAATAAACACGTATTCCCCAGTTCAGAAAGAGAATGCACATCTGGCTATAAGATCAATGTCAGGATTCACTCCCGAAACTGTGGATGTCTAGGTTTCAGAAAAAGACTTGTAGTGAGCAGCAGCGGCCCTGCCCTGGGCCCGGCTCAGTCTCTCGGCGACTCTGTACATTAGTGGCAGTTCTAAAGCACAGTTCACTTAAGGGCATAAAATTTTGAGGTTACATTTACTAAAGTGTGCAAGTGTGCTAGTGCATGCAAGAGCCATTAACATGCAGTATTAATAAATAAGTTCCATTGTCTGAAACAGGGGCATAGCTAGGTGGGGCCACGGGGGCATGGGCCCCCACAGATCAAGCCCTGGCCCACTCTACATTTGATCCCCAGCCGCCACTGCCGCCGCCCCTCCCCCGTTGCTGCCACTGCCGCCAGATACCTCTGCCGAAGACTCTTCTTCAGCACCGGTCAACTCCGGCACCTTCTGATCTGTTTCTGACTCCTTACGTTTTGTATGCATGTCCTGCACGGGGTTACACGCAAGACGTCAGGAGTTAGAAACATCATCACAGCGAAGGTGCCGGAGTCAACCAGCGCTGAAGAACAGTCTTCAGCTGGTGGGGGTTGGGGACCCCCGCCAGCAAAGGTACCTGGCAGCAGCAACGGGGGACGGTCGGCAGCAGCGGGGGGGGGGGAGTCCAAAGTGGTGGGGGGTCAGCGGTTGGGGGAGGCAGGCTAAACAGTGTCCCCCAACCTCAGGCTCTGGACTCCCCTCCCGCCGAGGTATGGCTATGCCCCTGCTATGAAATGGAACCTGCGGCAAATAACCTGTGTTAACATACACTAATGCAGTTGAACACTTTAGTAAATCTAGTGGATAGGGCATAAATAACAGACAGTCCCAGTAGAATCCGCAATTCAGTAATCTACACCAATTTGAGTCCAAAAACCAAAATGGTGGACTGTGTTTTTTCCTATTGTCACCTCCACACTTCCTGTTCCAAAGATATAGAATCAGTCCAAGCCACCCCACACCTCTGAGTCCAAAGTAAACGGAGGCTTGAGCCCCCTCCTTCCACTGCAGCTCCTCTGGCAAAGGCACTTAACCCTCTATTGCCCCAGGTTCAAAATAAGTACCTGTATATAATATGTAAACCGCTTTGATTGTAACAACAGAAAGGCAGTATATCAAATCCCTTCCCTTTTTTCACCACCCAGCTGCAAAGAGATAATGACAGCTGAGGGCCTTGTTTGCTAAGTCGCGCTATAGAAGCGCTAGTGTTTTTAGTGCACCCAAAAATTTAGTGCTAGCTAACGCTAGAAACGCCCATAGGAATGTATGGGTGTCTGTAGTAGGGGCGTAGCTATGAGTGGCCACAGGGGCCTGGACCCCCGCAAATTTCATCCGGGCTCCTGGTTTGGCTGGCGGGGGTCCCCAACCCCCACAAGCCAAAGCCTTCTTCAGTGCAGTCTCCAGCATAGCCGCATTTGCTGTCTGCCCCCTGATCTTCTTTCTTCTTGCTCCTCCTGTGCACGCTGACAGTGCTGTGTCAAGTCTTTTACCAATAAATATTGCGTCATTAAGAACTTGAAGTCTGCTTGATTTGTCCCCGGAGTGCCTGGTCTTTTTCCACTGTTCCTGTTTTCTAGTTGTCTGTATTTACACACCTAACTTTAGATACGAACATTTATGCCGTCTACTGAGCTATGTTGAGAAAGATGGCGTTATAGAAGCCCATCTAAATTTTTCCACCCTGGACCCATTCAATCCTAGCAGTGCTACTGGGAGGAAAGTATTGTGTACTAGATTATCCCAATTGGGAAGAATCTGTGTGGAAGGGGTCCCTGATAGATGAGACTGTGTGTTTCAGTCAGAAGGGAATAGGCTTCTCCTGGTACACAAGAAACCCTTTGCTCCAAAGGACTGGTTATTATTGAAAGGGATCAAAGACACAGATAAAGGAAGCATGTGGAGTATTACAGTGTTTGTTCATTGCTGTACAACCTTAGGACAGAAAGGATACCTCAAAGCTATAATTGTTTTACACATATTTTTCATAAGTGTTGGAGCACCCTATGTGTGTCTCTAAGAAATTAAGGGACATATACACCAGGGCCTTGGAAAAGAAATCCCTTCTTCCCGGAGAGAACTTGTTCCCTTGGATAAGAGTATGCATGCTGCGAGCGAAGAGAACCAGGAAATAAATGTTCTATGGGGGCCCTGGGATATGAATCTGTTGATGGACTACCCCCCCCCCCCCCCTACACACACACACATACGCCCCTTACACATAGTCTGTACAAGCATACATTGAAAATATACGACGAAATTAACTTGTGCCCCAACTATTTTCTCTGTTGAGGGTTTTTAACAACTGCAAATATATGTCTGTGTTCAGTTGTGAATTATCAGCAGATGGGACAAACAAGTGGATTTAAAAATCAAAAATAAATTTGCGCTAGGACTAGCTACTTTTTGTTTTACCTCCAGACTCTTTTCCCAGTATTTGCCAATATCACTGTTCATTCTGCATGCAATATTTGTTGTATTCTCAGCATCCCTGACCTTGACATATTACATATATAGGGGCCCTTTTACTAAGCCGCGTAGGCACGTCCGCACGTCCTACATGCGTCAATTTTGAACTACCGCCCGGCTACCGTGAGGCCCGGGAGGTAATTTCATTTTTTACGCACTTCCAATAGGCGTGCTGGAAAACTTCCGGCATGCGACGCTAATCGGGCAGTAATCAGCATTGTACACGCGTAGACCATTACTGCCCAGTTAATTTGTGAGACTTTACTGCTAGGTCAATGGGTGGCAGAATGATCTCAGGCCCAAAATGGATGCACGCTAATTTTTATTTTGCCGCACGTCCATTTTCAGCCAAAGAAAAAAAAAAGGCCTTTTTTGCAGATGCACTGAAAAATGGACCTGCGCACGTCCAATACACGCGCCTACATCAGCGCAGGCCATTTGTGGCACACTTTAGTAAAAGGACCCCATAGTAATTTAATTCTGTTAAATCTATCGTATTTGCAGTAAGCTCAGTGCTTAAGGGAGGTGAATATGTACACTAATTACATATGTTTGTGGTGTATAAAATTAGCATTCATTAACCAAATACATAATAACTATGGTTTACAGCCTCCTTAGTTCAAAGTACCCTAGACATAGCTGCTGTTTGTTTCCCATTTCAGTAGTGCAAGGTGAGCTGGGGGGGGGGTTCTTTTAGAAAGCATATAATTTCTCCAATTTGTCCATCAATATTGTCAGCATGGAGTAGGAAAGAAGTATAGATTAAACACAGTGGGGAATGAAAGAAAAAGTGGTTTTGTATAAACAGAGCCTGCAGGGTAGCCACAGATATGTGTGTGAATTATTTAAAGGTTGCTTTCCTATGCAAAGAAATTAGGATTTGACAAAATTGCAGCAATAATCAGCTCCTGGGTTCTCTTCACCCTGCTATTTGGAGAGACAACAAATACAAAGTGACATGTGTATCCTTCTTCTGGAGTGTTTTTCTACATAGCAAGAAAAAAAGGGCAAGAATTCTACCCATCACAGCTAAAATAGCAGTGCCACAGAATTGCTGGATTGTTGTTACCTCTGCTGTCTTCTTCTTTTCTGTTAATGAAATTCAGCTGTGTGTGGGAAATTCACTTCATTTTCCCGCATATGGGCTAAACATTTTTCCCCAAGGACAAGCTGACTAGCAAGCAAGTTCTTGGAGATAGATGGCATCATCCGATGAAGCCTATGTGGAGAAGCTTCCTCCGCTCAGACATATCTGGAAGCTTTTGAGAAGCCCTTAAGCATATTTGTGTGAATTCCCACTCATCACTGTTATGCAGGCCCTCACTTAGCCTTCTCTCTTCCTTGGAGCCATGATAATTTGTACCTACTGTGCTGTCTGAGAAGGTTAAAAATGTATTTTGTTTTTTCTGTCACTGTCATGCCAGGTCTCTCCAAGTTTTGGAGTATTACTTTTTTTACATACCCATCCACTTAGACCTCTTTATAGGCCTAAGGATGAACCAGCTAGGTTAAATTTTCAAAAATCTGATCTGATTTCACTGTGGCTGTTTTGTTTTGTGGCAACATATCTGAAAAGAAAGTCCACAGCAGCTTTAAAAAGTACAGATAGAACAGCAAGGCAATATCCAAAGTGCAAATCTACAATTGGTGCTTGGAGGGGCTAATCATGATCCATTTCAAATGTCACCTGTGCTCCCAAAGGATGAAGAGTGGGCTCCAGAGCTTTGAAAAATAACTTGAGAGAATATTAGGTCCTTCTAAGTCTAGTCAATTGATGTCTGCATCAAATTCATTGGTGTCAAAGAGTTCAGGAACTGCTCAGGTTATTAGGGATGTATTGGCATTGGGAGTGCATCAGTCATCTTTGATGTCAAGCATTGATAGAGGTCATTGAGTCTGGACATTGTTGATTCTCACCTGAATCAGAGGAAGTATTTGTCCTCTTCTTCTTCAACGTTAAGGACCAGAATGCTGAGGTTGGGCAGAGAATTGGAAGCTTCAGCATTATACTTCATTGAGCATGACATTGAGAGCAGTGAGACACCACTTCTCCAGGGCTTTCATAGTGACCCCAACAAGGAAAACTGCTCACCCTCGTTGATGATGGCAGAGTGCAAAGACCCAAAGAAGACCACAGAGAATGTGACCACCTCTATTGGTTCCCCTGCATTTTTGGTGTTCCCAGTCTTTGAGGAGGAGCTCAACAATGAGATCAATAAGCTCCTGGAATTTCTCCATGCTGGACACAACACCTCATCTTCAACATCATTGATGTCAAGATACTCGAGATTCATACATTGCTTGAAGCAGATTCAATGAAGCTGAGATCTTGAAGGGCCTTGGATTCAATATCTTCCACACTGATATCAATCTCCAGTGCACTGGAGAAGGACATTTCATCTGCTTAATATACCTGTTCAATGAGCGCATAACATAAACTAGTAAAATAATTGTTGAATAAAGTCCTGATACTTAAACTTCAATTCAGGAGTAATTATATAAATCATTTTTACATACAGAAAATGATTTGTATACAATTACACAAGGTTATACAGCATAAAAATAGGCAATACAGAAAGAGCACCTACTTTTAAGCAATTTGCGTGTAGGCACAATTTGGGAAGAGAAGGTGCGGAGTTTTGTATCATTTCATTTATAGTAATTAGCAGACAACGTTACCTTAAGACACACAGGGGCTCATTTTCAAAGCACTTACATTTACATTTGTTACATTTGTATCCCACATTTTCCCTCTTATTAGCAGGCTCCATGTGGCTTACATGGTACCATAACGGCATTTGCCAGTTCCGGTATGAACAAATACAAGGTGATATTATGGTAGAATAAGGTTCAGGTACGATGAATACTTTGAGAGAGTTTAGGGGGGAAGAGGAAGAGTTTGGATATGTCCATTACGGTCTTTGGTTTCATTATGTCGCAGATATCCAGGTTTTTTATGTTGGTTCGGTGGGGTATGTCTTTCTGAACAGGTTTGTTTTTAGGGCCTTTCGGAAATTTAAGTGGTCGAGCGTAGTTTTTACCACTTTTGGCAGTGCATTCCATAATTGTGCGCTTAAATAGGAAAAACTGGATGCGTAAGTTGATTTGTATTTGAGTCCTTTGCTGCTTGGGTAGTGGAGATTTAGGTATGAACGTGATGATCATGTAGTGTTTCTAGTTGGCAGGTCAATGAGGTCTGTCATATATCCCGGGGCTTCGCTGTAAATAATTTTGTGAACTATTGTGCAGATTTTGAAAGCAATATGTTCTTTGATTGGGAGCCAGTGCAGTTTTTGTCGGAGGGGTTTGGCGCTTTCAAAACGCATTTTTCCAAATATAAGCCTGGCTGCTGTGTTTTGTGCAGTCTGAAGTTTCTTTATGATTTGTTCTTTGCATCCCACATAGATTCCATTGCAGTAATCTGTGTGGCTCAATACCATTGATTGTATCAGGTTGCGAAATACTTCCCTTGGGAGGAATGGTTTCACGCATTTGAGTTTCCACATTGAGTGAAACATTTTCTTTATAGTAGATTTCGCTTGGTTCTCTATTGAAAGGTTTCGGTCGATTGTTACTCCGAGAATTTTCAGGCTGTCTGAGATAGGGAGGGAGTAACCTGGGATGTTGATGTTTGATGGTTTGTATGTATTGTATTGGGATGAGATATTGAGACAATCCAGCTTATTTTCGAAAGAGAAAGACGCTCATATTTTGACCCAAATCGGGAGATGGGCGTCTGTTTCCCGTGGATGCCCAAATCGGTATAATTGAAACCCGATAATTGAAGTCCGTCACGGAGATGAACAAAGATCACGGGGGCGTGTCGGAGGCATGGCGAAGGCGGGACTGGGGCATGGTTATCGGCCGAGGAGAGATGGGCGTCTTTAGCTGATAATCGAAACAAGAAGGGCGTTTTTGACGGAATTTGGTCCGCTTTATTTGGACCCTTTTTTCAGGTCTAAGACCCAAAAAGGTGCCCCAACTGACCAGATGACCACCGGAGGGAATCGGGGATGACCTCCCCTGACTCCCCCAGTGGTCACTAACCCCCTCCCGCCAAAAAAAACCCACTTTACAAACTTTTTTCCAAGCCTGTATGCCAGCCTCAAATGCCGTACCCACTTCCATGACAGCAGAATGTGTTCTATCCTCTGACAGCCTTTCCCTGGTTCTGATGTGGGTCTCGGGTGAGTGTGACACCTTTTCTATTAAGGGCACTGCAGAGTCACATCAGCAATGCATTGTGGTGGGTGTAGGGTATTGGGCTCCGTGATTCCACTAGCTTGTGTTAAATGCTCACGATGTTGGTAGTTGGTAGGCTCTACTCCTATAGTGCTTTTCCCTCTGCTTACTGTTTTGTTTCCGGTAGTCCATGAGGTAGTGGCCATTTGTGTAAGACACTTTTAGATCCCTTTCATGTGTTAGCCACGTTACAGCACTTAGTTCTTACCTTGAATGTTGCTGAAAGAGGGCATTGTATGCCATTCTGCCAGCTTGGACCTACTGCTAATCTCAGTACCAGCGAGACTCGTTGCCAGTGGGGCACAACCTGTGATCTGCAGTTAACTGTGAATAAAGGTGCTTATTCAAATAAAGGACGTTTTCAGCGAGATTAGTCTTCAAGTGTCAACTGCTGTGCCAAGGTTATACACCAGCAACAAGTCCTGTCCCTGGAGCACTTTTAGTGGGTACTGCAGTGCACTTCAGGCAGGCAGACCCAGGCCCATCCCCCCCCCCCCCCCCCCCACCCGTAACACTTGTGGTGGTAAATGGGAGGCCTCTAAAACCCACTGTACCCACATGTAGTTGCCCCTTCACCCCTAAGAGCTATGGTAGTGTTGTACATTTGTCCCTCCCATGACCAAATGACTTGGATTGAGACGTTTCTGAGCTGGGCGTTTTTAGTTTCCATTATCGCAAAAAAAAACCCCGCCCATCTCAGAATGGACCAAATCCATGGTATTTGGTCCGTCCAAACCGTATTTTCGACATGAAAGATGGATGCCCATCTTTTTCGATAGTACGGTCTGTTCCGCCTCTTCACATACCCGTTTTTGGACATAGACACCCATGGAGATGGGCGTTCGCGTTCGATTATGCCCCGCAATGTTTTTTTTCTGTGTTGAGTTTTAGTTTTAGTGCATTTGCCCAAAGTACAAAGCACATAGAGCTTTGAAAATCAGCCCCATGCTGACTCACAGCGTAAGATCACATTTAAAGAAATAGAACAGTCAATAAACAAATAAAAACATAATCCAACCACCCTCTCCCAAAGGCTTGCTTTAAAAAAACAACAGAATTTTGTGTTTGCAAAAAGATTTTATATCAATCATCAGCCCAGGTAGCGCGCCCACCTGACAGTAATGTCGAAGTTGAGGTGCGCTGTTTCCTGTGGTAGAAATATTTTTCTATTTTCTACTGCAGGGGGTGTTCCCGGTGGTAATCAGCAGTAAGGCCACATTGGTGCATGCTGCATGAGTACAGCGTGTGTAGCGTATGAGCCCTTACCACTAGGTCAATGGGTGGCAGTAAGGGCTCAGGCAGTAAATAGCCACATGTTACCTTTAATTCGAGTGCACGACCATTCACTGTCCCCATTTAAAAAATCTTTTTTCCAAGCCATGGTAAACAATGGCTCAGTGTGCACCAAAACCATGCACCCACACTACCAAAGTCTGCTTTTTACCGCTGCTTAATAAAATAGGCAATGTAAAGACCAAAGCATAGGGATTACGTGGTGAGCATGCACCCTTATTTGGCAGGTTAACCCCTAGCAATAGTACCCCGAGACTACCACAAGGGTCAGATTTGGCATTTTGACCTCAGGCACCCAACATAGCAGGAGCAACTGGAGCTCACTCCAGCCTTCCCTAGTCACCAGCGAGAGCTCCAGTTAAGAGCTGGGGGGATAAAGGTGGGGAGGAGGTCACCTTTATATCAGGGGGCTGAGGAAAAGTCAGAGTGTATGAGGTTCTTTCAGGGAGTCCAGAGGAGGGAGGATGTAAAATATATCGTGGGTGGGTCAGGGGAGTGAGGGAAGAAGGTCTGGAGTAGAATGGGGGAAGGTAGGATTGAAGTAGGGCTTTGCTTCTATTAGTGCGCATTCAGTTTATTTGGGCAACTAAAAAAATTCAGTGTACGCAAATTGATTGTACACGCGCTAAACCAAATTTGTTATAAATGAGAAAGAATGCAACTGTGCTCGTAATTATTTGCCAGTTTGGTCTTGAGAGTAAGAGTGATACAAGAAAAAGCATATATGTGGTTTGAAAATAATTAAAACGTGAAATGGAGCTTGCCAGGTAGCTCAGTGAGAGTATATTTGTGTGCATGGTTTTTTTTGGGGGGGAGGGGGGAAACACTTGAAAATCAGGAAAAAATCATAAAATGTAAATGCAAACCAAATTTTTATTTTAGCCATGCACATATTAGCCTTAAATAGAAACAAGGTTCTCTGCAGTGCACTGTACTGTCACTGAGCCACCAGACCAGCTCTGTGTCACATTTGTTTTTTTAATTTAAAACCACATGCATGCATTTTCTTGTGTTATTCTTACTTTCGTGACCTATCAGCTAATTAGGAGCACAGTTACATAAGAACAGCTATACTGGGTCAGACCAATGGTCCATCCAGCTCAATATCCTTCAGTGCTTGATGTCCCCTCAAAAATGTGCTAATTGTTACCTACAAAATAACACGTTGGATGAGAGCCAATTTCAAACAGCAATAATATTATAATACAGGTTCTCATAAAGAAAAGTAAACATTAGAAAAAGCAAGGGAGGAAACAGCCTCAAGAAGCTCCCAGCAATTAACAATCAGCAGGTCGAGCAGGACTTCTTCATTGTTGGCATAAAAACCCTCTCGATTTCAAAACTTAGAAGTACTTAGCTGCATAATGTCTTTCTCTGTGTTGGATTTGGGAGGTTTTTTTTATGCCAATGATGTTAATTGCTGGAAGCTTCTTGAGGCTTTTTCCTCCCTTGCTTTTTCTAATGTTTACTTTTCTTTATGAGAACCTGTATCTATAATATTATGGCTAATTGTTACCTGACCATTTCAAACATGAAGAGGGATGCCATGTGCCTTTAACGGCTTCATCCATGGGGTAGAATGATGCAAACAACTGCCTCACTGGACATTTTCCTAGCTAGGAAAATCCCAACTCAGTTTCCCCCTTTGCTGGTAATCCTGGTTTAAGAGTACATAATACTGAATGCACAAAACTGCGGCCATTTCATGCACTGAAAAGGAAAAATTGGATTTCTGCATATAGGCTTCTTATCAATGGGAGCCAGGGAAAGGAAAAAGAGGATGGAACGCTTGGGGGCAGAGAACAAGGGACTCGGAGTGTACAGATATTGGCATTGCCGTGTTGCATTGTATCCTTTCAGTATTATAGTAAGTCTTACAATGCTTGATCACCCCTCGAAAGGCATCCTCATGATTTACATAGCCATTTAAGATGTGCTGAGTGATTCCTTAGGGACAGTTTTCATATTTAAATATAAAGATCTCTCATTATAGACAGCTAAGCAGTCAGTAACAGCGTGAAATGTTCATTAGGCAGGCTGCAGCAGCAGTGCATTTAAAACGGGTTATGTTGGTGAAGTAGGTGTGGACTGGTTTCCATAGACCACATTTTCGAAGCTGTAGAATGTGTGAAAGACATAGAGATCCTGAAGGATCAAGGGTTTTCTCTATTGAGACAGTATGATAGAACACCGTGGATAAAACATATCTGCAGTGTGCAAAGAGGAAGGTTGGTTTTTTAAATTGTTTCCTTGAAAAGGAGCTGTAATTTAATGAAAGCTATTTGCTTGTGTTCATTCTTAGTATTGTGCAATCCTGTGATAATGGCTAATTGCAGTCCGCAACAGAATTGTATAGAGTGCTTACATTTAATTAAAAATGACCGTGTGTGCTTCACAGAATAATAAATTCCCACTGACCCTAGAACAAAGGAAAAGAGTCCTTTAGGAGTCTCGTCAATCCCTTCATAGTCTTTCATATCCCCCTTCATATTTCTTATGTGGATATAATTATGTGAACAAATACAAAGGCTTAACTGAACTCCCTTGTGTCACCGGCATCTTTCACACAGATAAAGCTAGTTTTCTGAGCCTTAATTAAAAGAGAATCCTAATGTTTAACTAAAGTTAATAGTCTGTTGCTTTGCAGCCTACATTGGAGTTGTGTTTCAACAGAAGTGGCCCTTCCTGTTCAGAAACAGGTGGAATAGCCAATGACCTGTTGCATAGGGTTATCCAGTGAAATAATTCATAGTGGCAGTTTTTGTGTGTTAATTTAGCTTTGCTAATGTGTTTTCCCATTCTAATACATAATACAGAAATTATGCATTATGGGAACAGTTCTCATGGTCCCCATGACTGCACAGGTCTGCAGGTACTGCAGCTCACAGGAGCAAGGGAACACTGCCTGTGGAGTTTTCCTTCAACAATACACCTGCAAAGACATAGCAGGGGTAGTTTCATAATAGGGCACCTCTAAATATATAAATTTCAAAAGAGCTCTTTTTTAATAAAGTCAACATAGGTGCCTATCACGCTTATTTTCGAAAGAGAAAGACGCCCACCTTTTGACACAAATCGGGAGATGGGCGTCCTTCTCACAAGGTCGCCCAAATCGGTAAAATCGAAAGCCGATTTTTTGCATCCTCAACTGCTTTCTGTCACGGGGACGACCAAAGTTCACGGGGGCGTTCGGCAGGGTAGCGAAGGCGGAACTGGGACGTGATTAGGAGATGGTCGTCCTTGGCCGATAATAGAAAAAAGAAGGGTGTCCCTGACGAGCATTTGGCCGACTTTACTTGGTCCTTTTTTATTCATGACCAAGCCTCAAAAAGGTGCCCCAACTGACCACCGGAGGGAATCGGGGATGACCTCCCTTTACTCACCCAGTGGTCACTAACCCCTCCCACCATAAAAAAACAAGTTTAAAAATACTTTTTTGCCAGCCTCTATGCCAGCCTCAAATGCCATACTCAGGTCCATCGCAGCAGTATACAGGTAACTGCAGCAGTTGTAGTGGGTGCAGTGTACTTCAGACTGGCAGATCTGTTGGGGGGGGGGGGGTTGGGTGGCTCAGCACCCAAGGTAAGGGAGCTATGCACCTGGGAGCAATCTCTGAAGTCCACTGCAGTGCCCCCTAGGGTGCCTGGTTGGTGTCCTGGCATGTGAGGGGGACCAGTGCACTACAAATGCTGGCTCCTCCCACAACCAAAAGGCTTGGATTTGGACGTTTTTGAGATAGACGTCTTTGGTTTCCATTATCGCCGAAAACCGAGGACGACCATCTCTAAGGTCGACCTAAATGTCAAGATTTGGGCATCCCTGACCATATTATCGAAACAAAAGATGGACATCCATCTTGTTTCGATAATACACGTTGCCCTGCCCCTTCACGGCATTGTCCTTAGAGTTGTGCACCCTTAGAGATGGTCGTCCCCGTTCAAAAATGCCCCTCCATGTGCCCTTACATAATAGATTCCCAGAATTATTCCAATAGTTACCTGATGCTAGGGTCCACCTTGGGGGAGTCAGCACCCAAGAAAAAGATCTAAGTGTTGTTGTAGACAATATGCTGAAATTTTCTGCCCAGTGTGTGGCAGTGGCCAAAAAAGCAAACAGGATGCTAGGAATTATTAGGAAAAGGATGGTAAATAAGTCTGAGAATCTGTGCTTTTTTTGTAGGAAAAAAGGTACCGGTACTCATACAGGGCCAACCGTAAGGGCGTGGTCACTATGGGGTCCATTTACTAATGTGTGCTGAAAAATGGCCTGCACTAGTGTATGCGTGTGTTTTGGACGTGCGTAGATCCATTTCTCAGTGCGCCTGTAAAAAAGGTCTTTTTTGGGGGAGACGAAAATTGACTGTCAGCAAAATAAAAATTGGTGCACGTCCATTTTGGGTCTGAGACCTTACCACCACCCATTCACTTAGTGGTAAGGTCTCACACGTTAACTGGGCGGTAATCATCAACGTGCATACTGTCGATTACTGCCCGGTTAGCGCCGCGTGTTCAAAAAATAAAGAATATTTTCAGACACACATAAAAAATGGAATTACCGACCGGGCCTCACAGTAGTCACACGGTAATTACAAACTGACATGTGTAATGCTTGCGTAGGTGCCTACGCAGCTTAGTAAAAGGGCCTCTATATATGTCTCCACCCCTACAGTAGGGTCCCACTGGGCCACCAGATAATCTCTTTATTGCTGGTTGGGGGGTTAGGGGGGCTGGATGCCTTCTGGACCTCCAGCCCTTTGTGTCCGGGCGGGGGTAAGGGAGTCTGGAGGTCCACCGAACCTCTATGTCCTTCCGTTGGGCTGCGTTTCACAGGTCTAGGCTTTTTTTTTTTTTGACAGCCCGAACCTGTCAAATAACTTCTGTGGGAGGATTGTTCCTTGGTCGCATGCCCAGGCACAATCCTCCCACAGAAGTATCCCGATGATCAACATTAATAGCGCTCATAAATTTCCATACTATTAGTGTTAATCATAGGGGCATTATTCCCCCGCACTATTCCGGTGCTAATTTTATAGTGTTCATAAGTACATAAGTACATAAGTAGTGCCATACTGGGAAAGACCAAAGGTCCATCTAGCCCAGCATCCTGTCACCGACAGTGGCCAATCCAGGTCAAGGGCACCTGGCACGCTCCCCAAACGTAAAAACATTCCAGACAAGTTATACCTAAAAATGAGGAATTTTTCCAGTCCATTTAATAGCGGTCTATGGACTTGTCCTTTAGGAATCTATCTAACCCCTTTTTAAACTCCGTCAAGCTAACCGCCCGTACCACGTTCTCCGGCAATGAATTCCAGAGTCTAATTACACGTTGGGTGAAGAAAAATTTTCTCCGATTCGTTTTAAATTTACCACACTGTAGCTTCAACTCATGCCCTCTAGTCCTAGTATTTTTGGATAGCGTGAACAGTCGCTTCACATCCACCCGATCCATTCCACTCATTATTTTATACACTTCTATCATATCTCCCCTCAGCCGTCTCTTCTCCAAGCTGAAAAGCCCTAGCCTTCTCAGCCTCTCTTCATAGGAAAGTCGTCCCATCCCCACTATCATTTTCGTCGCCCTTCGCTGTACCTTTTCCAATTCTACTATATCTTTTTTGAGATACGGAGACCAGTACTGAACACAATACTCCAGGTGCGGTCGCACCATGGAGCGATACAACGGCATTATAACATCCGCACACCTGGACTCCATACCCTTCTTAATAACACCCAACATTCTATTCGCTTTCCTAGCCGCAGCAGCACACTGAGCAGAAGGTTTCAGCGTATCATCGACGACGACACCCAGATCCCTTTCTTGATCCGTAACTCCTAACGCGGAACCTTGCAAGACGTAGCTATAATTCGGGTTCCTCTTACCCACATGCATCACTTTGCACTTGTCAACATTGAACTTCATCTGCCACTTGCACGCCCATTCTCCCAGTCTCGCAAGGTCCTCCTGTAATCGTTCACATTCCTCCTGCGACTTGACGACCCTGAATAATTTTGTGTCATCGGCGAATTTAATTACCTCATTAGTTATTCCCATCTCTAGGTCATTTATAAATACATTAAAAAGCAACGGACCCAGCACAGACCCCTGCGGGACCCCACTAACTACCCTCCTCCACTGAGAATACTGGCCACGCAATCCTACTCTCTGCTTCCTATCTTTCAACCAGTTCTTAATCCATAATAATACCCTACCTCCGATTCCATGACTCTGCAATTTCTTCAGGAGTCTTTCGTGCGGCACTTTGTCAAACGCCTTCTGAAAATCCAGATATACAATATCAACCGGCTCCCCATGGGGTTTTTAATCATTTATTTATTTATTTATTTATTTGCTGCATTTGTACCCCACATTTTCCCACCTATTTGCAGGCTCAATGTGGCTTACATTATATTGCAAAAGGCATAATTATGAACAGAGTAATAGATTTTTAAATTTAACATGTTATTGTGTAAAAAATAAGGAATCCTAATTATTCAAGCTTTTTTCGTCATGAATGAAGTTTAACCTATTACCTTTAGCTCTTATCATAGGACAAACTTTCCTCTTGTAACCTAACCTAATTTGTCCCTTTACCCCAACTATGTATTTCTGCTATCCGGAACTGATAATCACCACTTTCGGAATTATGTAAGCCACATTGAAACTGCAGATAGGTGGGAAAATGTGGGATACAAATGTTATAAATAAATAAATAAAAAATAATAAAAGCAGTAAGATATAAGGACCAATAATGATAATATGACTAATGTAATCAATTCAATGGTATCAGTTCGTGGTTGGTTCAGATTTAGCCACTGATATTCAGCAGCACTAAACTCTCAGCTTTGACGGTTATCATTATTTACATGCTTAAATAATAGTGATGTGTGATTTTTCTCTCTACTATGATATCCAGAAATTTGCATGTTATGCCTCTGCTGTCCCCTATAATCTGAGTACAACAATTACCTAGTTACCTACTGAGGTATCAGATTTCAGTTTCTATCTTCTGCTTTCCTGTGCAAGCAGTTGATACCAGCTTCTAGTAACTAAACAGTACTCCTAAATTTGGGATCCTCAGTTTTAAATAACTACACTTAGGGGCCCCATATACATGCTTAGTGCAGGAAAAACAGGCTACTGCAAAACTCCCATATGTGCGCATTAATCTGAGCATTAAGAGGATCCTTTTACTAAGCTGCGGGGAAAAGGGCCCTGCAGTAATCGCAGAGGCTGTTTTTCCAACACGACAGGGCCCTTTTTAGCACAGCAGGTAAAAAGCCGCTAAAAAATGGCCATGTGGTAAGATTACTCTTACCGCATGGCCATGTGTGGGGAGCACTTACTACTACCCATTGAGGTGGTGGTAAGGACGCCCGTGGTAATTCAGCAGTAACTGGGAAGTACACGGCAATGCCCAATTACCACTGGGTTTGCACCACACTATAAAATTTAAAAATGTAATGGCGTACGCTCAAGGCAGAACTCTACCGCTGGTGGCCGCATTGGGCCAGCAGTAGTTCCTGGTAGCAGCAGTAAGCCCGTGTTGGGCTTACCGATGCTTTGTAGAAGGGCACCTAGGTATTTTTTAAATTTATCTTGACCTGACTTAAATATTCTCGACTTAAATTTTCAAAACTGTTTAATTTATCCTACCTTGACTTAAAGTATCTCTGGATGACTTCAATTATGCCAACTTGACTTAATTTATCCCAGCTTTGAGTTGGGGGAGGGGAGATTCATCAAGGTGCAGTAAAAGTTCACCTTTTACCACATCTTGATTTCCTGTGGGATTCCGGAACCAGTGGGTTATTCCCAATGACTGGGAGCATCTGGCCACCAATGCTCCCAGGCTGCAGGTCCGAGTCTCCCCCCCCCCCCCCCCCCCCCCCCCCGATGAAAGGTACCTCCAGGTCCACCCACCTCCCTCATGCCTACCTTTTAAATAGTTTTATTGGTGGTCCTGAGGGGGGTCATGGGGATCCTGAGAGGGAGGGTCCTGGGGATTCTAGGAGGGGCTATGCAGGGGGGCTGATGGTCTGAGGTAGAGGTCCTGCCCACTCTGGGCACTCTCCTCAAATGGCATCCCTAGCGGTCGTCTCGTGCAACTACCATTAGGGGTCTTATTCCCTTATAAGAAAATATGACCCCTAGCAGTAGTTGTGACATTTCAGTAAGGTGCCCAGAGTAGATAGCAGTGATTGGGCGTCATTCCTGCCTGAAGAGACCAGACTGCATCAGACCCCTCCCTGGACCATCAGGCCCTGTAGTGACCCCCCTGTAATTCTCAGGACCCCCGTCCCCCAGACCACCAATGAAACCATTTAAAATGTAGGCACAAAGGGGAATTGGTGGGCCTGGAGGGTGTACCTTGCTTCAGGAGGGATTACCTTGGGTGGTGAGAAACCTTGACTTGCAGTTAAATAGCCCCAACTTTCAGCTGGGGTTATTTTACCATGATTTTCTGACCCTAACGCGACTTGTGGTATATCGCCAACAGTTGCATTAGGGTATTTGCATAGTAATGTGATGCAGAACATGTATTTGCATATTCTGCATCTCATTACTATCTAACACACGGCACTATAGTGATGTGGTACTTTAGAACTGGAACATTAGGGCCTTTTAAGTCACGTTAAGGCCCAATTAATGCGACAAGACCCAAAGCTGCTTGATGAATTCCCCTCTAAATGTATTTCAACCTGACTTAAATTATCTCAAATTGATTTAAATTATCCCAACTTGACTTTTATCTCAAATTGCTTTAAGTTATCCCAGCTTGACTTAATTTCTCTCAACTTGAGCTAAAATATCTCAGGATGACTTAAATTATTTCAACTTGACTTAAATTTTCTCAACATGACTTAAGTTATCACATGTTGACTTAAATTATCCCAACTTGACATAAAGTATCTCAAATTGACTTAAATTATCCCAGCTTGACTTAAAGTATGTTAAGTTGACTTAATTTATCTCACCATGACTTTAATAATCTCAACTTGGTTTAAATTATTCCATAATTTAATTTCTCTCTGCTTGGCTTGAATGATCTCAACTTGACTTAAGTTATCTCAAGTTGACTTAATCGATTTATGAGCTTAATTTATGAGCCTAGGGGTCCTTTTACAAAGTATCGGTAAGCCCAATGTAGGCTTACCACATGCTATCCTGGAACTACCACCCACCCAACACAGCCACTGGCAGTAGTTCTGCCTTGAGTGCTCGCCATTTCCAGTGCTCCAGAAAAAATTGTTTTTTATAGTGCAGCGCTAACCCAGTGGTAATCGGGCATCACCGTGCACTACCTGGTTACTGCGTGAGCCCTTACCGCTACCTCAGTGGGTGGTGGTAAGTGCTCCCCGCTGCATAGCCTTGCAGTAAGAGTTATCTTACCGTACAGCCATTTTTTAATGGGTGTTTTACTCGCTGCTGTAAAAAGGGCCCCGGCATGCGGAATCCTTTCTTCCCAAGGGAAGTCTTTCGAAACTTAATACAATCAATGGTCTTAAGCCATGCAGATTACTGCAACGCAATCTATGTGGGATGTAAAGAACAACTCGCAAAAAAACTCCAAACCGCCCAAAACACAGCTGCAAGGCTGATATTTGGTAAATCACGATTCGAAAGTGCTAAACCCCTTCGAGAAAAGCTGCACTGGCTCCCAATCAAAGAATGTATCATCTTCAAAATATGCACCTTTGTCCACAAAATTATCTACGGCGTAGCCCCAGGATACATGACAGACCTTATAGATCTACCAGCCAGAAACAGAATCGGATCATCACGATCATACCTAAACTTACATTACCCAAATTGCAAAGGTCTTAAATACAAAATAACTTACGCATCCACCTTCTCCTACGTAAGCACACAATTATGGAATGGACTCCCGAAAGCTGTAAAAACAATAACCACCTAAACTTCAGAAAATCACTAAAAACCAGCCTCTTCAAAAAGGCTTACCTCACCGATCCAACGTAAATCCCCACGTCCAGCAACACAGCTCAACCAATGATCGTACTGGACAATATGTAATCTTCATTCCATATGACCTTCACGGTGCCTGACACACATCTACCTCATTTGACCACAATACAACCTTGTATTTGTTATCAACCGACTGGCAAACGCCTTTACGGTACTATGTAAGCCACATTGAGCCTGCAAATAGGTGGGAAAATGTGGGGTACAAATGTAACAAATAAAATAAATAAAAGTAAAAAAAAAAAAACAGCCCCAGCTGCTATTGCAGGGCCTTTTTTCTCACAGCTTAGTAAAAGGACTCTCTAGTGCTGAACATCAGTGCTAATATCTATCTTTCCTGAACATCAGTGCTAATATCTATCTTTCCTTTATAGGATAGAAGCTACATAGCTGTCCTCTGGATGCCTATATATAGGGACACTGTTAAATAATTAGTCCTCACAAGTGTCCAGTCAGTATTTACATCCACAACGTTTAATAGTCCATGTATATACAGTAGTGCCCTCATTGGTACTAAACTAGACTGTAGCCCTTGCTTCAGCTTCTACAAATACCCGCCAGCGAGCCTTCTGAGGAGTAGCCCCCATGCTCTGGAATTTACTCCCAGAGGGGTTACATGTAACTCGAGACTACCTGTACTTCAGGAAGAAGGTGAAAGCCTGGCTCTTCTCCCAAGCCTTTAATACACGGGGTGACAAACTATACACTCATTCTGCACCTGGACTAGCTTGCTATATACACACTGTAACTTAGATCAGTTCCTTATACAAAGAACTTGCCTTGATTTTAGCTAACTATCAAATTATCCCAACTGACTCTGTACCACGCATCTTGTTCCCATCATATATCTACTCTTAGTCCCTCAGCTATATGGTAAGCCGTATTGTATAAAATCTTTAGCATCATATCTATGTTAGTTGAATGTGTGCTTATTAGGTGGATCATTAGTATTATACTAAAATTGCATTATATCTTTGGTATTCCAGTGCTGTTAAATGTGTACATTTTTTATACTGTTTCACAGTAGTTCTATTATTAGGTTTCAATTTACTGTTTTCAAGTTTACCTCATTTATTGTATTCATGTTTATATTCTTGGTTATTTTACTATTGTTAGGCTGTTAACAAAATTATAAGTTTCATGTTGAACTGTACCTACTGTACACCACCTTGGGTGAATCTCTTCCTAAAGGTGGTTAATAAATCCTAATAAATAAATAAATAGCAGAGATATTCAGCCACTATCCTTATCCTTACTTCACTCTATATTTGTTTCTTCATCGTAGATGGCTATCGCCTCACCGCACTATGTAAGCAACATTGAGCCTGCAAATAGGTGGGAAAATGTGGGGTACAAATGTAATAAATAAATAGCTGGGCAGTCTAAGGGCATCTTTGTCAGCATAGAGAGAACTGCCAATCTTCGTATCTACACTACAGTATAATGATACAATCTTGCAATGATGATGAATAAACACAGAAGGGTAAATATTCAGCCTGTGGCGGTAAGCAGCATGCAAGTCGCTTCCAGCCGCAAGCTGACCTAACCCCATTCTTGATAAACATCTATCTATATTTATTTATTTTTGTAGCGCCAGCGATAATTGGGCTCTGTCGTGCTGCCCGGTTACCGCTGAGTTAGTGCGGGAGCCCTTACCACCACCTCAATGTTTGGCGGTAAGGGCTGCCCCCCAAAGTGGCTGCACAGCCATTTCCTGCAGTAAAGAAAGACTTCTCTGTTACCCGCTGTGGTAAAAGGGGGCCTCGGCACGCATCAAAAACATGTGCCGATGCCAGCACAGGCCCCCTTTTGTTGCAGCTTGGTAAAAGGAGCCCAGAGTGAAATAGATTTTTTACACCTGATTTGGGTCTGTATTGTGAGGAAGAATTCTGTTGTTTTCTAGATGTTGTATTGAATTAGAAGCCCTCTTATGGATTCAGGATGTGGTGGCATCTTTAAATCTATGTGCCCAAAATTGTGTGTGTTAATGTTATCCGTTTGTTAACTCTTCATTGCAGGTATCTATGAGCTAGAGGCAAATGCCAATGTGCAGGAGGCCATAGATTCTAGACAAATGCCGAAAATAGAATTCCTGGACATTAAAATTGAAGATTATAGTGAGTATTCATTTTGTTAATATTACCTCTAGTATTTCATCTGTAAAAATCTGTCACCTGTAATTCCAGCAAAATGTCAGTAAGTGGGAAATATCTATCTAAAATACGTTGTTGGGCCAATGTAATAATTTTCTAAGGCCTCATATGATAAAAGGACTAGAATTGTTTCAAAAGATTATGCACAACATCTGTGGATTATTCTAAGGGTGGCAGTGAGGGGCATAATCGAACGGCGCCGGCCATCTATATGGGCGGCCATCTCTAAGGCCAACGCCGTAAAGAGGTCTCACGAACCGTATTATCGAAACAAGATGGCCGGCCATCTTTCGTTTCGATAATATGATTGGGGCCAGCCAAATGTCAGAGATGGACGGGTTTGGTCGTGGGAGGAGCCAGCATTTGTAGTGCACTGGTCCCCCTGACATGCCAGGACACCAACCGGGCACCCTAGGGGGCACTGCAGTGGACTTCAAAAATTGCTCCCAGGTACATACCTCCCTTACCTTGTGGGCTGAGCCCCCCAAATCCCCCCCAAAACCCACTCCCCACAACTGTACACCATTACCATAGCCCTTATGGGTGAAGGGGGGCACCTACATGTGGGTACAGTGGATTTTCAGGGGGGTTTGGAGGGCTCCCATTTACCACCACAAGTGTAACAGGTAGGGGGGGATGGGCCTGGGTCCCCCTGCCTGAAGTGCACTGCACCCACTAAAAACTGCTCCAGGGACATACTGCTGTCATGGAGCTGGGTATGACATTTCAGGATGGCATAGAGGCTGGAAAAAAAATAATTTGTAATTTTTTTGGGGGGGTGGGAGGGGGTTGGTAACCACTGGGGGAGTACGGGGAGGTGATCCCCAATTCTCTCCGGTGGTCATCTTCTCATTTGGGGCACTTTTTGGAGGCTTGGTCCTAAAAATAAATGGACCAAGTGAAGTCGGCCAAGTGCTCGTCAGAGCCGGCCTTCCTTTTTCCATTATCGGCCGAAGCCGGCCATCTCTTAACCACACCTCCGTCCTGCCTTCGGTACACTGCCGACACGCCCCCTTGAACTTTCACCGGTTCCGCAACAGAGAGCAGTTGAGGCCGGCCAAAATCGGCTTTCGATTATACCAATTTGGCCGGGTTTAGGAGATGGCCGGCCATCTCCCGATTTGTGTTAGAAGATGGCCGGCCTTCTCGTTCGAAAATAAGCAGGAGTGTCTACTAAGAATCTTATAGTAGGAACAGATTTTTGGATATGTACCCTAGCTGGGGATTATATTCATGCACTTTCTGACTTCATGTGTAACTTTCTTTAAATTAGTCTCCTTATATTAAAATACTTTATTGTGTAATATAACATTGTAAGTAGCACACTATACCATAATATATAGTGTATTTGAATATTTTTTCTGTTGATATTGTCTCTTGCCTATGTTCATATTGATCTTGTTATACACTCTTGTAGGTGAATTTCTTTAAAAAAAAAAAAAAAAAAAGTAAAGAAATCCTAATAAATAGATAAATAAATAGAACAGAATCATATTTGTCAAATCTCTCTCTCTCTGTATATATAGATAGGTAGATATACAGTAGATAACCTTACTATCCATGGATTTTCAAGTCATATGGATAGTGTCAAGCAGAATGTCTATCTAAATAGCCCAAGGTGATCTGTATAAAAAGGAGACGGCATTGAGACAAAGTGAAAGCAAACTAAGAAATTACCCAGATAGTGACAGTGTTCAGCTGCCATTTGGATACTTTATGTGCTGAGTATTCAAAAGTAGTAGGAACTTTTGAATTCAAAAGGGATTAACCAGGAAGGAGAGTTTCTGCATAGTTAAACCATGCTCAGTAGGCAGGGAATGGGCAGTTCTGCTGAATATCTCTTCTGACACTCTCCAGGAAGTTCAGGGGCAAAATCAGGTTAAAACTGGGATTTACTCAGTTAGGACTAGATTCTATATATGACACCTAAAAAGTTGTCACTAAAAAGGCTGTGCTTAGCACTATTCTATAAACCTCGCCTAAAGTTAGGCACAGTTTATAGAATACGCATAGTGCCCATTCCTGCAACTAAATTTAGTTGCAGCCATTTATGCTAACTAAAACCTGGTGTAAAAGTGCATGACTAATTTAGGCGCGGATCGGGCATATTCTATAAGGCTGCATTTAAATTTTAGGAATGCCCATGCCCCTCCCATGGCTACACCCCTTTGAGATCTGCATGGGCCAGTTTACATGCATTGCTTTATAGAATACACTTAGGGACCCTTTTTTCAAAGCAGCGGTAAGCCCAACATAGGCTTACCGCATGCAAAAACTGAACTACTACCGGAGCAACACTGCCACCAGCAGTAGTTCCAAGTTGAGTGTGCACCATTTCCGGCACTCTCCAGAATTATTTTTTGTCTAGCGCGGTGCTACCCAGTGGTAATTGGGCATCACCTTGTGCTGCCCAGTTACTGCAAGGTTAACGTGGGAGCCCTTACTGCCACCTCAGTGGGTGGCAGTAAGTGCTTCCTGCCATAAGGCCATGTGGTAAGAATAAGAGTTGTCTTACCACATGGCCATTTTTTTTGAGGAGCTTTTTTATCCACTGTGGTAAAAAGGGTCCTGGAGCGAGGGAAAAATGACCTCCGCCACTACCACGGACCCTTTTTTCCGCAGCTTAGTAAAAGGACCCCTTAGTGAGCTATGCATGTAAATCCTAATTAGTGCCAATTAATACCAATAATTGCTTGTTAACATCCAATTATTGGAGCTAATTGACTTGTTAACCAATTAAATTGCGCACACAAATTGGAATATGCCCAGATTTGCATGTGCAGTTTTAGTCACACTATATAGAATCTGGGGACTAGTGGCAATATTCCAAGATTCCAAGTTTATAAAGATTTATCATGCTGTCCATTGGTAGGCCATCTATGCTGTTTACAATATTAGATTAAAATAGTATGGAGAGCAAAGGATATGAGATAGGAAGTCTAACTGGGTAAATCAATATATATCATTAGAACAGCAAAAAGGCTGTCCTAACTTTATCCGCTGAGCTGAATATTGGCCAGTTGGATTTTACAGAAACTTTATTGTCTTTTGTGTTCCTTCCATGAAAGCCTAACAGTGACTGAATCAGTATGCCACATGTGTCCTTTATATTTAATCAGTAAAGTCAAATGGTTGCTTTGCTGCCTGTCCCCAGGCTATTGATCCAATTCATCAGTCTTTATTATTCAATCCCGAGTAAGTACTTTCATCGTGTGTCAAAAAATGATTGCAGAACAAACTACTTAACCATAATTGTTAATATGTACACTCATTTTTCTGAAAATTCTGCTAATACCAATTTAATTTACTTGTCTTTGCAGTCTAGATTGTATTTTGTACCAAGTTACTGAAGGACTTACTAAAAAAAATGTGCATTTTAAAATTGAGATTAGTGGCTAATGACGTCTGGGGAAATTTCATAGGGATTTCCCCCTCCTTATAGGAGCCTCATAAAAACTGGGCTGCTTAAGGATGAGATCTGGGGTAGTAGCTGGATCAGAAATTGGCTGACTGACAGGCAGCAGAGGGTGGTGATAAATGGAATTGGCTCAAAAGAAAGAAAGGTGAGTAGTGGAGTGCCTCAGGGATCCATCCTAAGACCTATTCTGTTCCATATATTTGTGAGAAATATTGTTCAAGGATTAGAAGGAACGGTATGCTTTTTTGTGGGAGACATGAAGATTGGCAACAGATTGGACACCCTGGAGGAAGTTGAATGCATGACAGGTGTTCTACAAAAATGATTAGCTTGGGCTAGTACTTGCAGTTAAGGTTTTAGAGTGAAAACATGTAGGACGATACACTTCGAGTGCAGAAATCCAAAGGAGCTGTATGTGATAAGAGGTGAGAGGCTGATATGCACAGACCAGGAAAGAAACCTCAGAGTGATAGTGTCTGAGGATCTCAATATTGTGAAACAATTTAACAAGGCTGTGGCCAAGGCTGGAAGGATGTTTGGCTGCACTGAGAGGGGCAAAACCAGTAGAAAAAAGGAGGTGATAATGCCACTGTACAAGTTATTGGTGAGATTGCATTTGAAGTACAAGTTTTTGCTGTACCTTGATTTACCACAGGAGTCACTGCAGGTTGATGACTCCAGCAGTTAATGCATAACACTGATTGCAATTAACCTTGCAAGCAGTATAATGCCACTGTCAGGAGCATCAGGCTGCAAAACCACGGCAATATGCTCCTGGGCTGCTTCCTAAAGAGGCCAAGCACAGTTCAAAGCAGCTGTCCCCTGAGCATCTCCCCCATCACAACCCCCCTCATGAAGAGTTGCCCCCATTCTGACCCCCCCCCATCTGAAACAGATCCCAAATTAAAGCCATCTCCCAGGTTCCTGACCCCACTCATCAAAGAGAAACATCCCAGCCAGAAATAGCCACCAACCAGAGGTTCTCTTTGACCTCAGGGCCCTGCCCCCCAGAAGTTCCTTCCCTACACACACTCAGAGAAACACACCCATAGGGCCCCACCAGGTCTACCTTTTTGCAGCAGCCATTTTGAAGAGGTATTCTGTCCATCCAAGACTATTGGTACAGTCTTATCCACTAATAAAATGGTTTCCTATAACATATCCTGCAGTATAAAAAAATTTTCAACTCCTCCAGTTCATTACCCATCCCTTTGGGCTGTATATTCCAAGGCTATACTGGTAGCATTGGTAGTCATTATCAAAGTCCTCCAGGATCAGACCTCCTTGTCTATCCTCTCCTCCAGAGTTGCACCTCACTGGGCTGCACCCTCCGGCCTTGAACAGGCTCTTCCCTGTTCTTGCTTGTGAGCTGGCTAAGCGCTAATATTCAGAGCGAGATAGTCAGCTATCTTGGCTGAATATTAATGCTTAGCAGTTAGCCCGGTTACCAGTTATTTTGCGTGACACAGCTGGTTAGCGCGAATATTCATCGGCAGACCAACTAAGCTTAGCTGCCAGATAAACCCACATAAATAGCAGGTCTATCTTTGGCCGCTATAACTTAGCCGGTTAGCCAATGAATATCGGCTTCACCAGCTACGTTCACAGCAGCCAGAAAAAAATCCCAGAAATTGAATGCCGGTCACCGGATACAGCCCGGCATTGAATTTCCAGGTTCGCCACCAACCGCAGGAGTTAGCAAAGCTGCCTCCCGCGGTCTGAATATTGGCCCCCTGGAGTTTGAAGTTGTTGCTATTGTATAAGAGGTATTTTCTGACAGAATAAGGAATGGAATGCTATAAATAACACTCTAAACCCCACCAGCTGAAGCCTTCTCGAGGTCGATCTCCAGCAGGGGCGTAGCTACGGGTGGGCCTGGGTCGGCCCAGGCCCACCCAATTTCAGTCCAGGCCCGCCCAGCGCCAGCACCAGCTCCCATTGCCGGCCACTGCTGCTTTTCCTGATGAGCAGCAGGGCCGACGCTACAAAAAGAAGAAGCGCTCAGCTGACTGAGCTGAGCGCCAACGTGTCGCTAAGGACGAGAAAAAATACTTTTAAAAAATGCGGCACCGCAGGCAGCCTCGAAGCATTGGCTGCTGGCTCTGCAGGCTCCTCCCGTCTCTTACATCACTGCCCCGTAGCGAAGCAGGGGCAGTGACGTAAGAGACAGAAGGAGCCTGCAGAGCCAGCAGCCAATGCTTCGAGGCTGCGTGCAGTGCCGCGTTTTTTTTAAAAACATTTTTTCTCGTCGGGTTAGCGTTGGCACTCAGCTCAGTCAGCTGAGCGCTTCTTCTTTTTGTAGCGCCGGCCCCGCTGCTCATCAGGAAAAGCAGCAGTGGCCGGCAATGGGAGCTGGGGCTGGTGGGCTTGAATGTGGGAGAGAGAAAATGGATGGCAGGATGGGGAGAAAGAGGGAAAATGGAAGGATGGGGAGAGAAAGAGGGAAAACAGATGGGAGGATGGCAGAGAAAGAGGGAAAATGGAAGGATGGGGAGAGAAAGAGGGAAAACAGATGGGAGGATGGCAGAGAAAGAGGGAAGACGGAAGGATGGGGAGAGAAAGAGGGAATACAGATGGGAGGATGGCAGAGAAAGAGGGAAAACGGAAGGATGGGGAGAGAAAGAGGGAAAACAGATGGGAGGATGGGGAGAAAGAGGGAAAATGGAAGGATGGGGAGAGAAAGAGGAAAAACAGATGGGAGGATGGCAGAGAAAGAGGGAAACGGAAGGATGGGGAGAAAGAGGGAAAACAGATGGCAGGATGGGGAGAAAGAGGGAAAATGGAAGGATGGGGAGAGAAAGAGGGAAAACAGATGGGAAGATGGCAGAGAATGAGGGAAAACGGAAGGATGGGGAGAGAAAGAGGGAAAACAGATGGGAGGATGGCAGAGAAAGAGGGAAAATGGAGGATGGGGAGAGAAAGAGGGAAAACAGATGGGAGGATGGCAGAGAAAGAGGGAAAACGGAGGATGGGGAGAGAAAGAGGGAAAACAGATGGGAGGATGGCAGAGAAAGAGGGGAGATGGATGAAAGGATGCAGAGAAAAAGGGGAGAGATTGGAAGGATGTGGAGAGAGAAGGGACACTAAACAGAAAAGGGTAGAGAGATAGACACTGGTTAGAAGGAGGGAGAGAGACATTAGATGGAAGGATCAGGAGAGAGGGTAGATGGGTGGAAGGATGGGGAGAGAAAGAGGGAAGACGCTGGATGGAAGGGTAGGGAGAAAGAGGTGACACTGGATGGAAGGATGCAGAAAGAAAGAGGGGAGACTATTGGAAGGATGGGGAGAGAGAGGGGAGACACTGGAAGG
Source organism: Microcaecilia unicolor (assembly GCF_901765095.1). Lineage (NCBI taxonomy): Eukaryota > Metazoa > Chordata > Amphibia > Gymnophiona > Siphonopidae > Microcaecilia > Microcaecilia unicolor. The sequence continues at coordinate 74,140,734 of NC_044031.1, forward strand.
ATGGGGAGAGAAAGAGGAGAGCTGCTGCATGGAAAGTGGGAGTAGTGAAAGATTGGAGAATAAGAGGAAGGGGCATGGGGAGAACAGGGGTGAGAAAAAGATGAAAAGCCATAAGTAGATGAAGGAAATTAAAGAATGGATAGTAAGAATGAATTAAATCTGGACACAGAGAGAGGCAGAAAAATATTGAAGAAAGCAAAGAAAAAGGAGAGAAAAATGACAAATGGCCAGGAAACCCTGGCAGAAGAGTTAAGCAAAAACGAAGGAAAGCAGAATCTAGAGACTGGGAGCAACACAATGAGAAAAAGTAAATGGCCATACAACAAAGGTAAAGAAAATAATTTTATTTTTAATTTAGGATAAAGTAATATGGTGTTAATAAAGTTTCAGAGACCAATACTTCCTTCCTTAGGTCAGGAGAGGATACCGTAACAGCATTATACTGACCTGAGGCAGGAGGTTTTGGCCTCTGAAAGCTCACTGAAAAGGATTAGGCTATTAAATAAATTGTCTGAAATCGGATGCACTGAAAAGCAGCACTTTACCCTGTGTGACAAATGCATCTGAGTGTGACTACATTTTGCTGGGGGGGGGGGGGGGGGGGGGGGTAGAGAGAAAATTTTGTGCCCACCCACTTTGGGTTCAGGCCCACCCAAAATTGGCAGTCTGGCTATGCCACTGATCTCCAGTGTTGTAGTGTTGCCTGCCCTGCTCCCTCTTCCCCCTCGCGTCCTGCATGCTCCTTTTAATGAAAACTGAGCATGCTCAATTTCACTAAAAGGAGCATGCAGGACGTGAGGGGGAAGAGAGAGCAGGGCAGGTAACTTGGCGGCGCTGGAGACCAGCACTGGACAAGGCTTCAGCTGGCAGGGGTTGGAGACCCCTGCCAGCAACGTCAGACGCCCGGAGGAAATTGGGGGGACCCAGGCCCCCATGGCCCCATGTAGCTATGCCACTGCTTGCCTCTCTTCTAGGCTTTACAAATGTATATTTCAAAATATCATTTCACAGGACTTCTGATGTAAACCCTGTACTATATTGGTAGCCCTTCTCTAAACTGTCTCAGCTCTGTCTGTATTGTTTTCGAGGTAAGGTTTCCAGAAATGGACACAGTACTCCAGGTGAGGCCTCAGCAATGACCAATCACCTCCTCTTTAAGTTATACCCTCCTTTACATGCCAGCATTCCTCTGTCTCTTGAAGCACTGTTTTGAATATTCATGGAATGGAAGATGAATATTCGAAGCAGTTTAACTGGGCAGGAAAGGCTCCTGCCAAGTTATATCACCTGTGATATGTATACTCTGGAAGAAAGGCGAGAGAGAGGGGTTATGATAGAGATGTTTAAATACTTCTGTGGTATTAATGTATTTATTTATTAGATTTGTATCCCGCACTTTCCCACTAAAAGCAGGCTCAATGCAGTTTACCTAGTAATAGGTAACCCAGAATTTTGTTATGTAAAGTAGGAAATTAAGTATAACATAATAGAAGGATGGATGGGTAGTAAATGGATGGGTAGGTAGGTAGAGACAGGAGATAGAGAGAGGAGGGTAAGGTGGGAGATATATTCTGGGTCAATGTCGTTTTCTCTTCAGTATATGTAAGGTAGATGGGTTCATGAGATTAAGCTGGGTCTTTTGGATAGGCTTGTTTGAATAGATGGGTTTTTAGTACTTTTCTGAATGGTAGGTGGTCATGGATTGCTCGGATAGGTCTAGGGAGAGCGTTCCATAGACGGCTGTCCAGGAAGGAGAAATTGGATCCAAAATAAGTTTTGTACTTGAGACCTTTACAGCTGGGGTAGTGCAGGTTGAGGTACTTTCGTACAGGAGGTGAGCCTTTTTCAAATGGAGTAAAACTCTGGAATGAGAGGGCATAGGATGAAGTTAAGAGGAAATAGGCTGAGGAGTAATCTAAGAAAATACTCTTTTACAGAAAGGTTGGTGGACGTGTGGAATGGCCTGGTGGAGGCTGTGGAGACAAGGACTGTGTCTGAATTTATGAAAGCATGGGACAGGCACATGGGATCTCTAAGGGGAAGGAGGAGTTAGTGGTTTCTGAGGATGGACAGACTGGATGAGCCATTTGGCCCTTATCTGCCATTTCCATTTTTCTATTTCTGACTAAATTGTGTACACTCCTGTCATTGTTATGTAGTGCTCTTTCTGATAGCTCTCTTAGGACTGCTTTTACAAAACATTGCTACTGATTAGCATTTGCTGAATGCAGCTTCATTTGAAGTCTATAAAACTTGCTTTAGTTTTTTGGATATACTCACCCCCCCCCCCCTTTTTTTTCGTCCTTTGCAATTTTGACAAAGGAAAGTTGGCTGTTTTGCGTGAGAAAGCTTTTTGTGACATACACATTTATACAGAGAAATGTTTGTGGTTGGTAACACGTATCTATGCACAGCATTGCTCGTGGGTTGGGGGGTTTTTTTCAACCGTACATGTTTCCAATAGGTTTCCTTTGTACAAAGTGAGTTTTCACAAGATTGACACAAAGGTTTTGTGGTGGGGTGGAACTTGAGCAGGTTTGGCATGTTTACAAAAAATTCTTTACTTGTTATTATTGTTTTTTTTTTAATGAAAAATGATGTCTCTAATTTTCTTGGTCTGCACATTTCATAATAATAATAATAATAATAGATATCCAGCCAACATGATAGTTCATTGTGGATTCTAATTTTATTGATCATTGGTTGTTCAATGCGATTCCATTATGGACTGTAATTTTTTATTGTATGAGATCCATTTGGATACTGTGTTGGTTATTATGGATTGATGAGCTATGTTCAAAAATTTTCTTTTCAGTTGTTATTGTGCTAATTATGGAATGGGATGAATTTTATTTTGTTTTCATCTTTTTTTTTTTAGCACAGTTGTTGACTTTTCATAGTGATTGTGAGATTACTTAGAGGATTATCCACGGCCATTATTTCTGTATGGTATTTATACATAGTTGGTACTGCAATCAATTTATTTTATCATATTTTATTTATTTACTAGTAAAAAAGGCCCGTTTCTGACAGAAATGAAACAGGCGCTAGCAATGTTTTCCTTGGAGTGTGTATGTTTGAGAGAGTGTATGTGAGAGTGACTGTGTGTGAGAGAGAGAGTGAATGTGTGTGTGTGTGTGTGTGTGAGAGAGAGAGAGAGAGAGTGAGTCTGGGTGCGAGTGTGTCTGTGAGAATGAGAGTGTGTGCAAGTGTGTATGTGAGACACAGTGTGAGAGTGAGAGTGTGTTTCACACAGATACAGTGTGTGTGCGAGAGACAGAGAGTGTGTGTGAGACACAGATTTTCTGTGAGACTGAGTGTATGAGACCAAGAGAGTATGTGAGTGACTGTGTGACACATAGAGAATGAATGGGAACCTGCCTGCCAAGTCATTAATATGCCTGTGTTCTGGTGAGCTGTGTTTGCAAATTTGAACTGCACGTGTATTTGTCAGCATTCCTTGTTGTGTGGAAGGCTGTGTTTTGATGTGTGTTTTGTGGGGGAGTGGGGGTGGGGGGGAAGTTCCTTTAAGCACTTGGGTACCTGCCTGTGAAGTCGTTAATCTGTGTTGTGGATAGCTGTGTTTGCTTGTGGTTGGGAGGAGTGTGTCTTTGGAAGCTCCTGTACGCACTTGGGAACCTGCCTGCTTGCTGTTTTTATCCATTTGTATTTGTCTGGTTTTCTGGTTGTGTGGAAGTGTGTGTTTAGATTTGGGGGAGGGGGCGAGGGGGTGCAGACGTCGAGTCAGTGGTTAGTTTTGTGTGGGTGGTCGTCTCTTAGGGTGGCTGCACATACCGGGAGCAGGAGCATGGGCATCCAAATAGTTTTGTCCTTCCAGCGACGTTCCTCGTTTCTCTGTGCTGCACAGAAGGTGACTTGTTGTGCTGCTGAGTCTCCTCGGTAGAAATAAAAAACGTGTGTGTGCTTGTTTTTGAGTGTATGGGAATGACGGCTGTGTTGGGGAGTGGAAACAGAGATTAACCTATGGGCTTCCTTGCTCGTGTGTAGTAATCGTCGTGCACCATGGCCGGAGTCGGAGAGGAGAGGGAGGGTGGTGGAATGGTGAGCGAGCGGCTGCAGGAGGGTCGGTGAGGGGAACTGTGGGCGGGGGGATGGGGTCCAGCGCCGATTTTGGTTGGTTTTGAGTATATGGGAATGACGGCTGCATTGGGGAGTGGAAACAGAGATTACCCAATGAAAATCCGATTTGTTGAGTGTCATTGCTCCGCCCTCAACGTCATCACGTTGTGATGCGGGGGCGGGGCAGACACTCATGCGATCTTGCAACTACAAATTTAGAACGTTGGCGGTGCCTTTTATATAGAGAGATATTTATGTAAATTTTTATTACATTTAACATGTAACTTTGACCCCTGACACTAGCATTAGCTGAAACATAGCCCGTGTTGGGTCTTAGAATAAATTTGCTTCCTCCAAACTCTGGCTCTGCCTTGTTGTTCCATCTGTGGCCCTCTACACTACTACTGCCCCATGATTTTCTGTGTTGCTGTTTCCCTCTGATCTGCTCGGTCAGCTTAGTGTAGACGTTTTTAGTCTTGAGCTCCTTTTTGGGTTTATTGTTCACACTGAGGGGGGGATTTATTAAGCTTTCCGAGCCAGCAATGTGCTTTCTAGACTAGTTCCAACCTGTTTAGTAAACATGTTGTTCAGTGGAAGATAAACAATGGGGTTCTGTGGGCTTTCTACCGTGTGGGGGGCAGCAGAGAATGGGACTCCTATGCTACTCTATTTAAATGAGGTATTAAGCATTCAAATGTGCATTCTGAGCAATGCAGAGCCATTTTCCAAGTGATGTACAGAAGCAGCTCCTACCTTTACTGTGGAAATTTTAACTGGAGGTCTGGAGCTGTCGGTCCTGGCAGTTCTTCATTGTTGCAGGTACTCCACAGCTGTTCAGGGTCCCCTGCCACTCCTTTCTTCTTGACCTTTCTCCCTCACAATTGCAGCTCCATCTGGAGAGCTGGGGGGCAGTTTTTCATGACCGAGCAGAAGTTTTGAATTTGAAAAAAAAAACACATGGCCTTCATTCATGCAACGTAAGAAAACTGTGGGAATGCTGTGGAGGGCTGTTCTGGGCATGTGCAGGGCAGCCACCCTTAGCGATTGGCTGCCCTGCACATGCACTGGCTTGATCTACACAGTAAAGGTTTAGGCAGTTCATTTGCATGCAATTTGTTTTGAGCATCCCTCGCTAATTCCACCACAGTAAATTCTTCCAAGGTGAAAATAGCAAGTGGATGTTACCAGGGACTTTGATGCATCTCCCACTGAGTCTTTTGATTTTACTGTGGGTAATTTTCCAAATACAGTGTCACAAAATAAAGCCCCCATCACCTTCAAAAAGTGTACCCAGTGCAATCAGACCATCTTTGTCATAGATGTAATCTATCGCTGCTCACAGTGCTTGGGAGCTGAGCATGATCCTTTTTATTGTATGTCAAAAGCATGGATTTTGTGGCTGAGAGAAACAAAAAAAAAGGATTTTTGGTGCAGAGAACTCTGATCTATCAGTGTCAACACTGGAAGCATCATCTCCATGAGTCCAAGAGCTACAACTGACACTGAGGATGTATCAGCACTGAGAGTGTCTTTTTCATCCTCGCATTGATAGAGACCATCAGGATTAGTCATTGCCTGATTCCCACTCAACAAAGAGGAAGGATTTATTTTCATCATCATGGGTGCTGAGAGACCAAGTGGAGGCTAATGTGCCTCAACATCACTCTTCCTTGGAGCATGGCACAAAGAGCATTGAGGCACTGAGATTGCCAGTGACCTCTAAATGCCCCCAACATGATTACCACTCAAATCTTGATGGTATCAGAGAGGGTGCATCATCCTCCAATAACGTGGGATCTCACTTCTGATACATCCCAAGTGGCTCAGGAGGACATGGCCACTCCTACTCTGATGCCCATGTCGTTGTTGATAGTAGCTCATGAAGAAATTCATGGAAAGGATGGAGCACTTCTTTGCACAACATGGTGCTGCTGATTCAATGTCATCAATGTTGAGAACAGAAGCAGTCCAACCAATCCTCAAGACCCACATGCTGCCTGCAGGAGACACTTCAATATCAAGACCTCAAAGGGTATCATAGTCAATGTCGGCCACACTAGTGTTGATCTCCAATCCATCGGAAGAGGAATCTTCACTGACACATCAGAAATCCTCAATGTCTCAATGCATTCACCCACCCAACCCTGAGGTTAATAAAATGAAACAGAAACTCAGACTTCTCCCTTGGAGCATTTTATTTTGACTGATTCTGAGTATTCCTCGGTATCTGAGGAAAAAACAGAGGTTTTCTCTGAAGAGGGATCCCTAGGTTTTTCTTCAGAAACCTCCCTATCTACCAGAACGAATGGCCAACAAACGCTGACACCATCCAATTCCTCCAAGAATGGGACGATCTATGTACAACAACATTAGACAAAATCGCCCCAATCCAAACCAGAACATCACACAGGAAAAAAACAAATCCATGGTTCACCGAAGAGCTGAAAAAACGTAAAACACAAGTCAGGAAACTAGAACGAGAATGGAACAAAAAGAAAGACGAACAAACACTGAACGCATGGAAATTACTTCGGAGAAAATACAAATACACCATAAAACAGACCAAAAGACTACATTACAAAACAATAATAGGACCAAACTACAAAGACACACATAAACTCTTCAACCTTGTGAACAAACTGTTAAACACCACACCAGTTACTAACAACGGCAAAGATGTACCAGATGTGGACAACCTTGCAAGATACTTCAAGGAGAAAATTATACAACTATGACTCAAAATACCTGCTAGCCCTATTGAGTACACCACAATTTTAGATTGTCTAGACCCAGAAGAAGGAACATACCCTGCAGACAGAACATGGACCGAATTTGAAATACTATCAGAAGAACTCATCTCTGAAACTCTCAAAAGATATGCCAAATCCCACTGCAAACTAGACACGTGCCCAAACAACCTCATGAAATCTGCTCCTCAACAATTCATAATAGACCTAACGAGTCATGTGAACTTCATGCTACAAAACGGACTCTTCCCAAAAGAAAAAGGAAAAATCTTACTCACCCCAATTCCTAAAGACACAAAGAAAAGCACAAGTGAAATAACCAACTACAGGCCAGTAGCATCCATACCACTAATAACCAAAATAACCGAAGGACTGGTAACCAAACAACTCACAAACTATCTAAACAAACACTCAATACTGCATGACGCCCAATCAGGATTCCGGTCGAATCATAGCACAGAAACAGTATTAATCACCCTTATGACTAGATTTAAACAAATAATTGCAACGGGCAACAATATACTCCTCCTACAATTTGACATGTCAAGTGCCTTCGATATGGTTGACCATGGAATCCTATTACACATACTCGAATACTTTGGCATTGGAGGAAATGTCCTGAATTGGTTCAAAGGGTTCCTAACCCAACGTTCGTATCAAGTCACATCAAATTCGACCACATCCAAGGCATGGACACCTGAATGTGGAGTACCACAAGCATCACCTCTCTCACCAACAATTTTCAACTTAATGATGATCCCTTTGGCAAAACTCCTATCAAACCATAACCTCAACCCATATATATATGCTGATGATGTGACAATATACATCCCCTTCAAACAAGACATTAACGAAATCTTCAATGAAATCAATCAAAGCCTACACATCATGAACACATGGGCGGATGTATTTTGACTGAAATTAAATGCAGAAAAAACTTAATGCCTGATTCTCACCTCCCAATACAACACAAAAGAATTCACAGCCATAAACACACCAAACCTGAACCTTCAAATCTCAGAAACGATAAAAATCCTTGGAATCACTATCGACCGCCACCTAACGCTTGAAACTCACGCTAACAACACAACAAAAAAGATGTTTTACAGCATGTGGAAACTGAAAAGGATAAGACCATACTTCCCAAGATCCGTCTTTCGCAGCCTAGTGCAATCCCTCGTGCTCAGCCATTTGGATTACTGCAACTCACTATACGCAGGTTGCAAAGAACAAATACTGAGGAAACTTCAAACAGCCCAGAATACAGCAGCCAGACTCATCTTTGGAAAGCCAAAATATGAAAGTGCAAAACCACTACGAGAGAAACTGCACTGGCTCCCACTCAAGGAACGCGTCACTTTTAAAATATGCACATTAGTCCACAAAATCATTCACGGCGAAACCCCAGCCTACATGTATGAGTTGATAGACTTACCACCCAGAAACGCCAAAAGATCATCCCGAACCTTCCTTAACCTCCACTTCCCCAATTGCAAGGGCGTGAAATACAAAGTGCTACACGCGTCAACCTTTTCTCACATGAGCACGCAGTTTTGGAATACACTGCCGCGCAACATAAGAACAATCAACGAGCAAGCTTCCTTCCGCAGATTATTGAAGATCCATCTTTTCGAAAAAATTTACGGAAAGAAACAAAACACATAAAGTCCACACTTAATGTTCACTAATGCATCATGCATTCACCTCTGAACTCTCATTCCCATAATATCACATCTCTCACAGAAAGATATATACCATATGTCCTCATGCCTTTTTATCGCCCTCTAAGCTCCCATTGTTTCCTTCCAAAGTTTCAATGTTTATGTTCCATTGTTACATTCCCTATCGACACCTCAATTGTTTCGCATAACTCTGCACAATGTAATCCATAACCAATCTGTAACAAATTGTATTTCCAACATTTAACTCATATTGTAAGCCACACTGAACCCGCAAAAAGGTGGGAAAATGTGGGATACAAATGCAATAAATAAATAAATAAATAATAAATAAGAGAGATGTGTACCCCTACCAGAGGAGTTCTGTTCCGTTCATAATGTAAGGGAGTTGACTTATGCCACCCCATTTAAATTAGAGCAGAAGTACAGGGCAGAAATATTTGCATATCCTCCAATTTCTCAACCCACCCAAGGAATCTATGAAAGTGTCTTTTCACAGCATTCTGAAGGAGGTTCAGATGAGGATGTAAATAAGATCTGCCTTCTCTCTGTTTGTCTTAGTAATAAGAAGAGCAACTCTATGTACCAAGACCAAAAGACTCCCAGATTTAAAAAGCAGCAAGTTGCTCACCATTCTATGGTGGTTGAATCCACTCTCAAAAAAGACAAGAGTTCCAAGACTCACTTCTTGGTTCCCCCTGGGAGAGAGGCTCAGATATTAGAATCTTTTGGGAGAAACTATTTCTGAATTCTATGCTCATAAGTACATAAGTATTGCCATACTAGGAAAGAGCAAAGGTCCATTGAGCCCAGCATCCCAGCATCCTGTTTCCAACAGTGGCTAATCCAGGTCACAAATAGCTGGCAAGATTCCAAAAATGTGCAAAACATTTTATACTGCTTATCCCAGAAATAGTGGATTTTCCCCAAGTTCATTTAATAACGGTCTATGGACTTTTCCTTTAGGAAGCCGTCTAAACCTTTTTAAAACTCTGCTAAGCTAACCGCCTTTACCACATTCTCTGGCAACGAATTCCAGAGTTTAATTACACGTTGAGTGAAGAAAAACTTTCTCCAATTCATTTTAAATTTACTACATTGTAGCTTCATCGCATGCCCCCTAGTCCTAGTATTTTTGGAAAGCGTGAACAAATGCTTCACATCTACCCATTCAACTCCACTCATTATTTTATAGACCTCTATCATATCTCCCCTCAGCCGCCTTTTCTCCAAGCTGAAGAGCCCTAGCTGCTTTAGTCTTTCCTCATAGGGACGTCATCCCATCCCCTTTATCATTTTCATCGCCCTTCTCTGCACCTTTTCTAATTCCACTATATCTTTTTTGAGATGCGGCGACCAGAATTGAACGCAATATTTGAGGTGCAGTCGCACCATGGAGCGATACAAATGGATTATAACATCCTCATTTTTGTTTTCCATTCCTTTCCTAATAACACCTAACATTCTATTTGCTTTCTTAGCCACCGCAGCACACTGAGCAGAAGGTTTCAACGTATCATCAAAAACCTCAGAAGGGCGGTATATCAAGTCCCATTTCCCTTTCCCTATTTGAGATTCTACACAGAATGTTGCTACTATTGGAGATTCTACATGGAATGTTGCTATTCCACTAGCAACATTCCATGTAGAAGCCTGCCCTTGCAGATCAGCAACACGGCTGTGCAGGCTTCTGTTTCTGTGAGTCTGACGTCCTGCCCGTACGTGCAGGACGTCAGACTCACAGAAACAGAAGCCTGCGTGGCTGCATTGCTGATCTGCAAGGGGAGGCTTCTACATGGAATGTTGCTAGTGGAGAAGTAGCCTAGTGGTTAATGCAGTGAACTTTGATCCTGGGGAACTGAATTCAATTCCTACTGCAGCTCCTTGTGACTCTGGGCAAGTCACTTAACCCTCCATTGCCCCTGGTACAAAATAAGTACCTGAATATATGTAAACTGCTTTGAATGTAGTTGCAAAAAACCTCAGAAAGGTGATATATCAAGTCCCATTTCCCTTCCCCTAATGTAGCTCTAACTTCTACTAGCCCAGGAAAAGGGGGTTATCTGTAACACTGCAAAGAGGATTAAACATCATAGAGTGGTAAGTGCAATTTTGTTAGTAATATTTCACTGCAGAATACAATTAAATCAAAGATGATGCTTGATACGCTTTTCATATTTTGTCAGATCTTAATATTGCAGAGGTTAATATTTATCCTGTTTTATTTCATTTCCTTGTTATCCAAATTATTTTAATATACTTGTATTATTGTAGCATTTGATCAGTGTTCTCACTAATTCTGTTTATAACTAGTGCATCTATATATTTGTTGTTGTTTGTACCTAGATCTATCCATGGAGATCCTAAAGCCAGCCACTTTTATAGACACATCCCACTATCCTCTACTACTCATTGTGTAAGTACTATGCTGTTTGGTCTTCACAGCCCAAACTCCCTTTTTCAAAAGTGCTTCTTTTCCTGGGCCTCTCATTTTTTTAGTGTCCTTTTAAAGTGTCCCTACAATTTCATCACTCTATCTCTACCCTCCTATCCACCATTTTAAAAGGGAAACACATTGATTTCAGACACACAGCTTGGAGAAATGCCTGTACAATTACATGAAAATTTACCACAAAATAAAAAAAACAAAATGTGCCACAGAATGTTCTAACTCTACCACAGAATCTACCTATTCAAACTGACACAATAAGTTCCAGCAAGAAACCAGGGAGGGGACCTTGATTGAAGTTAATGAATTTCTAAAAGAAAGAGAAAATACCGTGACGATATCCAGCATTCCAGTTTCCCACTTCCATCTATCCATTATGCCATGTATTTTGCCACCATATATTTAGATCAGTTTTCAAAGGGATTTCCAAGAATAATTAAGGGTCCCTTTTCCTAAAATTTGTCTTCCATTCTCCGATTCCCTAATGTGGCTGTGCCACATGAACTTGATCTTACCACAACATCACCCTGTATTTGTTCACACCAGAGCCTGCAAAGGCCTCTCCGGTACTATGTAAGCCACATTGAGCCTACAAATAGGTGGGAAATGTGGGATACATTGCCAAATTGTGCACACAAATTAATTAACAAGCAAGTCCTCACCAAATTGGGGTACATAACAACCAATTAGCAGCACTAATTGGCTTTAATTAGAATCTAGGTACACAACTTTATAGGCATATTCTATAACATGGTGCGAGTAAATTCTAATGTGCGCTGCTGAAAAGGGGGCGGAATGGGCGGGTTGTGAGCATTTCAAAAACTATGCGCACTATTATGGAATACACCTGATCTGTGACTAAGGGGTCTTTTTACCGCAGCTGGTAAAATGCCCAAAACAAATATGACCAGATGGTAAGATAACTCTTACCACATGGCCATGTGGCAAGGAGCACTTACCGCCATCCATTAAGGGTTAGCGCCATTCTAGGGAAAATATTTCTTGGAGCGCCAGAAATGGCATGAGCTATAGCTGGAACTACCACCTGCGGCCGCATCGGGCCAGCAGTAGTTCCGTTTTAGCATGCAATAAGCCTGCATTAGGCTACCGTCGCTTTGTAAAAGACCCCCTAAGTTAGCCACGGGTTTTTATGCCTCCATTTAGGTGGCCTAAATGGGTGTGCCTAAATTGTAGTCTCAAGAATGGTACTTTAGGCGTAGTTTACGGAATCACAATAAGGTCGTAGTTTTTCTGCACCAATTTTTAAAGTGCCAATTTTAGAATTGGGCACTTAGTTGTTATTAATGCAGGACTTACTTTCTGTTTTCTGTATTTTAACCAGTTTTTAATCCACCTATCCTATGACAGAGAATTTCCTCAGGAGTCTTTCATGAGGTACTTTGTCAAAAGCCTTTTGAAATCTAGATACACAATTTACCGGCTCACCTTTATCTGCATATTTGTTCGCCCCTTTCAAAGAAATATAGTAGATTGGTGAGACAAGATTTCCCTTCACTAAATCAATGTTGGCTTTGTCTCATTAATCCATTCTTATCTATGTGCTCTGTAATTTTGTTCATTATAATAGTCTCTACCATTTTGCCCGGCACCGACATCAGCTTCACCGGTCTATAATTTCTCGGATTACCTCTGGAACCCTTTTTAAAAATTGGCATTGCTTTGGCCACTCTCCAGTCTTCCAGTACCATGCTTGATTTTAAAGATAAATTAAATATTACTATCAATAGTTTTGCAAGTTTATTTTTCAATTCTATCAGGACTCTGGGATGTATACCATCCAGTCCAGATGGTTTGCTACTCTTCAGTTTGTAAAATTGCCCCATTACATCTTCCAGGATCCCCTTTATTCTACAACAGTGCACCCCTGATCTGCCCATGACCCCCTCCCATGGCTACACCCCCAGCCACGTACATTTAAATTAATGCCAATTAGCACTGATAATTGTTAGCATTCAAATTATTGGTGTTAATTGGCTTGTGATTCAAGTAAATTGCATGCGCTAGTTTTAGTAACTTTAATAGAATTTGGGGGTTAGTAACACGCTAGCAGGATAACATTTGCACACCCATTCCCTGCCCATGACACGCCTCCTCTCAAAAAAATAACAAAATAAATATATAGCACATAATTAGAGCACGCTGAGAAATTACTGTAAAACACTGTAACATGTTTTGCAGTAAGCCTTTTTTCCCGTGTTAAGCGAATGTTGGTGCATAACAGAGTTTAGCAAAAGATCCCGTAAGTGTTTACCTGTTAAAAAAAAAAAACTCTTTCAAAATTGTCCCCTCTTCAGTAGGGAAAAGTACCTGAGCTCTTAATAGTGTGGGAATTATTAACAATTTAAGATTGCATGAACACCATGCAAATCTCTGAACAGTGGTGCGTTCACTTTAGCGGAATACACTGCAAGTGATTAAGAGATATTTTTTCCATTCTATGTTTATGATACTCATGTTTTGAAGGTAGGGCTTGATGTGCCACAAGAGGAAAGTTGTAGTAATGTCTCTTCACTTTTGTATTTTCTCTCAGTGATGGCACTCCTGGTAGCCAGAGTGTGACAGAAAAATTTGACATAAACTGGGCAACTGTGCTGGTCAGCTCATTTGGTGCTATCGTCATGAAGTTTGATGGTCGTGGCAGTGGTTTTCAAGGCACTAAACTTTTACATGAAGTAAAGCGAAACCTGGGATTTCAGGAGCAGAAAGATCAAGCAGAGGCTGTCAGGTGAGGTGGTACCTCTGTACACTGCATCCCCTGAAATGTCACATTGAGAAGAAAGGAAACATATGTGTCATTTTGTACATGCATGTGAAACAGTCAGGGCAATATTCAAACTCAATAGTCAGCAATATGCCTGTGAAACCTGGTTTCTAACTGCTTGTGTTGAAGTTTTTATATTCCTTTTAACCCCTGATGCAGGCGTTTTGACACCAAAACACAGCCTATTCCAGGTATTAAAATAAAGGACTTTTGTTTATCCCTTTCTTGAAAGCCCTTTGTACTGTTTTTTTCTGCATTCTGTGCTGTGTACGTTGACCCTTCTTACATAAGTACATACGTATTGTCATACTGGGAAAGACCAAAGGTCTATCAAACCCAGCATCCTGTTTCCAACAGTGGCCAATCCAGGTCACAAATACCTGGCAAGATCCCAAAAAAGTACAAAATATGTTATACTGCTTATCCCAGAAATAGTGGATTTTCCCCAAGTCCATTTAATAATGGTCTTTGGACTTTTCCTTTAGGAAGCCGTCCAAACCTTTTTAAAACTCCGCTAAACTAACCGCCTTTACCACATTCTCTGGCAACAAACTCAAGAGTTTAATTACACATTGAGTGAAGAAACCTTTTCTCCGATTCATTTTAAATTAACTACATTGTAGATTCATCACATGCCCCCTAGTCCTAGTATTTTTGGAAAGCGTAAACAGACGCTTCACATCTACCCATTCAACTCCACATTTTATAGACCTCTATCATATCTCCCCTCAGCTGCCTTTTCTCCAAGCTGAAGAGCCCTAGCCACTTTAGCCTTTCCTCATAGGGAAATCATCCCATCCCCTTTATCATTTTCGTCGCCCTTCTCTACACCTTTTCTAATTTCACTATATCTTTTTTGAGATGCGGCGACCAGAATTGAACACAATATTCGAGGTGCGGTCGCACCATGGAGCGATACAAAGGCATTATAACATCCTCATTTTTGTTTTCCATTCCTTTCCTAATAATACCTAACATTCTATTTGCTTTCTTGGCCACAGCAGCACACTGAGCAGAAGGTTTCAACGTATCATCGACGACGACACCTAGATCCCTTTTTTGGTCCGTGACTCCTAACGTGGAACCTTGCATGACGTAGCTATAATTCGGGTTCCTCTTTCCCACATGCACCACTTTGCACTTGCTCACATTAAACGTCATCTGCCATTTAGACGCCCAGTCTCCCAGTCTCGTAAGGTCCTCTTGTAATTTTTCACAATCCTCCCGCAATTTAACGACTTTGAATAACATTATGTCATCAGCAAATTTAATTAACTCACTAATTAATCCCATCTCTAGGTCATTTATAAATATATTAAAAAGCAACGGACCCAGCACAGATCCCTTAGGAACCCCAGTAACTTACCCTTCTCCATTGAGAATACTGACCATTTAACCCTACTCTCTGTCTTCTATCTTTTAACCAGTTTTTAATCCACAATAGAACTACCTCCTATCCCATGCTCTCCAATTTCCTCTGGAGTCTTTCATGAGAAACTTTGTCAAACACCTTCTGAAAATCCAGATATACAATATCAACCGGCTCACCTTTATCCACATGTTTGTTCACCCCTTCAAAGAAATGTAGTAGATTGGTGAGGCAAGATTTCCATTCACTAAATCCATGTTGATAAATGAATATCATCAGTCTCCACAGAAGTCCTAACTCTCCCCCTAAACTGACCCAGTGCTATCCAGATAGTCCAAGAAAGCAATAAGGCAAATGGTTTGCAAGATCCAATATGGTAATCAACAGAAAGAGAAGACTATGTAGAAAATGAGTTTTTATTTACTACTTTGGCTCCCAGTTTTATACAAACATGCCCAACATGGACATGTTTTACCAAAATGGCTGCCTCACTACAGCCCAGGTCAGAAATACATTTTTTACCAGTTTGGTGAAGTTTGGATTTTTCACCAGCTGGTGTTCATTCGCCATTGAGGCAGCGATTTTGGCAAAACGTGGTCATGTTGTATGAACGTGGGAGCCAAAGTAGTGAACAAAAACTCATCTTCTACATGGTCTGCTCTTTTTGTTGCTATCCAGACAGTGCCAAGTTGGTCTGTTATGATTTCAGTGATATTATCTGTAAAATGTCACTGAAAGTCCATGGATGGCCCCAGTCAGTGTTATTTATCCAGGTAATAGCTGTTGCTATCCGGACAAGTAGCTTTGAATATCGGGTCTGGTTTTTGTTCAGTCAATAGCTGTGGACTAAGCATGTGCCTTCTGCTCCTTTAAAGAGAGAAACAAACAAAGAGAGACACCAACATTGGGGGGAAAACACTATGCAAATTGTATTCTGAGGACCCTTTTGTAATTTAGCCATTGTGCTTGTTTGGAAAGTGACAGAAGGTAGTGGTAAGTAGAGTTCATGCCAAGGAAAGGGGTTTTACTCATGATGTGCTGCAGGGATCGGTCCTTGTTCAGGCTCTTTTCAAAATTATCACAAGCTATATTGTAGAGGTGTGAGAAATATTTGCTTCTTTGTTGGTGATACCCAAATCTGCAACAGGGTGGACACATTTTCCATGTTTCTGGAAGCTACTGAGGGGTCCTTTTAACTAAGGTGCGCCAAAAAAATGGCCTGCGCTGGTGTAGACGCATGTATCGGACACGCGCAGGTTCATTTTTCAACGCACCTGCAAAAAAGGCCTTTTGGGGGGGGCGAAAATGGACATGCGGCAAAATGAAAATTGGCACATGTCCATTTTGGGCCTGAGACCTTACTGCCACCCATTGACTTAGCGGTAAGGTCTCGTGCGTTAACCGGGCGGTAATCGTCAGCGCAGTACAATGCCGATTATCGCCCTGCTAGCGCCCTGTGCCAGAAATTTTCCAGCGTACGTAAAAAATGAAATTACCACCCAGGCTACATGGTAGCCGGATGGTAGTTCTGAATTGGCACGCGTTGGGTGTGCAAAGGCGCCTATGCAGCTTAAAATAAGGGCCCATGAGCCTTCAAACAGCCATCAATCCAGTCACAAAATTCTTTAAACATAACAATGTATTAGAAGATTTAGCCAACTGTGGAAGAAGATAAACCCTCTCTTGTGAGGCTCATGTCCCATTTTGAGAATCAGTACACATCTGATCTAGAATATATGTAGAAACTGTACAAAGCAGATCGTTGATAAACCAAGATATGTTTTATTAATATAGCAAAATTAAAATTAAAATATGCATACAGTGACTCATGTGCATATACATATAATAGCCCGACACAGGCCGTGTTTCGCCCAACTGGGCTGCTTCAGGGGCTAGAAGATAAGATAATAGATAATAAGTAATAAATTTTAACATCTAAATAAAAACCATATAATAATGACGTAAAGTAATAACATAAAAATTACATAAATTAAACATTTAAAAATTTAAAAGGGTGACATTAAAATCAAATATAAATTTGTAACATCAAAAACCAAATGACAATAAAAAATATATATATGATCACATATAAATTCATACCATTAAAATCTATAACATCAAAATCCCACAGACTCATTATTCATGATGAAAAGATATGACAGTCAGAAATTGCGTATATTGGTCACAAATTGTTAATATATTAACAATATACAGAATTTTAATTTTGCTATATTAATAAAACATATCTTGGTTTATCAACGATCTGCTTTGTACAGTTTCCACTTTGGAGTTTGTGGATCGTCTGCCCCTTTGTTTTCTTGGACCCTAGAATATATGTTGGCACAGCATTTGCATACTTCAATAGCTGAGACTGTTAAATTGGAAAAGCATATTATTATGAAGTCCTAACCTCCTTTGATTAACATTCTTTTCTTCTGTGCCTTTAATTTCAGGACAATGTTGAAAAAGCCATACATAGATCAAATGCGAGTTGGCGTATATGGGGAGGTAATTTGCTTTCTTCTTTGATAGTTCAGGATCATTCAGACATTTACCCAGCCCAACAGTGCAGAACTCAATCTCACTTTTTATTACAGGCTCTAGTGGGAGTATTTACTTTTCCCTTGTTTTAAATAGGTCTCTAGCCTCTGCTGAATCAACATATTCTTTTAGAATGTTTGAAGACTAAGCTCTTAAGAATTTTACGTTTTTGTTTAAGTGAACTCACATCTGTTTTCTTTTTCTCTGTTCTCCATAATTTCAGAATGTACTATTTTTAGGATGTGCTATCCACAACTATTATACCATAGTTTCAATGTGAGATTTTATTTCAGGAATCGGAACCAAAAACTAAAAAGTGGAATTTCACTATGGGCCCTGTTTACTAAGCCGTGCTATGCGCTAAAAATTAGTGCACACTAATGCCAGAGACACCCAAAGAACTATATGGGTGTCTCTAGCATTTACCGTGTGCTAAAAATGCTAGCGCACCTTAGTAAACATGGCCCTATATGTTAAAAAAAATTCAAAGGAGCTGAGACACTAAGGAAACTGGAAAATTATTTTAGTATATATAGCAAAATTTTCATTAGTGTTCAATTTGCAGGTATGAGCGAGCACTTGTTAAAAGTTCATAATACAGGCACATAGCTTCATATACTATGCTGCTGTATTAAGTGGTACCTTTTATAGGTGGTTCAGTGGTGCCAAATTGAAACTGAGGGCTTCCTTCCAGCTGGCATGGGTTTTTAGGGGATGGCACCAGTGAGTTGGGGCTTTGGGAGAAGGAGGGAGAAATGTAGAGTTTCCTGGGGGGCAGGGACACTTCAAAGAGGTGGTCTAGTGCTATTATCTTTGAGGGGAGGGACCAGACATACCAGTATATTAAGCATTTAAAATCTAACCGCAACTGGTGCTGAATTTGTCAGGAGCTGATTGTCATGGTAAATGATTAGAGAATCTGATTATTACATTTTTGAATATTTGATTAGGATTTATTGACTAACATTGGGAAGAGATTCACTGGTTAAGTGCTGCTAAAAATGACCAG
Organism: Microcaecilia unicolor; assembly: GCF_901765095.1. NCBI lineage: Eukaryota > Metazoa > Chordata > Amphibia > Gymnophiona > Siphonopidae > Microcaecilia > Microcaecilia unicolor. The sequence goes on from NC_044031.1 coordinate 74,159,390, forward strand.
TTATCCCTGAGCAGGCAATTTAACTGACCAGGAGCTGTTTCTGGCCATCTAAATCCTATTGAACATCAACTCCTACATTTCTAACACCTGTATTGGTCCAGGGAAAATTAAATTCTTTGCAGGTTGTAGCATGTACTGCAACAGTATGAAACGTGTGCCAAACTATTCGAGTTCACAAGCTTTTGAAACTACATATCTCGCTTCTTTGAATGTGCTGAGGCACACAGAAAGTAATGGCGCTAAGAATTAAAACCTGGGTCTGCAGATTTCAGAGCTCTAATTACTGCACTGCATTACTGGACCCTTTGATTTGCTGTTTTTGGTTTCAGGCCTCTGTCATCAGAACCAAATTCTTTGTTTTTCTGTGGATACCCGATATACTGTTGAGCCTGTCATGTAAAGAGTACTTACCATGCTGATGCATGATACTTCTATTGTCTGGCATTCTGTTCTCTAGGACTATGGAGGATATCTCAGTACTTTGCTTCTCATGGCTGGTGAAGAAAATCCAATATTTTCATGTGGAGTTGCACTTTCCCCCATTACAGACTTTAAATTATATGGTAAGACATAACTAGTTGCCAATAAGGTTACAATGCTGCAATTGTCATAAATTCATGAAGTTCATAATTATATAAAACTAGGATTACCATATGTCCTCTCTTAAGAGGATATCTCCTCCTTTTGGATTTCTTCAGATATGTCCTCAAGGTTTTCTAATTTTTTGGAAAATATCCTCTTTCTTTTATGTGCCTATGACCAACACACCTACCCACATAATGAGAGAAATCATCTCTGGCCTATTAGTCAGTCTGGACACATGGGGGTGCCAAAGAGAGAGAAAGGCATTGCTGATCTCCTCTCTGTTTCCCTGCTGGTTGAACCTGTCAAAGGAAGTTTGTTCATGCAGCACCACTTTAAGTTTATGTTATGCAAAGACTTTCACACATATCCAGTGTTGCCAGGGCTGCGGGTTTCCCGCACAATTGGGCGGCTTTCCGCGACCGGTTGTGGCCAATTTTTGACGGCTGTGGGACGGCTGCAGGCTACGGGAAATTGGGTGGCTTTTTCGCGGCAGCTGTGCGGGTTTGGGCGCTTTTCCGGCGGGGCTTCTATTGGTCCAATTTGGTCCAATAGAAGCCCTGCGGAGGCAGGGTTAATGATGGCGAGGCAGGGTTAATGACATCAGAGGCGGGGTTGATGATGTTGGAGGCGGGGTTGATGACATTAAGGTGGGGTTAGTGACGTCAGGGGCGGGGTTTGCCTTTGTGCGGTATGGGGCTGGTTTTGGGCGGGGAAAGTTTTTTCAATCTGGCAACCCTGCACATATCTCAGAAGCCAGCCAAAGTTATTGAGGGATATTCGCTCTTCTGATAAGTATGCTTGGGCTCAGACTCGGTCAAACTCAAATCCAGAAGTTTTTGAAGAGTAGATTACTGTCTACTGATCACTGTAAGTCAGTCACTCAATTAAATATTTCTTTAGTAAAGGTAGCAACCATTTTTATTTTTTGTGTCCTCTTTTCTGCCTCCACAAATATGGTAACCCTATATAAAACTCTGAGTCTTACTGAGATGCTACTGCCAAGCATAAGTGCAGCAAAATCGAATACATTATCTTGACATCTTTCATTTTTATTCTACAAAATAGTGAAACAGTTTGGGGCCCTTTTACTAAGTGGTAGTAAGCACTAAGGCATGCTTACTGTGTGCTAAAAGGAACTACCGCAGAACATGCTCAGGCATCTGCGGTAATTTTGGAATCAGCACGTGCTACCCATGCGCTAAAAAAATAGGATTTATTTTTAGTGCAGGGGCATGTTTGGAGGCAGAGAGTAGACATACCCTGCACTAATCGGGCAGCACAGGTAAATTGCCACAAGCTGCCAGATTAGTACAGAGGCCACCTAGTAAATAGATGGCATTAAGGGCTCATTCGCTAATGACCATGCAGTAATTGGTAAATTAGCCTATGGCCATTAATAGAAAAAAAAAGAAATTGCGGCCATTTTACAGCTGCACTAAAAGTGGCCTCAGAACGTGGGAAAACCATATGCTAAAAAGAGTGCAGGCCACTTTTTAGCGCAGCTTAGTAAAAACAAATATCAATAGTGTTGGCAACTGTCTAGTACCTGATGTGGCTTTGAAACCCTTAGAGTGGGGCTTCTCAAAGTGTGAGTGGCAATCCCAAATAGAGTCGCAAAACCCGCATTTGGGGTCATGACCTGGGAGGGCTGAAAAAACATCTCATCAGCCCACGCTTCCTGTTGAGCCTGCTCTAATTAGGTCTGTGAGCTCCACAGAAAGCAGAGGCTGATGCTTTAGGAGGGCTGGAAGCAGGAGCAAGGATGGAAAGCTAGGCTTCTGGGGGGGGGGGGGGGGGGGGGGTGCGTGCTTTCAGTGGCTGCTCTAACGGGGTCACAGCCACTGAAGGATTGATAAGGACTCTCTTAGTGCCTAGCAAATGCCTTGTCAAAATATATAAAGGAAAGACTCACTAACATAATATCTTTATTTTCTATATCAAGCATCAGCCTTTTCAGAAAGGTATTTGGGATTACATGGCATCGATACGAGAGCCTATGAGGTATGTGTGACTAACAAACATGAGTACTGAAAGTTCAATTTGGCAAATATTAAATCAGGTCAAATGAATTTATGAAATGGGTAGCATGTCCATTAACACGTGTAATTTAATTTAAATACCTACTTTCTATCTTTTGATGATTACAAATATGCTGAACATGGATTACATATAAAATCCTCAAACGTTCTCCAGAGCCTAAAAATGAATCAGAATCATAAAATATATTAATATAGCTCACCACAGGATGAAGTCCCACCATTCTGAATTTCAGATGTTCTCAAATGCAGGCAGAAAACAATAAGACAATTTTGTGGCATATTTAGGGGCATTTTCGACAGGGATGTCCAAGTTGCGATTTGGACATCCTTGCAAATGGCGAAATCCAGGGGCGAGGAAACCCGTATTTTTGAAACAAGATGGACATCTATTTTTCGTTTCAAAAATACCGTCAGATATGTCAAAGTCCTTAAATTTGGATGTCCCTAGATTTGGTTGTCCCTAGACATGGACGTTTCTGACTTTCAGCGATTTTCAAAAACCAAAGACATCCATGTCAAAAATGGCCCAATGCAAGCCATTTGGTCATGGAAGGAGCCAGCACTTGTAGTGCACTGGTCCCCCTGACATGCCAGGACAGCAACCAGGCACCCTCGGGGGCACTGCAGTGGGCTTCATAAAATGCTCCCAGGAACATAGCTCCCTTACCTTGAGCCCCCAAACCATCCCAAAACCCACCACCCACAACTGTACACCATTACCATAGCCCTTAAAGGTGAAGGGGGGCACCTATGTATGGATATAGTGGGTTTGTGGTGGGTTTTTGAGAGCTCGCTGTTTCCTCCACAAATGTAAGGGGGGGGGGGGTATGGGCCTGGGTCCGCCTGTCTGAAATGCACTGCAGTACTCACTGAAACTGCTCCAGGGACCTGCATGCGCTGTCATGGACCTAAGTATGACATCTGAGGCTGGCACAACATATTTTAAAGATTTTTTTGAGGGTGGTAGGGGGTTAGTGACCACTGGGGGAGTAACGGGAGGTCTTTCCCTATTCTCTCCGGTGGTCATCTGGTCATTTCGGGCACCTTTTTGTGCCTTATTCGTAAGAAAAACAGGTCCGGGTGAAAACATCCAAGTGTTTGTCAGGGACGTCCTTGTTTTTTTTGATTATGGGTCAAAGACGTCCAAGTGTTAGGCACGCCCAAGTCCCACCTTCACTACGCCTCCAACACGCCCCCTTGAACTTTGGCTGTTCTTGCGACGGAGTGCATTTGGAGACGTCCTAAATCGGGTTTCAATTATACTGATTTGGACGTCCCTGGGAGAAGGACGTCCATCTTCCAATTTATGTCTAAAGATGGATGTCCTTCTCTTTCGAAAATGTAGAGTAGACTAAAGAGCAAATATTGAATGAGGAATTTCAAATGACTAGCAAATAGAAATGCCTATACTACAATGCTATTATCGTGTCACAATCACATTTCTATCACTAGGAATAGGCAAACTATTAAGGGAGCAATTTGCAAAATACCGCAGTAGGACAAGGTACAAGGGGAAGCTACTATTGACCGTCACACGTTCCACCAATTTTCAAAGTAAAAGGATGTGTGTCCTTTCACTTAAAAACTTGCTGCTGGTACAGATTACCTGCAGACATTTGCTCCTGATTTCAATGTGGGTAGAATTAGCTGGAAAAGTGTACATTTAGGGGGTAATGGTATGAGGGACTTTTGCACATAAACTCTGCTTTACACATGTAAAAGGTCTCTTATAAAATTATCCTCCATGTTACACATGAAAAAGTACATGTGGTGACAAGAACATATGTACCGTATATACTCAACTATAAGCCTAGATTTTGGGGCCCCAAAAAAGTCCATAAATTGGGGTCTCTGCTTATAGTCAAGTCAAAAAAAATTCTGTGCTCCCCTCCTCCCCCTGCGGTGACTGGCACTTCTCACTTGCATCCCGCCCCCCACTGACCGGCTTTGCTTACCGCTCTCTCCTGGCATCTGTGCATGCTCAAGGCCCTACTTCTGTGCTGGTGACAGAAGCAGAAGTTAGGAAAGAGTGGTAAGCAATGCCAATCAGCACAGTGGGGGGGGGGGGGGGGTGGACAAGAGAAAAATACTGGTCAGTGTAGGGGGGGGCAGGAAACAAGAGAAAAATTCCAGTCATGTGAGGGAGGGGTAAGAGTGGTAGAGAATTGGCAGCCCCTGGCGGGAAGGAGCGGTAGGTAAGAGGACAACAATGCTGCATATCAAGGGGAAAAGGGAGAAATGCAGGACATTACTGAATATAAACTGCCTGGCTTACACTCAAGTTAACAATTTTCCCCCCTTTTCATGGGAAAACAGTTAACTCTGCTTATTCTCGGATAGGCTTATATTCGAGTATATACGGTATACTTTAGAAGAAAGGTGGGGGGAGATTAAGATAGAGACATTTAAATACCTATGAGGCATATTTTCAAAGCACTTAGCCTCCCAAAGTTCCATAGAAGCCTATGGAACTTAGCCTCCCAAAGTGCTTTGAAAATATGCCTCCATGTGGTATAAATGCACACAGAGGCAAGGCTCTTTCAATTGAAAGGAAGCTCTGGAATGAAGGGGCATAGGATGAAGGCGAAAGGGGATAGACGAGAAGTAACCTGAGGAAATACGTCTTCATGGAAAGGGTGGTGAATTCATGGAACAGCCTCCTGGTGGAGACAAAAACTATCTAGTATATGTACATAGGATCTCTAAGAAAGTGATAGGGAGAGTAGATGACATGGATGGGCAGACTGGATAGGCCATATGGTCTTTATCTGCCTTCATTTTTCTCTGTCTATATGTTTCTATAGTACTTATTTGTGACTCACATGTAGACAAGTTTGGGGACATAGTATGGGCAGTGCATGGGTGGAGTCGTGCAGTACATGCATACAGGTCAGTATTGGGCCAGTGGTGATCAACATTTCTATAAACTCTAACTTCTGCTGGCTAATTTAGACCAAGGTATATTCAGTTCCATGACAAATATCCAAGTCAGTAGTGGTACCAAGAAGTTATGCAGCCAGTATTCAGTGCTGTACCCATATAGCTAACCAGGAAAGATAAAACTGCTGTTTAAATAGTCCTACTAGGCCAGTTAACTATGTGGGCACTGGCATTGAATATTACTGGGGCCTGCATAGCTCCTGGTTCTTCCCAGACTCTATCCCTGAACTGTCTTGACACTGCCCACACAGTGCAATGGTGGTCAGAAAGGATATTCAGCAGCACTACCTGATTAATTGCAGCTGAATATCTCTCACTGAGCCACTCAACTCAATTTAACTCTGCCTAGTTAAATCATTTTGAATATCGGGCCCATAGTTAATAAAATAAGCTAAAAATGATTCAGTATATGGGGGTTGATGAATGTGATCATCTAAACTCCAAAGTTTGCCTCTCTCAACTTGAATGTGTTAGTCCTAAGACATATATATAATGTGCAAAAAAATTATTTTAAAAAATATTAATAGTGTGGACCTGTTATATGTCCCAAGGAATGTAAAGAATTTTATCACATTTTTCCTTCCATATATAAACATTGGTCTATTATTTAAATCAACATGCCCCTGTGACTCATTTGTAATTCAACTCATGTATTCCAACCAAATAGCCAGAAAATAATACATGTAAATGGTCCACTTATCTGATCTAATAAGAACAGTTTTATGAAGATTTGGTTGGAATACATGGGTTAAAATTAGAAATAAAAACAAGGGAAAAGAGGAGATAATTCCCTATGAAAAATGGTACAAAAGAAGGAGGGAGGAGTAGTTCCTTGTCACTCTGGACAAATCACTTAACCTTTTGTTGCCCCAGGTACAAACCAAGTACCTGTATATAATATGTAAACCACAGAAAGGCAGTATATCATATCCTAGTTAGGGATTAAGATGACTGGGCAAAGCAATGGCAAACCATGGGGCCCTTTTACTAAGCCGCGTAGGCACATATGTGCATCCTACACATATCAATTTTGAACTACCACCCGGTTACCATGTGGCCCGGGCAGTAATTTCATTTTTTACGCGCTACATGTGCCGGAAAATTTTCCTGTGTACGGCTCTAAACGGGCGGTAATGAGCAGTGTATGCACGTTGACGATTATTGCCCGGTTAACGCGTGAGACCTTAGCGCTAAGTCAATGGGTGGCGGTAAGGTCTCAGGCCCAAAATGGATGCGTACCAGTTTTCATTTTGCCACACGTCCATTTTCAGCCAAAAAAAAGAGGTTTTTTTTACAGGTGTGCTGAATAATGGACCTGCGCGCGTCCAGTACATGCATGGACACCAGCGCAGGCCATTTTTCGGCGCACCTTAGTAAAAGGACCCCCACCTTTCTAATAATCTGCCAAGAAAACATCACACTAGTGGCAGCCCCATAGTAACATAAAAACATAGTAGATGACGGCAGAAAAAGACCTGCACGGTCCATCCAGTCTGCCCAACAAGACAAACTCATATGTATATACCTTACCTTGAATTTGTACCTGTCTTTTTCAGGGCACAGACCGTATAAGTCTGCCCAGCAGTACTTCCCGCCTCCCAACCACCAGTCCCACCTCCAATTATCGGCTCTGGCACAGACCGTATAAGTCTGCCCTCCACTATCCTCGCCTCCCAACCACCAACCCCTCTTCCCCCCACCTGCTCCGCCACCTAATTTCGGCTAAGCTTCTGAGGATCCATTCCTTCTGCACAGGATTCCTTTATGCATATCCCACGCATGTTTGAATTCTGTTACCGTTTTAATCTCCACCACCTCCCGCGGGAGGGCATTCCAAGCATCCACCACCCTCTCTGTGAAAAAATACTTCCTGACATCTTTCCTGAGTCTGCCCCCCTTCAATCTCATTTCATGTCCTCTCGTTCTACCGCCTTCCCATCTCCGGAAAAGATTTGTTTGCGGATTAATACCTTTCAAATATTTGAACGTCTGTATCATATCACCCCTGTTCCTCCTTTCCTCCAGGGTATACATGTTCAGGTCAGCAAGTCTCTCTTCATACATCTTGGAACGCAAATCCCGTACCATTCTTGTAGCTTTTCTTTGCACCGCTTCCATTTTTTTAACATCCTTCGCAAGGTACGGCCTCCAAAACTGAACACAATACTCCAGGTGGGGCCTCACCAATGACTTGTACAGGGGCATCAACACTTCCTTTCTTCTGCTGATCACACCTCTCTCTATACAGCCTAGCAACCTTCTCGCTACGGCCACCGCCTTGTCACACTGTTTTGTCGCCTTCAGATCCTCGGATACTATCACAATCACACCAAGATCCCTCTCCCCCTCAGTACCTATCAGACTCTCACCGCCTAACACATAAGTCTCTCTTGGGTTTCTACTCCGCACTAGCAAACCTAGGCCTGAAACCATTTATCTGCGCAGAAGACATAACCATCTCCATCCCCTTCCATACCTCATTAGATGAAATCACAGATCTGATCGAAGTGAGTTTTTCTGTCTTGGAACGTTGGGCCGAGGTATTCCGGTTTAAGATCAACAAAGACAAAACTCAGTGTCTTGTGCTTTTGTCCGTCCATGCCAGATTTTCCACCAACTCCCTTGTCATTAAAGACCCTCCCTATTTCACAGAGCCTTAAACTTCTGGGTGTTGAGCTGGACCCTCACTTGCACCTGGATCCGCAAGTGCGAGTGGTTACCAAACGGATGTTCTATGCTATGTGGAGGCTGCAGCATGTTAGGTTTTGTCTCACCAGAGAGCTCTTCCGCCCTCTCGTTCACTGGCTAGTTCTGTCTCACCTGGACTACTGCAGTGGGATTTATGCAGGCTGCCAGGAGCATCTACTGAGGAAATTCCAGACTGCCCAGAATACTGCTGCAAGACTCATCTTGGGCAAGCCGCGCTGGGTTTCTGCGCAGCCCCTACGTTTCAACCTACACTGGCTACCTGTGAGAGAACGAATCGCATTCAAGATCTGTACTTTGACACATAAAATAATCTATGGCTTAGCTCCGGAATATATGATTCCTCTAATAGATCTCCCACCTAGAAATGCCATCACTACAGCATGCACCTTTTTACAACTTCATTATCCATCTTGCCGGGGTGTTAAATACAAGCTTCTTTTTGCTTCCACTTTCCACTACTCCAGCCCGAAGACCTGGAACGCTCTTCCCCTGTACCTAAAGTCGCAAGCTGACCACCCTCTTTTCAAGAAGCTGCTGAAAACGTACCTTTTTGAACAAGTGTATTCCATTAGTGACTCTGCTGTTTAGTCATCCTAATTGCTGTTAACGTTTTATCCTTATTCTACTGCTAAATTCATGTGCTGTATCTCTTAACTTTTGTAATTCATGGAAGCCACATTGTGTCTGCATTTGTGGGGAAAATGTGGGGTAGAAATGAACCGTAAATAAATAAATAAGTGCATCACTTTGCATTTCTTCACATTGAATTTTAATTGCCAAACCTTAGACCATTCTTCTAGCTTCCTCAGATCCTTTTTCATGCTTTCCACTCCCTCCCAGGTGTCCACTCTGTTGCAAATCTTAGTATCATCCACAAATAGGCAAACTTTACCTTCTAACCCTTCGGCAAAGTCTACCTTTACCTCATTTTGATCTATTACACTAGTATTCTGTAAAGAAAGCAGGCACCTAGCTTTCCTTATAGAATAAGCTCCAAATTGTTGTGTTCTTGGTGCCTAATATAGATGCTCCTTTATAGAATAACCCTCCACCTGGCTTATTTACTATCCTGATTTACTGCAGGATTTACTAAATTGGACTTTTTCTTACCTAAGTAACTTTGAAGAGACATTTAGTTTATGCATGATTCTTCTATGGTATTGATAATCCTGATACTAGGCGCTTCAGCACAGGGGCGTAGCTATGGGGAGCCACGGGGGCCTGGGCCCCTGCAAATTTTATCCGGGCCCCTGGTTTGGCTGGCAGAGGTCCCCTCACCAGCTGAAGCCTTCTTCAGTGCCGGTCTCCGGCGCAGCCTCGTTTGCTGCCCTGCTCTTCTTTCTTCTTGCTCCTCCTGTGCACGCTGACACTCCAAAGGAGTGGTGGGGGTGCGAGGTGGTGGGGGCAGCAGGGTGGCACTCAAAATGTGCCCCCAACCTCGGGCTCTGGCCCCCTCCCACCGTGAGGTCTGGTTACGCCCCTGCTTCAGCCCATTCATAATAAATAATTTATTCTTGAATTTAAGTGACGTGATAATATGATATTGCAAGTATTTAAAAGCGCCATATCTGGTACAGAAACAACAGATGTTTTCAATTTGTCTTCTCAGCTGGCCAAATTAGCACGTAAAGTGACATCGTTGAAAGAAGAGAAATATTTGATCATTCATGCAACAGCAGACGGTAATTAACTCTTTGGTTTGTCTTTGAAAAGACCAGCATGCTATAGTTTAAAATTTACTTTAATTCATATGTCCTTCCAATGCATTGCTTGACCTAAATTTTGTTTTACAGAAAAAGTCCATTTCCAGCATACGGCAGATCTTATTACACATTTAATAAGTGCAAAGGCTAATTACACATTGCAGGTAAGCACATGCGTCTTCCACCATTTCAGCAAACAAATATGTCTGCACGCATATATGCCTTGAAAAGTAGTAGTGTTTTGAGGTGCATATTTTCAGTGCAAGTATCTAAAAATGTTAAAAGCTCAATATTCCAAATACTTTCTATACGGTATCTATAACTCTGTGTACACTCACTTAATGAGTATAGAAAAGCTTTAAAAAAATGTTTGGACAGATTTCTGGAGGAAAAGTCCATAAACTGTTATTAAGGCAGTCCTGGGAAAAAGCTACTGCTTATACTTGGGATTAAGACCTGGACTGGTCTATAAAATAATGAGTGGAGTGGAATGGGTAGACGTGAATCATTTGTTTACTCTTTCCAAAAATACTAGGACTAGGGTGCATGCAATGAAGCTACAAAGTAGTAAATTTAATACGAATCGGAGAAAATATTTCTTCACTCAACATGTAATTAAACTCTGGAATTCGTTACCAGAGAATGTGGTAAAGACGGTTAGCTTAGCGGGGTTTTAAAAGGTTTGGATGGCTCCCTAAAGGAAAAGTCTATAGACCATTATTAAATTGACTTGGGGAAAATCCACTGCTTATTTCTGGGATAAGCAGCATAAAATGTATTGTACTTTTTTGGGATCTTGCCAGGTATTTGTGACCTGGATTGGCCACTGTTGGAAACAGGATGCTGGGCTTGATGGACCTTTGGTCTGTCCCAGTATGGCAATACTTATGCACTTGTATAGTTAGAAACAGGATACTGGGCTAGATGGACTCTTGGTCTGACCCAATATAGCTGTTCTTATGTTCTTAGGACTCATGTATCTTACTGCTAACAACAAATATTCTGTTGCTGGGAAATGTTTAAACAAGTGGGCTTATATATCCCCCTTTAATTCAACATCATCCCCTAGATTCTATGTATGGCATCCAGAACTCTGCGGCCAAATTTGTGCATCCACCCAAAATGCTTAAGTAAATTAATTGATAAGCTCATTAACATCAATAACTGGGTGCTAACAACCAATTATTGTTGTTAATTGGCGCTCATTAACATTTGCATGCACATCTGACTGCGCACTATTCTATAAGGCCTGGCACTTAAATCTACTAGTGTGTAATTCAAAAGGGGGATTTGGCCATGGGGTGTCAGGGGCAATGTGAAAAATTGTGCATGGAATTATAGAATATGGCCAGCATTTATACTAGATTTCAGCAGGCGTAATTCTGGCGCCTAAGGATAGGTATGGGAATCGGAGCTAAGTGACATTCTATAAAAGGCATGTGGCCTTTATAGAATCGTACTGAGCACCATTGACTGAATCCAGCCCTTTATGCCTCATACAACAAAGCAGTCTCTTCAATGTCTTTTTTTGTAGTCCTACTCTAGAAAAAATGTGAATTAATCTGATTATAATGGGGCAAAATGCTACTATACATGGCACCTAGCTCCCAGACACTTAAAAAAATAGATAAATTTCAACCACATGAACTATCCATTTTTCCCTTTCTTCTTCCACCCACCCACCCATAAGGAAAAAAGCTTTGATCCTATAGTCATATCTAGTCCTTCAATGGACTGCAAAAGAAGGTGTCCCAGTATCAGAAAATGCATCTTCCAATTAAACGTATATTAAAAGAAAATTTTCAGATAACAGGGAGGATGCTTGCATAGTTGCAAACAGCACACACACACTTTTAATTAACTTCCCCCCCCCCCCCCCCCCCCCCCCCCCGTTTACAAATCCACGATACCGGCTGCTGTGCCACAATGCCGACACAGCCCATTCAAGATCTGGTCAAAGTGAATGGGCTGTGTTGACATTACTGCAGACAAAGAATCCACTGCACGATGGCTTCCATCATTTCTTTCCTGGACAGATGGCCCGGGTATTACACTCATCCGAGAGCTTCCCTCCCTAACCGACGAGAAGCATTGCAGTTCACTTCTGGGCTGAGTTGACCCCATAGGGGGTAGCGTCAAGCTGATCCGGACTCAGAGTGACATCAAAGACTCCCATGGCCGCTGCTTCGGGCAGCTCAACAGAGAAATTCAGCACTTGACAGAAGAAAGTTTCAGCAATGGTAACTTGCCAAAATGGGGAGACTCAAAACCACACCCCGATTCACCTCAAAATGCTCATGAACCTCCCGTTTCTGAGCTCCCTTTTTTGGGCCATATGTAAATTTTAGGCGTGGATCCCGCACCTAAATTTATGTTTATGTCCCAATTAAATCTAATTAGTGCCTATGCTTGTTAAAAAGCCAATTATTGGCACTAACAAACATACCCCCTGATTCTTTAAAAGCGCACAATCAGGGGGTATGTTTGTAAGTGGGAGCCCCGCCTAGGTCCAGCCATTCTCCACCCATGTGTACACCCTCTTGAAAATACATAATAGGCACATATTTACAGAATACCACATTTGGAATATTGGCACATACCTGCATATATATATATATATGCTAGTATTTTATTTATTTATTTGTTACATTTGTATCCCACATTTTCCCACCTATTTGTAGGCTCAATGTGGCTTACATAGTACCGGAGAGGCGTTTGCAGACTCCGGTGTAAACAAATACAAAGTGATGTTGTGGTAAGATAAAGTTCATGTGTTACAGCCACATTAGGGAATCGTACAATGGAAGAGTTGTGTTATGTCCATAACGTACTTTAGTTTTGTTGTGTTGCAGTGATCAGGCATTTATGGTGGATTGGTAGGGTATGACTTTAAACATATATGTGTGTGCGTCATGCAAATAAATGTTGACACCAAGTTTATAGAATGGCTCTTTTAATGCAATGATTTTATAGCAGTCACAAAGTTCTGGCCACATGGATGTTTCTGCAACTTGAAACCACTCTACACAGCCCAAGATCTGGTCTGTAAAGAATACTGCTGAGTAGACCATGCGTTTCAATTTGCAGAGAGAATTGTTGCAGGGCTGCTGAGAGTGGGGGGAGGGGGGGGCAAACTTCCCCGTGCCTGGGCCGCCCGGCACCGGGGTCTGTCTCTCTCTTTCCTGCTCCTGACGGGACCCGGGTGATCCCGTCCCGACAGGAGCAGGAGAGAGAAAACTCTGGTGCAGGGCCCCCCATGCAGGCAGGGGAGGACCCAGAGGAGCAGATACTGCAGGTCTTCCTCCAGTGCTGCTCTTCATTCTGCCCATTGCATGCCAGTGCTAAGTGGCTGCTTTTCCTCTCAGCGCATGCTCGGTTTTGAAACCAAGCATGTGCTAACAAAACAAGCTGGGGCAGGCAATCGACAGCGTGAAGAGCAACGCTGGAGAAACATGTCTGCTGCTGGCGGGGCCTCCTGCCAGCCAAGGTATTTACATTGCAGTTGCTGCAGCGATCCGGGGGGGCAGCAGTGATAATCGTGGGGGGGGGGGGGGCACAGCGGCGACAATTGTGGTGGGGGCGGCCTGGGCCTGGCTCAGTCTCTCAGCGGCCCTGAATTGTTGATGCAGGGTGTCTCCACTATAACACCGTATTCTTCCTTCACAGATCTACCCCGATGAAAGTCATTATATTAGCAACACTGCAGTGGAACAGCACTTGCACAAGTCAGTTATAAATTTCTTTGAGGAATGTTTCAGGATTCAAGACAAAATTCCAGTAGCAGCAATGGAAGAAGACGAGGAGGAAGATTAACCTTGGCTCGTGCTAAGCGTACGGCTGTTCCTTACTTAACAATATGCAAGTGAATTGTATTCCTTGGGAAAGAACAACAGAAACAAAAGAAATGTAACATTTAGCATGTGTTTAACAAAACTGAAAGTAGTGTCCCTGGCTGCTTATTCGAGTGAACTTCTTCCTGGATGGAAGATCCCGAAGCATGGTGTGAACTCAGCAGAACCTGCTGTCAGAAAGCACTCTGTCATCTTCCCGTTTCCACCGAACTGCTGGTGTATTTCTGCAGAGGGCCATCTCGAAGTCCACTGTACAAACCACAAGGCTCTGTTTACCAGTGAAGAAACTAACATGACCAGAAAAACCCATCACCCTACCGAGTCATTTGTGTCAGACTAAACTAATTTGTGGGAAAAGATTATAGCACAATTATTTCAAGGACACTAATTCAGAGTTTTGCTTGCTCTCCACCACATTTCCAAGAAGCATTGTTGCTATGGGGCTGCTTTGATGAGTGAGAACTTTTATGAACTGTCTTTCCAAGTGGAATATAGATAACATTACGTCATTATTGCCTATTTTTGATAGAGGATTTTTTTTTTCCGACAGTTGAGTCTTCATTGAATCGGATCCGTCCTTTTGCTTATCTTATGTAATGGAAGAGACTCTGAAACCCACACGATGTCATAGAGGATGTTTGCTTCAAATATTGTAGATACTAATGACAGATTAGCAAGTCCTTTTCTACAATAGCAGAAAGGAGTATTTCATTACTGTATAGTTTCCTCTCGGATTTGGATTGATGCATTATCTTCATTATAAATACTCAATTGACAGGTCAGTTTTCAAAGGGACTTACATGTTGAGTAGTAGCCACTACGGGCCTTATTCTATAAAGGTTACACTCCTAAATTTAGGAGCGTAATTTATACTCCTAACTGTATATGACCATTATAGGCCCTAAATTAGGAGCATAGATTAAGCTTGTAATTTAGGAGCATAAATTTAGGAACATAACCTTTATAGAATAAGGCCCGAAATGTACAAGTCCCTTGTTCATGAATTTTCTGCTGCACTATATCAATAGTGCTGCTGAAAATCTCTTTAAGCATTGCAAGTGGAGGGCGGTTCTATAAAGGGGAGCCTATTCTATAAAGGAAGGTAGGTGCCTACTTCTCTTTATAGAATACTGGTGTGGCAAGACAACTAGGTGCCTCTATTGGAGACGTAATCATTTATGCCAGTCATAGAACTGGTGTAAATCATCATGCCTAGATTGCTAGAAACACATGTAAATTATAGAGTGCTATAATTTTTCACTCGGAATTGTGCTGCCCCCCCACTCAT
The DNA here is from genome assembly GCF_901765095.1 of Microcaecilia unicolor. NCBI lineage: Eukaryota > Metazoa > Chordata > Amphibia > Gymnophiona > Siphonopidae > Microcaecilia > Microcaecilia unicolor. The sequence goes on from NC_044031.1 coordinate 74,174,505, forward strand.
ACTCCACACAGAATCTGCCCATGTCTACTCCCAGCTTCAAAACACGCACAATCGCATTTAAGCACCATTTTATATAATAGCGCGTAGCCAGGATGTACCCAAAATACACAGGTATATGCCAGCATTCTAGTCATTTACTAACGTAGTTGGCACTCTCCTTATAGAATTACACCCACACCCCCAGATTGGCATGCAAATTTCCACATGCAAAGTTGTGTACTATCCTGAGGTGCTAACGAGCCAATTAATGCCAATAAATTGGGAGCTAGCAAGCACTTATTGGCATTCATTGGCAACAGTTTGGATATACATGTGCATCTTGTTTCGCACTATTCTATAATGATCCGTGTGGAACTCAAAAGAGGGTATGGCCATGGGAGGGACATGGGTGGGTCAGGGGCATTCAGTGAAGATGCACGCAGTATTACTGAATACCGGGGATCCGCGCCTAAATTATGTACCAGGATTTACACCAGGTTTCAGTTGGTGAAAATCCTCGTGCCCAAAGTTTGGTGTGGCAATTGCCTCTAAGCACCATTCTATAAATGACGTGCAACTTGGAGCACCGTTTATAGACTAGCACTCCACACAAATTGTTTTTTTTGGCGCTGTTTTATTTTGAGCGTCATGTACTGAATCTAGTCCATAGTGTCATGGTGGAAGAAAGGCATTCTATTTATTTAAAACTTTCTATTCCACACTATCACAAAATTTCTGGGTGGTTCACGATGCATGTAGGGGGTAATTCTGTAAAGTGGCTGCCAACATTAAAGCACCAAGTATGCGCAGAAATGACCAGAATACCAGCTTATATGCGCATATGTGTGACACTATTCCAGCTATGCGCTGTTCTATAAAAAGGTGCCTCAATGTGATGGTGGGATCCACATAGGCAGAGTATGGATGAGGCACACTGCTAGGCATGTAAATTGTTGAATACTCTCATTTCCATATGTGTTGTACAAATTCATATGCAAGCATTTACTCCAGCTCTATGGCTAACATAACTGCTCGCACCTAAATTATACGTGTGTATTTTAACTGTTACACTGGTATTTATAAAGGAAAGTAAGCTTCCTTCATAGAAAAGGTACCAGTGGTGTACCTAGCCTGGTTGTCACCCAGGGCGGAGCACCCCCTCTTCTAGGCACATCACACTGCCCCACCCCCTGCTCTGCTGGTCCCCTACCCCTCTCTGACGTCAAGTTCCTGTTCCAGAGCAGGGGACCGGCAGAGACGACAGTCATGCAACTGCTCAGTGCACCCCCTTGCTGTCTGCACCCAGGGCAGACTGCATCCATCACCCCGCCCTTGGTGCGCCACTGATAGGTGCGCTGTTGTAGAACTGCCCTTTCAGTGATGAAATACAGTCACTCTCCATATAGTTTATTAAGTGATTTCATTTAGGGCAGAAAAAATTGGCCTAAATTAAATCACATACCTGCTAATTGTGTGTGCAGGTTCTAGAATACTGCCAGTTACATGCATAGCTTAATTGTTAGACACTAATTGGCATTAACAAACAATATTTGGCTATAATAAGAATTAATTGGTGCTAATTTGCAATGACCTGTGTAACTGCATTTAGTCGGTATTCTATAACCTTAGCACAGGGGTAGGCAGCTCCGGTCCTCGAGAGCCGCAGGCAGGTCAGGTTTTCAGGATATCCACAATGAATATGCAGGAGATAGATTTGCATACCATGGAGGCAGTGCTTGCAAATCTATCTCCTGCATATTCATTGTGGATATCCTGAAAACCTGACCTGCCTGCAGCTCTCGAGGACCGGAGTTGCCTACTCCTGCCTTAGCACATAATTTCTTTAGTGAGCAACTGCTAGAAGGTGTGGATGTGGGAGGGGCATGTGAGGGTGTGGGCGGTTCAGGGGCGTGCCTAGTACTTATGTGCTAAGGTTCTAGAATACTATCAGTTATGCACTTAACTGACAGATGTTAAGTGCGAGCATTACATCAGGCATTGAGCTAGCATAAGTGCTCCTGCCTAAAGTTAACCCCATAACTACCGACTTACATTAGTATTCCATAGCAGCAATTATGCACCCTCAGAGGATAATTCTCTACAGGTTGCCAAATGTTAGGTGCCGGGACGATGCATACTAAGGGCAAGATTCTATAGATGGCGCCAAAAAAGTGCTATTCTACAAGTCATGCAAGTTAGGCGCTGTTTATAGAATAGTACTTATGCCCAGGAATCATGCCTAACTTTAGGCATGGCTATTTGCACCAGCTGAAACCTACATTAGATGCATATTCCCCCCTCATTCTATAAAAACACGCATGACCCTCCCATTTCTGCACCCCATTTTTTAACTCCCACATAAAATTTAGGTACATATATTTCAATTAAATCTAATTAGGGCCAATAGTTGGTTAAGCCAATTATCAGCACTAATTAGTTCATTATTTAATTAAATTGTGTGCACAAATTGGGCATGCACTCAAATTTGCATTCACAATTTTTGGTAGCTTTTATAGAATTTGGGGATAAATGCAAATGCTATAACTGCTATTGCACACATAAATGCCATTGCTGAATATCAGTGTAAGCCTGCAGTTACATTCCTAACTTTAGACATACACACAAGAAAACCACAGAAGTGGAGAAACTGGATTTTCTACAAGAAGAGTACAGATGCAAGGGAGTAGCGTGATCAACAAGACACTTCCAAGCAAAACCAAGGAGACGAGAGATGGCAAAATATTCTTTAATAGTGGATAAAACTCGACATGGCACCGTGTTTCGACGAACACCGCCTGCCTCAGGAGTCTTTTTAAAGACTAGATTGGGTATGCTTGCTCCATCTGGCTGCATCTACAATTGATCACCATTCACAGACTTCTGAGGCAGGCGGTGTTCGCCAAAATACGGTGCCGTATCGAGTCTTATCCACTATTAAAGAATATTTTGCCGTCTCTCGTTGCCTTGGTTGTGTTTGGAAGTGTCTTGTTGATCTCGCTACTGCCTTGCAACTGTAACTTTAGGCATGAGCACTTACACTACCTGAAAGTTTGGAGTAAATGCTTGCGCTGAACTGACAGTATTCTAGAACCCACATACGTAAGTGCTGGGCACACCCCTGACCTGCCCATGCCCCCTTTGCAGTTGCATACTATGGATTTTGAGTGCTCAGTGTATAGAATCCTGACTAAGGGTACTTATACGTATAACTGCAAATTCTGCAAATCAGTGCCAACACCAATTGTAGCCAATTATTGCTTTTTAATGCCAATTAGCCGCTAATTATTAAGCTGCTCACATAATTAGTACTATTCTATAACTGTGCACTGAAGACTATAGAATTAGGGGCAACAGAGTGGAGGAGTACCCTGGTGGTTAGTGCAGTGGGCTTTGATTCTGGTGAACTGGGTTCAATTCCCACCACAGCTCCTTGTGACTCTGGGCAAGTCACTTAACCCTCTATTGCCCCAGGTACAAAATAAGTACCTGTATATAATATGTAAACCACTTTGATTGTAACCACAGAAAGGCAGTATATCAAGTCTATGGCTGAACATCACCTCTACATGTATTAGCTTCTGGTCTATGTGTATATTCAGCACTGTTGACAATTCATGTAGCGGTACTGAATGTACCTGTTTCTTAAAATGCCACAGTCAGCGTTTTAAAAAAATCCATTAACCACAGGGTCTAAGTATTGACTTATATATTTCTAAAATTTTAAGTAAAAAAAAAAAATTAGCATTTATTACAGTACAATAATAACTCCTCCCCCACCACCACTGTCTTTTGTGTAAACCTGCCAAAACTGTTTTCGGTTGGAAATTGTTGAATCCCTTGTTCCGAGGGAAGTATCAGGTTATCATTTGTGACAAAGACCCTGGTACATAGATTTGACCAAATGTGGAGCCAGTATTAACGTTGCACTGTTCATTTCATTGTAAGTATGGAATGTAAGTAAGCTGTCTGTAAAAGCCCCAAACAACGATGTAGTCTTGTGTTTTGACATGCATGCTGTCACTCCTTTGCAAACCGGATCTCTTTAGGACTGCGGGCTTTAAATAGAAAACTAACGTATCTAATTTTATTCTTTGTACAGCTTGAATGTCAATGCAGGTCTATATATTTTTACATAGTTCCATGAGTAATATCACGTCCTGTCGCTATTAATGCCGTTCTTCACTGTTTCATATTTTTACCTTGGTGCTTGAATGTTAATTGTGCTACCTTGATCTTCTTGAAAAATGTCTACTACCGAACACATTTTTTTTTGCTTTTTTTTAACTTTTTGTTTACATCAAAATGTTGTGAAAAACAATAAAGCTGCTTTCTTCTGCGAAATGCCAAACCGGGGGGGGGGGGGGGGGGGGGGGAGGTATGTTGTTAACAGTGTGCTATGGTAATGGGCTATAAAGTGAAAAAAGAACTTGACCTGAAATATGTACAATTTTCTGTGTCCACCATTTTTTAGAGGAGGAAAGTTAGGATTTGGCATGGTAGCATTGGTTGTCCATGGAATAAAACATTATTTTACCATCTTGTGGTTTCTATTTTTACAATATGTCTATTACTATGGACTTCTGTAGCGCTTTTAACCAAAACACAATAATGATAAATCATGAGGCCAGGCCCCAGAAGCGTAGCCCGGTTGAAGGCGCAGGGGGAGCGGAGAGCGGACTTCCACCGGCGCCGGCACGTGTTTTAAATGCGACAGATTATGTAAAAAAAATAGGCGCCAGCACTGACAGTACGTTTGGGGGAGCGGCCACCCCCCTGGCGCACCCCCTAGCTACGCCTCTGCCAGGCCCATCTGAAAGTGTATTAGGAAGCATTGACATGCCATTGCTAAATTCAGTTTTCTGTGTCATGAAAAGGCAGATTGTACCAGCTCAGAGTGAAACAGGCAGTTTTCTGAAACGTGGCTGGGTCAGGTTTCCTTTGACGAATTGCTCCAATAAATTTTTCTGCGGTTGCCACACTGTCTTCCTGTCATGCGCTGGGTGTTCTGGAACTCCCATTGTTATACCTTGGTGGAACTCTCCATCTTCTTATTTCTGGCTCGTGTGAAGGATAAGCTGTCATCAAAGCCAAAAATCGACACTGCATGGGGCAAAGGAAAGTGAAGGAGATTTCTCTGTAATTACAGTCAGTAACTACTACTACTACTACTTAACATTTCTAAAGCGCTACTAGGGTTACGCAGCGCTGTACAATTTAACATGGAAGGACAGTCCCTGCTCAAGGAGCTTACAATCTAAAAGACAGGTGTACAATCTAAAGACGAGTGTACAATCTAAAAGACAAGTGTAGAGTCGATCTGATAGGGCATACTATATTTCTCGAAAGGTTAGGTGCCGAAAGCAGCATTGAAGAGGTGAGTTTTAAGCAGAGATTTGAAGATGGGTAGGGAGGGGGCTTGGCGAAGAAGTCCTGAACTGATTTCCAGGACTTCACCTGAATTGCAGTTCAATGCCATAAATACTAGACCACTACTCTTCCTATATTTACCTGTGTATGATAAGCAGAGCTGCATAAGTGATCTGCAGTTTAATGGACTTCTCTTCTCTGCAATAAAATTTAAAACGCAGGTTAAAGTCATCTTGCATATGCTATGCATGCACTTAAAATAGCATGCTTTACGGCATAGCCTGCAGGCCAGTGGCAACCACCATTGTCCCTAGGGGCCCGATGCACAAAGCTTACTGTGCTTGCAATGTTTGCTTTAGATTGATTGTAGTGGGTCGAAAGCAAACATTATTTAGCATCTAATGCCCAAAGGATTCTGAATGACTTTAACCGTTCTCCGTAGCAGCTAGGGATAATCCACTGCAAATGTATTACAACGAGCTCATTAGTATTAAAATGAGCATTCCATAAGATGCACAGAAAGGAGCACCTAACTTTAATGTGCAAACTTTTCTGGGAGATTTGGAGTTGTCCTGTGAGGGCAACTTCTGGGAGGAGCAATGTGCTTGCATTTTTCAATAGCAAGAGGAACAAAACAGTGTGGGAGACCAGAGAACAGCTTAGAGGGGCAGAGATACAAAAGCAGACAGCCAATTGTCTGGGGAAAGACCCTATGATGACAGCTGGAGTGCTTTCAGCAAGGAGGAGATTCCCAAGCATGTTGGCAAAATCTATTGGAGCAGACAAAGGGAAAGCAAGTAAGGTGCAAGAGAGCACCGTAGGGGAAAAGAGAATTGGGACAGTGGAGTCAGCTTCAGAGCACTGCAGGGGAAGGTGCAGCAGTGGGACAAAATGATTCCTAGGCATGCACAGAACATGGACACTTACCGAGAGACACTGTTCTGCGCATGTGCTAGGTGCTTTCCCTAGCAAGCCACTTGCAGAATTTCCGTGCATCTCATTTGCATGGGATTCCCTTTGAGCATTGGTCGCTGTTTAGAAATCAGTAAGTTCACCCACTGCTACCATATTTAACAACGGCTTTTGAGTATCGGGGCCTAAGTGTCACTCCCTGACTCTGTCCCCAGTGCGTTTTCTCAGACTTGCTGCTAGCATTCCATCATAACAGTTATTTTGTTTAATACCTGAACCATGCAGCTCTAGGTAAGTTTAAACTATGTACTGTCCAAAATCCCACTCTAATCTCACAAACCTGAGAGAGCACCTTGCAGTTCAAAACATACTGCAGCTACTTGGTACTGGAAGAAAACAAAATAGCTGTTCAGAAAGACACACCACAAACAAGCCTCCGGAGAAATGTACAGGGAAATGACAAACTGGAGAGGGAAAGGGATGGATAGTAGATGATGGCAGATAAAGACCTGCTATCCAGTCTGCCCAACAAGATAAACTCATATGTGCTACTTTATATGTATACCTGACCTTGATTTGTCCTTGCCATTTTCAGGACACAGACCGTAGAAGTCTGCACACAACTAGCCCCGCCTCCCAACCACCGGTGCTGCCACTCAATCTCCACTAAACAGCATAAAATCAGTTTTACTCTTTTAGGATCTTGCTAGGTACTTGTGACTTGGATTAGTCACTGCTGGAAACAGAATGCTGGGCTTGATGAACCTTCGGTCTGACCCTATATGGTAATGCTTATGTTCTATTGGGAGAGAGGATGGTGGAGGTTCACAGGGTGTCTGCTGCTTTATCTGATGGTAGTCTTGGCTTTTGCACTGAATTATTTTTGACACTGGCCATGCTTGAAAAAGAAAATGAAGACTTCTGCTATGCAGTAAAGATTTAATATGCATGGTATAATCTTCATCCATCACATAAGCATTAAAGTTAGTGAGGGTGGCCACCAAATAAAAACATCTGGGCAAGTTATCCAAACATCTACATTTATTACAGCTGTTTGAAGGTTATTTTATAACAGGTGGCCTAAGTAGAAAGTCCAAGTAGATGCCTAAGTTTGAGCTATTTTATATAGCAGCATGCCCCTTAAGCACTATTCTGAAAATACCTGCTTCATTTGGGAGACTGGGCATCCAAATGGAAAATGACATTCAGTGTGAGCAAGTGCAAAGTGATACATGCAGGGAAGAGGAACCCAAACTATAACTGCATGATACAAGGCTCCACATTAGGAGTCAGTATTCAGGAAACGGATTTAGGTGTGCTTCTGGATGGTATGTTGAAATCCTTAGCTCAGTGTGTAGCAGCAGCTAAGAAAGAAATGAAATATTAGGAAATGAATGGAGAACAAAACTGAGAATATTATAATGCCTTTGTATCGCTCCATGGTGCGACTGCACCTTGAATATTGTGTGCAATTTTGGTCACCACATCTCAAAAAAGATATAGTGAAATTAGAAAAGGTACATAAGTAATGCCACACTGGGAAAAGACCAAGGGTCCATCAAGCCCAGCATCCTGTCCATGACAGCGGCCAATCCACGCCAAGGGCACAGGGAAGGACGACGAAAATGATAAAGGGGATGGGACGACTTCCCTATGAGGAATGGGTAAAGCGGCTAGGGTTCATCATCTGGGCAAGTCACTTAACCCTCCATTGCCTACCGCATTGAGCCTGCCATGAGTGGGAAAGCGCGGGGTACAAATGTAACAAAAAATAAATAAACTTGGAGAAAAGACAGCTGGGAGGAGATAATTACCTCTCCACCCTTATCTCCCCTTACACTCCTACCCGAAACTTCCGCTCACAGGACAAATCCCTCCTCTCTGTACCCTTCTCCACCACCGCCAACTCCAGGCTCCGCCCTTTCTGCCTCGCCTCTCCCTATGCTTGGAATAAACTTCCTGAGCCCATACGCCAAGCCCCCTCCCTGTCCATCTTCAAATCCTTGCTCAAAGCCCACCTCTTCAATATCACCTTCGGCACCTAACCATTATACCTCTATTCAGGAAATCTAGACTGCCTCACTTTGTTTGACTGCACATTTTGTCCATTAGATTGTAAGCTCCTTTGAGTAAGGACTGTCCTTCTTTGTCAAACTGTACAGCGCTGAGTAACCCTAGTAGCACTTTAGAAGTGTTAAGTAGTAGTAGTAGGTCTGTAAAATACTGAGTGGAGTAGAACAAGTAGATGTGAGTCACTTGTTTACTCTTTCCAAAAATACAAGGACTAGGGGACATGCAATGAAACTACTAAATAGTACTTTTAAAACAAATAGAACATATTTCTTCACTCGATGAATAATTAAACTCTGGAATTCTTTGCCAGAGAATGTGGTAAAAGCAGCATAGTGAGGTTTAAAAAAAAAAGGCTTGGACAAGTTCCTAAAAGAAAAGTCCATAAGCCATTATTAAGATGGGCTTGGGAAAATCCATTGCTTATTTCTGGGATATGCAGCATAAAATCTGTTTTACTCTTTTGGGATCTTGATGGATACCTGTGACCTGGATTGACCACTGTTGGAAACAGGATACTGGGCTTGATGGACCTTCGTTCTCTCCCAGTATGGCAACACTTATGTTCTTATAGCTCTGGAACAGCAGAAAGAATTTGTAGATGTTTCTGATGCTGAAGAATGCTGGGACCTCTAGAATGGTACACGGGGATTCCAATGGTATAGAAGGTGGGTGATTAATCAGGGTAGCCTGACTTTTTTTCATTTTTTAGCAGGGAAGAAGGGAGAGAGGAAGATAGTTTCCCTTAGAGAAGTTTCTGCCTTTGACATCACAAGATTGCGACATCTCAGTGTTTGAGAAGATCATATATATTTTAAACACATTTATATATTGCCTTCCTGACAATCATCCAATGCAATTTACAATTTATGTACATAATCCGGTGAATATTCAGCTGATGGTGATCAGCAGTTTTTTAAGGACTGACCATAGCCAGCTAAGGGGCCCTTTTACTAAGGCATGCTGAAAAATGTCCTGCGCTTGTGTAGGCGCATGTATTGGACACATGCAAGTCCATTTTTCAGTGTGCCTTTTTTTGGGCCAAAAATGGGCATGCGGCAAAATTAAAATTGTCGCACGTCCATTTTGGGCCTGAGACGTTACTACCACCAATTGACTCTGCGGTACAGTCTCACACGTTAACCGGGCGGTAATCTTTCAGTGCGCGTACTGCCAATTACCCCCCGGTTAGTGCCACGCAGTTAAAAAAATATATATATTTTCTGCCACGTGTATTGGACACAGGTAAAAATAAGAATTACCACCTGGGCCATGCGGTAGCCGGGTGGTAGTTCTAATTTGGTACATGTTATATGCACGTAGGCACCTATACACCTTAGTAAAAGGGCCTCTAAATTAGGCCCATATATTCAATGCCATTTCATAAAAAGAATACACATATATGGAGGAAAAGGACCCACATCGGCTTTTACACCTGCTCAATGGCACATATAGATTTTTATAAAATTGTTTCTGCCAGGACTTTACATGAAGGATTAAGAGTCATTCTCCTTAATCCCATGTTGATTTCCAATTCCAGGATAAAACCATGTTAAAAATGCAGCCTTACTACTTGATTTGCAGTGCTTACATATGTAGGTTTATAAAATGTGGCAGCTACAGAGTTCGGCTGACTATTAAGCATACCTGGCATCCATTTAGGGTGGCACAATTTGGCAGAGATAGTACAGTCAGGACAATCAACATGTCATACACAGCACAAAGTTCCTGCACCATGAGGTTCAAGTTTACAGCAAGTTGAATCGTAGTAAGAAGGTGAAACATGCATTGTTTCTTTGGCACGTCACAGATGATAAAATGTTCAGGGACATGAAATTCCAAGCACCATGGTACAATCCCTGGCACCAGAGGTTTGTTGAACCTTAGTCTCTGGGGCAGGAAAACAGCCCATCTTTCTGCCTGACCATAGGAGAGCCACCTTGTGGAGGGACAACAAAGAAGCAACAATCATTTCACCAATCATGTTGACATTTTTTAACAAGAGCCCAGCCTCACTTCTATCAAGAAACTGAAAACAAAAAGCAGCAAAATTCTCTTACCATTTTTTTTCTTGAGTTTCAGAGAGATAAGGTGATTTGTTAGCTGAAGGCTAGGATTGCTAAAATGAGGTGAAAATAGAAAAATATCATCAGCCTTAGACACAGGTAGTGCAAATAATAACACACTCAGGGCTCAGGTACATGAAGGGAGGGGGTGGGCTGCAGAAATAAAACACCCAAGGCAGTGTGCCCACTGCCCAGAAAGACAGACTGCACAGCAAGATAGATTTCAAAGTGTGGGGCATGAGTGTAGAAAAGCAGAGGTCTGCCAGAGACAGGGAAAGAATAGACTAGGCAAAGGGCTGAGTGAAGATATGATAGAAGTCTATAAAATAATGAATGGAGTAGAAAGGGTAGATGTGAATAGTTTGTTTACTCTTTCCAAAAATACTAGGACTAGGGGGCATGCGATGAAGCTACAAAGTAGTACATTTAAAACGAATCGGAGAAAATATTTCTTCACACAAAGTGTAATTAAACTCTGGAATTTGTTGCCAAAGAATGTTGTAAAGGCAGTTAGCTTAGCGAGGTTTAAAAAAGATTTGGACAGCTTCCTAAAGGAAAAGTCCTTAAACCATTATTAAAATGACTTAGGGAAAATCCACAGCTTATTTCTAGAATAAGCAGCATAAAATGTTTTGTACTTTTTTGGAATCTTGCCAGGTATTTGTGACCTGGATTGGCCACTGTTGGAAACAGGATGCTGGGCTTGATGGACCTTTAGTTTGTCCCAGTGTGGCAATACTTATGTACTTAGGGCACATACACACTATGGAGAAAAAAAGGGAAGCAGGGTTCTGTAATGCTTTGGCCAGCAGAAACAACACAGATACAGCCTTGTGTAGGAGAAATGTGGCCTTGTCGGGCACAGTAGTTCCCTTTGATGCAATAAAAGCCCACTCTGTTCATCATTTTGGTGGTCTGCTGTTGTTTCTGTTAGACTGTGGGAGTACACTGATGCTGTGGGTTGATTCTATAGTGGGGAATCTGTGTGTCAAGATAATACTAGCATAAACCCAGCCTGTGTGAACCTAGGGGCTTCATCAGGAAATAATGAGATATTCAAAAGAAACAATGACTTGGGAATACGCTACTGAAAATAATTTTATTAAAAAATCAATCCTATCCATATGTACAGTATTCTGTGGTTGGGAGCCCTCTGCTGTTCAGAGCACCACTTTCCCCTGTGTTATTCATGAAAGACAACAGTCAGTGCAAATTACTTGTTACTACAAATATTTATTTGTAGAGAACTGAAAATAGATTTTGAGAGAGAATAAAATTTGCTGATGAATGTTGATGCAAACAATAATTAGCTCATGCACTGCTACAGTAAGAAGGAATTGGAAAACAACAATGATGCTATAATAAAGAAAATATTCACAGCAAATCCTTAGTTCATTTATTGCTTTGCTATTCTGACAAACCAATATTTAGTGCAGAACTATTTCTTATTTAATTACAGAAATATTGTCAATGAATGCTGTTTTTCCAAAGTGAAACAATTCTAACAAGAGAAATAGCCCCAGTTGTATTGGACATCAGAACTGCCACGTACACCTTGATATGTTACCTGTACATGTTACATTCAACAAATTCCATAAGGAGGATCTCTCGGGGATAAAGGAATTATAATGTTGAGCCTAGCAATAGATTTGAAAGATTAAATTATACCCTGGCTCAAGAGTGGGCTGACTATTGGAACAATAGGGCAGTGCTTGAGGGCCCACAGCAATAGGGGACCCACTCTCCCCTAGCCTAGAGGCCAAACAAAACTGAATCCACAATTGAAATCCATGGCTTGGTTTCGACCAGAAGCCGAACCAAATTTTTGTGCCTGCCCCCTGCTCCCCGCCTCCCAGGAGAAGATGAGGCACAGGGAAAGAAGGAGTAGGATGCCTGATTCAGGTTGTGTGTCAGAAAACAAAAGCTGAATCAGTGTGTCCAGAAATTACAGACTGATACCAGTATAATCAAGAGTGATAGACTGGCACCGGCAAGCAAGAGCAATCTCAATATGGCTCCCAGGACCTCCCACAGCAGTCTCAGCAGTCATTTTAAAGAGGTGGTGACAATGGGCAGAACAGCGGGCAGGAAAAAGAGATGGGGTTTTCCTGTTCCCAAAGAGGTCACTAGACCAATAGGCTTTGTTAAGGTAGGCTTGGGGAGGGCCTACTGATGCTCAGGAATGGTGGGAATGGTGGCACCACCAGAGGGTTGGCTGGAGAGAGGTTCAGGGGGGGGATGGAGAGTTTCTGTTTCAGCCAAAAATGCTCCAGCATTTTCACCAAAACCTGAGCCATATCTGAAACCAAAACCAAATGTCAGTCGGCCTCTACCCAAGCCTCCATCTAATTTAATCACTTTTAATAAGTAGCTAGGGCCCATAACCTTTATTGTCTTGGGGCCCAGATGTCACAGCCCTGCCATGACTCCTGCTCCGATCCTCCAATGCTCTTACTGCTCTGGCATCTCTGTGGCCTGCAGCTCCATGGCCTGGCAGTGCTCTGTTGGTCACTGTCCTCCTAGGCACACACGCGCACAGGAAGCCCTACTTTGTAGAGACAGCAGCGGGAATCTCCAAGGGGACACTTCCCCATAATGCCAGAAATTGCACCCTTGATAAGGACATCTGGGACACTGCTAGAATGCCTTCGCAAGAGGTCTTCATGTCTTGTGTGTCTTTGAGTACCTGCCTTGTCCAGGCATATTCTCTGCTGCTGTTCCTGTTCCAGCCTTGTTTTGCTTCATGCCTTGCTGAGTTCCAGCCTTGTCTTGCCTTGGACCCAGTCCTGCCTTGTGTGTGAGTTCTTGCTAAGCTCAGGTCCTGCTTTGTCTCCAATTTCTTGCCAAGCTCCAGCCCTGCCATGTCTCCAAGTTCTTGCCAAGCTCCAGTCCTGTCCTGTCTCTGTGTTCCCGACAAGCTCCAGTTCTGTCCTGCCTTGTCTTCAAGATCCTGCCATGCTCTAGTTTTGCCTTGTCTCTGAGTTCCTGCCAAGTTCCAGTCCTGCCTTAATTCCAAGTTCTGGCCAAGCTCCAGTTCTGTCCTGTCTCTGTGTTCCTGCCAAGCTCCAGTCCTGTCCTTTCTCTGAGTTCCTGCCAAGCTCCAGTCCTGCCTTGTCTCCGAGTTCCTGCCAAGCTCTAGCCCTGCCTTGTTTCAAAGTTCTTGTCAAGCTTCAGTCCTGCCTTGTATCAGAGTTCCTGCCAAGCTCCAGTCCTCCATTGCCTCCAAGTTCCTGCCAAGCTCCAATCCAGCCTCTAGTCCCAACCTTGTCTGTCTTGGCTATTATTTTGTTTGGCCTGTTTGGTCTTGTCCAGATCCAGTTCTTGCCCTGCCTTGTCTGGATCAAGTTCTAGTTTTGTTTCTTTGTCTTGTCCTGTCTGGGTTCACTTCTAGCCCTGTTATCTTGCTTTTTTCCTTGCCTCATCTGGATCCGGTTCTTGTCTTGCCTGTACTGCTTTGTCTTGTTCAAGTCCAGTTCTTATCTTGTCCTGCCTAGTCTTGTCTTGTTTTGCTCTTGTCTTGTCTACCTTGTCCTACCAAGTCTTGTCTGTATCTTCTGCTCTGGTTCTTGCCTCAAGTTCCTGCCTTGGGTCCAGCCTTGCCTCAAGTTCCTGCCTTGAATCACTGTGCCTTAGTTCCTGCCCTGTACCAGCTTGAGGGACTTGTCTGCTGCAGTTGAGGTCCAACCACAGCCCAAGGGCTCACCTCCCTTGCATCCATGAGAGATTGCAAAGGCCATGAGCCTGACGAGTTGCCTGGTGCTGGTGTTCCTGCCTTGATCATATTTTTGATCCAGTCCTGTCTCAGCATTTTGTCTCCAGTTTAGTTCTGCCTCAGCACTTGTATAGTTCTGCCTGGGACCTAGCCTTTCACATGGACCAGTTCCAGCAAGCAGAGAAATGTTCTCTTTGTCGGGAGAACAAGGATGCTGCAGATCTGTGGCTTGGAAGGAGACGTCTTTGGAGAAAGCTTGCTCGTGTTCAGCCATGGCTGATCATATGGCCAATGTCCCTGTAAACAGATGTTTTTAACCCTGTGTTTCATGTACCATGTCTGAAGAACCGGACCATATGGATGTGAAATAGAACCCCTCTGATTCCAGAAGGATCGGCAATTTCAAGGACTCTTCATGGAAGTCTTTTAGTCCTGCTCCTGTGTTCCTGAGAATGTTCTCCTGTTTCCTGTGACACCCTGCCCTGGACTGAGGGAAAAAGGCCTTTGAAGAGGAGCTACTGTCATGGCCCTGCCATGAATCCTTCCCTTACCACCCACCCAATGCTCTTACTGCTCTTGCAACTCCACGGCCTGCAGCTCCATTCCTGGTGATGCTGGGTTGGTTACCTTCTTTCCAGGCACATTCACACGCAGGAAGCCCTACTTTGTACAGCCAGTAGTGGGAATATCCTGAGGGGCACCCAGTGGTGTGTTGGTAAGTGTTTAACAACAGGCTCTCTCCCCGGTCCACCTCTGCACCCCCCCCCCAAAAAAAAATTGCAGAGCTGGCTATAGCCGGGGAGAGAGCCTGGGGGGGCAATGCATTACTCCAGGAAAAAAAATTTAATGATCCCAGGTTCCATTCTAATTCATGTTTAATGTGGGATAAAATGCCATAAATAAATAAATATAAACTTTTAATGTTGAGCACCTGATTCTCAAAGTGGTCATATTCCAAACACTATAATGAAAATAAAATGATTTTTTTCTACCTTTGTTGTCTGGTGACTTTGTTTTTCTGATCATGCTGGCCTAGTATCCGATTCTGCTGCTATCTGTCCTCTTAACTCTGTTTCCAGGGCTTCCTTTCCATTTAGTTCTTTACTTTCCGCCTTTCTTTTTCATTTCTTGCCCTACATCAGTAAGTAAAAGCTGGGTCCTCCGCAGACTTGACTGTCCAGTGGATCCAGCTTCTGCCTATTTTCTTCATCCATGTGCAGTTTTTCTCCTCTCTTCCTTTTCCCTCATGTCATCTCCTTCTTCACTCTTCCCTCCCCTCCATCCATGTCCAGCAACCTTCCTCTCCTCTGCCCTCTCCTCCATCCATCCATGTCCAGCAACTCTCCTCTCCCCTGCCCTCCCCTCCATCCACCCATGTCCAGCAACTCTCTTCTCCCCTGCCCTCCCATCCATCCATGTCCAGCAACCCTCCTCTACCCCCTGCCCTCCCCCTCCATCCACCCATGTCCAGCAACTCTCCTCTCCCCTGCCCTCCCCTCCATTCACCTGTCCTGCAACTCTCCTCTCCCCTGCCCTCCCTCCATCCATATCAGCAATTCTCTTCTCTCCCCTGACCCCCTCTATCCATCCATACCCATCGATTCTCTTCTCTCCCCTGCCCCCCTCCAGCCACCCATATCCAGCGATTCTCTTCTCTCCCCTGCCCCCCCTTCAGCCACCCATACCCAGCGATTCTCCTCGGTCCCCTGTCCCCCCTTCTAGCCACCCATACCCAGCGATTCTCTTCTCTCCCTTGCCCCCCCAGCCACCCATACCCAGCAATTCTCCTCACTCCCCTGCCCCCTCTTCAGCCATCCATACCCAGCGATTCTCCTCGCTCCCCTGAGTACCTCTGTCGAAGCGGCCGCGTTATTGAAAGCCCTGCCCGTCTCTAGCCTTCCCTTCGAGTTCGTTCCCTCAGAGTCCCGCCCTCGCGGAAAGAGGAAATGATGTCAGAAGGCGGGACTCTGAGGGAACGAACTCGAAGGGAAGGCTAGAGATGGGCAGAGCTTTCAATAACATGGCTGCTTTGACGGAGGTAATCAGGGGAGCGAAGAGAATCGCTGGGTATGGGTGGCTGGAGGGGGGCAGGGGAGCAATGAGAATCCCTGGGTGTCGCAGGCAAACGAGGGCAGTGGTGGGAGGTGAGGTAGACGGGGTAAGCATGGCTTGTGGTGCCCTCCTGTCATGCTTACCTCGTTTACCGGAGCCGGCTCGCCGTGCAGAACAACCGGCTCACAAGATGTTAAAAAATTTAACAACCGGCTCTTGTGAGCTGGTGCGAGCCGGCTCCAGCACACCACTGGGGGCACCTCACCTTGATGCCAGAGGTAGCACCCTCAATAAGGACATCCGGGATTCTCTAGGATGCCTTTGCAAGTAGTATTCTTGTCTTGTGTGTCTTTGAGTTCCTGCCTTGCCCAGTCATGTCCTCTGCTGCTGTTCCTGTTCCAGCCTTGTTCTGCTTCCTGTCTTGCTGAAACCCAGCCTTGCATTGCCTTGCCTCAGACCTAGCCTTGCCTCTGAGTTCCTGTCAAGCTCCAATCCTGCCTTGTCTCTGAATTACTACCAAGCTCCAGTCTTACCATGTCTCCAAGTTCTGGCCAAGCTCCAGTCCTGTCTCGCCATTCCTGCCAAGCTCCAGTCCTGCCTTGTCTCCAAGTGCCTGCCAAGTTCAAGGACTCTGAATCAGGTGTGGACATTGTTTGAAAATACCATCGTGTATTCCATGTACAGGCTTTTTTTCGAAAGAGGACACCCATCTTTTGACACAAATCGGAAGACGGGCGTGCTTCTCACAGGGTCGCCCAAATTGGCATAATCAAAAGCAGATTTTGGGCGTCCCCCAACTGCTTTCCGTTGTGGGGATGACCAAAGTTCCCAGGGGCATGTCGTAGGCATAGTGAAGGCGGGACTGGGGCGTGCCTAACACATGGATGCCCTCGACCCATAATGGAAAAAATGGGCGTCCCTGATGAGCATTTGGACGACTTTACCTGGTCCAGTTTTTCTTACAACCAAGGTACAAAACGGTGCCCAAACTGACCAGATGACCATCGGAGGGAATCGGGGATGACCTTCCCTTACTCCCCCCAGTGATCACTAACCCCCTTTCCCACCCTCAAAAAAGAACTTTAAAAATATTTTGTGCCAGCCGATAATGTCATACTCAGGTCCATCACAGCAGTATGCAGGTCCCTGTAACAGTTTTAGTGGGTGCAATGCACTTCAGGCAGTCCATCCATCCCCCACCTGTTACACTTGTGGTGGTAAATGTGAGCCCTTCAAAACCCACCATAAACCCACTGTATCCACATCTAGGTGCCCCCTTCACTCCTAAGGGCTATGGTAGTAGTGTACAGTTATGGATAGTGGATTTGGGGGGGGGGGGGTTGGGGGCTCAGCACACAAGGTAAGGGAGCTATGTACCTGGGAGCTTTTTCTGAAGTCCACTGCAGTGCCCCCTAGGGTGCCCGGTTGGTGTCCTGGCATGTCAGGGGGATCAGTGCACTACGAATGCTGGCTCCTCCCATGACCAATGGGCTTGCATTTGGTCGTTTCTGAGATGGGTGTCCTTAGCTTCCATTATCGCCGAAAATCAGAAACAACCAAGTCTAAAGACGACCATCTCTAGGGACGACCTAAATGTCAAGATTTGGGCGTCCCCGACCGTATTATTGAAACAAAAGATGGAAGCCCATCTTATTTTGAAAATACGGGTTTCCCTGCCCCTTCGCTGCAACGTCCTGCGAGGACATCAGCAGGAAAACTTGAGCGCCTCTTTCAATTATGCCCCTCTTATTAACAAAGGTGGGAAAAAAAGAGCAAACGACAGCCAGAGTGGTTAAAAGGTAAGGTGAAAGAGGCTATTAGAACCAAAAGAGCATCCTTCAAGAAATGGAAAAAGGATCCGAATGAAGAAAATAAGAAGCAACATAAGCACTGTCAAGCCAGATGCAAAGAACTGATAAAGAAGGCCTAAAAGAGAATATGAAGAAAAACTTGCCGCAGAGATGAAAACTCATAGTAACACTTTTTTCAGGTATGTCAGAAGCAAGAAGCCTGCAAGGGTATCTGTGAGACCGTTAGATCAGGAAGGAGTAAAATGAGTGCTCAGGGAAGACAAGGCTATAGCGGAGAGATTGAATGAATTCTTTGCTTCGGTCTTTAAAGAAGAAGATGTAAGAGATCTACCTGTACCAGAAATGGTTTTCAGGGGTGATGATGCAGAGGAACTAAAAGAAATCTCAGTGAACTTGGAAGAGTGGAAGGAGTGGCCTAGTGGTTAGGGTGGTGGACTTTGGTCCTGAGAAACTGAGTTCGATTCCCACTTCAGGCACAGGCAGCTCCTTGTGACTCTGGGCAAGTCACTTAACCCTCCATTGCCCCATGTAAGCAGCATTGAGCCTGCCATGAGTGGGAAAGCGCGGGGTACAAATGTAACAAAAAAAAAATTGACAAGGGAAATGGGACTTGATATACTGCCTTTCTGAGGTTTTTGCAACTACATTCAAAGCGATTTACATATATTCAGGTACTTATTTTGTACAGGAGCAATGGAGGGTTAAGTGACTTGCCCAGAGTCACAAGGAGCAGCAGTGGGAATTGAACTCAGTTCCCCAGGATCAAAGTCCACTGCACTAACCACTAGGCTACTCCTCCAGACCAGATGGTATTGAAAGAACTCAAACATGAAATTGCTGATCTGCTGCTAGTGCTCTGTAACCTATTGTTAAAGTTGTCTGTAGTACCTCAGCACTGGAGGGTGGCCATTGTGACACCGATTTTCAAAAACGGTTCCAGGGGTGATCCAAGTAATTACAAACCTGTAAGCATGACTTCAGTGTCAGGAGAAATAGAGGAAACTATTATAAAGAATAAAATTACAGAACACATAGACAAACATGGTTTAATGGGACAGATTCAGCATGGATTCAGCCATGGGAGGTCTTGCCTCAACAATTTGCTTCATTTCTTTGAAGGCGTGAATAAACATGCAGATAAAGGTGATGTCATGTCCCCTACCTCAACGCAAGCGGTGTCCTCGGGCTGATCGGGGTCCCGTCAACACACACACTTGACTGGCACAGCCCTGAGCCATGTCACCTATTATTTCTCTGTGATTACTCTGTGACCTCTGATGTGAATTACTTAGAGGGTCACACAGCTATGCAACTTCCTGTGGGGGTTAGATGCAGCAGACACAGCATGCAGCACATGTAGCACATGGAGCACATGGAGCTCATGATCTCTCCTAACCTGAGAGGATCTATGGTGGTGTGAGCATCCATTACCATCTAAGCACATGGAAGTAGCTGATAATACAAATGTATAGTTATGTATATATAAGCCTGTCTGATTATAATCTAACTACAAACTGTGAGTAAACAGATGTTTTGTTACTTCAACTTTAAAGTGACTCAGCAGTGAATTATTCAGGGGTGTATGAGAGAGAGATGAAGAAAGAAATTAACATTTCTAAAGCTGAAGCTGTGGTACTAAAATCTGCTAATTATTTACTACAAATAATCCAACAAAAGGGTTATGGGCCCAGGGCCAGGAATTGAAAAAGAAGAGAAATATTACCAGGCAGAAAAAAAGGCCACATTTTTCTCTTAAGTTTTAAAGGAAAGATTCAGTCTGTCTCTCTCTCCCCCCACAGTAGACAGAAGGCTAAGAAAATGGCTGAGGGAAGAAATTCACCATTGTTCTACTCTCTCAAGGTGCCTAGATTAACTGAGTTTAATTATCAGCAGTGGGAATTAAGATTCATATGTCTCCTTCGAGCAAAAAGATTAGATATATGCTTAGACCAAGACAGAACAGCTGAAAATATGGCTGAATGGGACAATGCAAACTATTATGTGAAGTGCATGCTTTTGGAAGCTCTCTCAGAGAAACAAGCCATATTAGTGGAGGGAAAAGATACACCAAAGGACATTTTATATAAACTGAGAACTATGTATGCAACTACATATGCAAAGCAGCAACCAATTTGGTTGGCAGAGTTGAATGAAACCAAATTAAGGGATAAAAGTAAATGTAATGATCACATTATGCATCTTATGTCTTCATTTCAAAAGTTAGAACTTTCTGGAATTCCCATGTGTGATGCATTGAAAAGAGCATTTCTTTTTACCTCACTATCAAAGAAGTTTGATGTTTTTAGGTCTGTAAATGAGGCCATTGAAGGGCAATCTTTTGAACAGACAACATCAAAACTAAGGCAGGAATGCATAGTAAATGATTCTGAGGAGATGTGTTCTCAAAGCAAGTCAGAGAGAAATGAAACAAATTTCTTGGCAAAGAACAGAGGAAGGCGGAGCTATGGGAAAACTCCACCCAAGGGCAAGCTGATTTGCTACTCATGGGAAAGGAGGGACATGTATCTAAATGGTGTAAGGAAACACAAAACACTCCCTCTAGCTCACCTAAGCCAATGGAACTAAAGAATTTTCAAACCAGGAAATGTATGAAGGACAAAGATAAACACAAGGGCTTTCTAATGGCAGAAAATCTTTGACTATGGTAAATAATAATTCAAATGAAAGTACTTGGATTTGGATTCAGGGAGCACATGCCATTTAACCAATTGTAAGGATTTCTTTCAGGATAGTGTCCAGAGGAAGGTATTCTTAAAACTGCAAACGCAGGGACTGCTAAGATCCAAGCAAAAGGTATTGGATTCTTAAAATGCAAAGTGTCTAATGAAGTTAAAGAAATTCCTGTAAGTGATGTCTTGTATATTCCCCAAGCAGTTTGCAATATGCTTAGTGTATCTACATTAGATAAGAAGGGATTTGCGATTCATTTTGAAAACAGTAAGTGCACAATCTCTAAAAATGATGAAGTGTATGCTGAAGCTTTTATGCATAATGATGTTTATAAACTGAGCATTTCAGGTGAAGCCTCACATATGGCGCAAGTAAGGAAGAATGATGGTAAATGTAGTCTGGAAATCTGGCACCGCCGCCTGGGACATCGTGATTCTAAGGTGATCCAGGATCTTTACAGTAAGCAACTAGCCACTGGCATTCAGATAAATGCAGATGCTGGTAAAATTGAGAAATGCATAGACTGTGTTACTCAAAAAGGTGTGAGACCCTCATTCCTGCATACACAGGAAATAGGAGTAATAAAGTACTGGACTTAATACACAGTGACTTATGTGGACCGTTTAATATCCCATCATTGGGAAATAACAGATTTGTGCTAATATTCTTGGATGATTTCTCTAGATATTGTGTGGCCTATTTGCTGAAAGAGAAAGTCAAGTCACAGACATGCTGAAGAAATACAGCCATGGTGAGCAATAAATTTGAAAGAAAACCAAAGGTTCTTCAGACCGACAATGGTGGTGAGTTCACTTCACAAAGCATGCGCACATTTCTAGAACAAGAAGGCATTCAGCATATCACAACAGTAGCTTATACACCAGAGCAAAATTCTGTTGCAAGAGAAAATTTAGGTCACTTGTGGAAATGACCAGATGTATGCTGTCAGATAGCAATCTCCCTAAAAGACTATGGGGGGAAGCCATTCTCACAGCAGTGTACCTACAAAACAGAATGCCAACTAAAGGCGCTGAGCGCACACCACATGAGACATGGCATGGTAGGAAGCCAAACCTGTCACACATAAGAACATTTGGAAGTACAGCATATGCTCATGTACCAAAGCAAAGAAGGCATAAGCTGGATTCCACAACACAAAGGGCATTTTAGTTGGCTATGCTCCAGGACACAAGGATATAGAATTTTGAATCTGAAAACTGGCATTGTTGGCATAAGACATGTTACATATTTTGATGAAAACAAAAGGGTTGATAAAGGCTGGATTATCCCAGATGAGCCTTATCATCCAGATATGAAACTAGAACCATAATAGACATGCCAGTGTATATAAATGCCATACCAAGGCAGATGTCTGAAAGCAACTCACCTGTATCTAACGAGGAACAGGCAGAGGAAACAGACACAGAAAGGATCATTGAAGAAGACAGTACAGTTGGAGAAGGGAATCAATTGGAGAAGAACTCTCAGATTTAGAGGATGCGGAAAGGTCAGACCAACCTGTAGTCAGACGCTCATCCAGGGAAAACAAAGGTGTTCCACCCCCAAGACTGTCTTACCTAACAAAGTCAGCAGAAGCTCAAGAGCCCTTAACATGGGATGAGATTGAGAAAATGCCAGCAGAAGAAGCTGCTGAATGGCATAAAGCTGCACAAGAAGAAATTGATGCATTGGATAAAATAATACTTGGATTCTTACAAAATTACCTCCTGGCAAGAAAGCTATAGGATGCAAATGGGTATTCAAGTTAAAAAGGAATGCACAAGGAAAAGTGGAAAGGTATAAAGCCAGATTAGTCGCAAAGGGATATCTTCAAAAATATGGAGAAGATTTTGATGAAGTGTTTGCACCTGTAGTGAAACACACGACAATAAGAACACTTCTGAGCATTGCAGTCTCAAAAGGCATGCAAGTCAACCACGTTGATGTGAAAACAGCGTTTCTTCACGGAGATATAACTGAAGACTTGTACATGGAACAACCAACAGGTTTCATAAATACAAAACAAAGACAGCTAGTGTAAATTAAACAAAGGTCTTTATGGATTAAAGCAAATTGCAGAATGTTGGAATGATAAATTGCATGAAATATTGACAAATTTAGGATTTAAGCAAGGTGAAGCAGATAAATGCTTGTACACTAGGTGCACAAATGGACAATATGCATACATTTTAGCTTTTGTTGATGATCTGCTCATTGCAAGCAAAAGTGAGCAAGAGTACAAGGACATTGTAAAATGTTTAAACCACAATGTTGAGATAAAGAACTTGGTAATGTGTCATACTATCTTGGTATAGAAATTGAGAAACAAAATGATGGTTCTTATCTTCTAAGCCAGAAGCAGAAAATAAATGAGCTTATTGAAAGTTTAGGTATGCAAGATGCCCAAGTTGTAAGCACTCCCATGATCACTGATTTTCTGAAGGATGAAACAGTAAGAGAACCTTTACCAGATAACATCCAATATAGATCAGCCATAGGTAAGCTTTTATCTAGCTACCACATACAGGGCTGATATAGCAAATGCAGTAGGAATTTTGAGCAGAAGGGTCAGCTCACCTACCAAATCAGATTGGACTGCAGTTAAAAGGATGGTAAGGTATTTAAAGGGTACCATTGATTGTAAATTAAAGATTTCAGCCAATAGTAATCCAAAACTAATATGTTACTGTGATTCAGATTGGGCAGGGGATCATTCTGATTATAAATCCACAAGTGGATATGTGTTTATGTATGGAAATGTACAAATTTCATGGGCCAGTCATAAACAAATATTGTGAGTCTGTCTTCTACAGAAGCTGAATATGTGGCCGTATCGGAAGCGTGCAGAGAACTGATGTGGATTGAAAACTTTTGCTGGATTTCGGAATAGCTGAAAAGAGACCAATCCAGTTAATGGAAGATAATCAGAGCTGCATCCGACTGTCACAGAATGACAAGGTTCAGTCACGCACCAAGCACATCGCAACGAAATACCACAACGTGCGAGAGTTGGTGAAAGAAGGGGTCATCAGTCTACACTATTGTCACACCAGTGAGATGACAGCTGACATCATGACCAAACCGTTACCCAGAGAACATTTTGTGAATCTGCGTATAAAGCTTGGACTTTGTATGAATAATAATTGCATGACAGTTATGCATGAGAAGGGGTTTGTTGGAATGTAATTGTATTTTACATGCATTGCCTGTCACCTATTATTTCTCTGTGATTACTCTGTGACCTCTGATGTGAATTACTTAGAGAGGTCACACAGCTATGCAACTTCCTGTGGGGGTTAGATGCAGCAGACACAGAATGCAGCACATGCAGCACATGGAGCACATGGAGCTCATGATCTCTCCTAACCTGAGAGGATCTATGGTGGTGTGAGCATCCATTACCATCTAAGCACATGGAAGGAGCTGATAATACAAATGTATAGTAATATGTTATAGCCTGTCTGATTATAATCTAACTACAAACTGTGAGTAAACAGATGTTTTGTTACTTCAACTTTAAAGTGACTCAGCAGTGAATTATTCAGGGGTGTATGAGAGAGAGATGAAGAAAGAAATTAACATTTCTAAAGCTGAAGCTGTGTGTACTAAAATCTGCTAATTATTTACTACAAATAATCCAACACCCTCAACACGCACACTTGACTGGCACAGCCCTGAGCCATGTGGTGTAGTTCTTCTCTGGCTGCAGGCTCGATTACTTTGCTTCCACCCCCTGTGTCTGCTCTCTCTCTGCCTGGCTTCCCTTGCTTCTCCTATTGGTCTTCCGGTTCCTCCTTCCCCTGCTCTTGTTCTATGGCTGTGCTCCTTCTCCCTGCTGGTCCCTACTGATGTCAGATTCCAGCACTTTATCAGCTGAGCTCTTCCTGGACTCCATGCTTCGGCTTCTACTTTGGTAGATGTTACTTGCTCACTAGTGTGCTTCTTCTCTACTTTGTCCCTCGTTGCTGACTTTGCCTGTGCCTGGATTACTCTCTAGACCTGCTGCCTGCCTACTGACTTTGCCTGTACCTGGATTACTCTCTAGACCTGCTGCCTTCCTTCTGACTTTGCCTGTACCTGGATTACTCTCTAGACCTGCTGCCTTCCTACTGACTTTGCCTGTACCTGGATTACTCTGTAGACCTGCTGCCTTCCTTCTGACTTTGCCTGTACCTGGATTACTCTCTAGACCTGCTGCCTTCGTACTGACTTTGCCCGTACCTGGATTACTCTCTCTTGACCTGCTGCCTGCCTATTGACTTTACCTGTGCCTGGATTATTCTCTTGCCTGTTGTTTGCCTATTGACATTGCTTATACCTGGATTACTCCCCTGCCTGCTGCCTGCCTGTTAACATTGCCTGTTCCTGGATTACTCCCATGCCTGCTGCCTGCCTATATATTCTTATGGGTGTCTCAGTATTTAGTGCCAGCTGATTTCTAGCACATGCTTAAAATGAAAGCACACCTTAGTGAAAGACCCCTTAACGGCTATATTTTAGCCAAAGGAGTCTGTTGAGGCTTTTTCCTCCAGGAAAAAAGGACTTTGGTATTCTAAGGCACAATTTGTTAAGTTCAATACTAGGATTTATTAGAGATTGTACTTTACGTAAGTTGATCCTAAGGAACGCGTGCATAAAGAGAATAGATATATTTTAGCCAGCTCTGGAAACCCGGAACTTCAAAGACGGTGCCCGAACATAGCTCAGTATTGAATTTCCAGGTTTAACACCAGCAACGATCAGCTGGATAAAACATAGCCAATTAAGGGGGTCTTTTCCTAAGGTGCGCATTTTTAGACATAGATTATGCAGTCAAAGAAGAGAGGGTAAAAAGTATACCAAAAAAGTAGTACAACAAAAAAAAGCACACTTCAACCTCCAGACGTTCTGCATTACCACATTTTGAGACATCACCATTGATGTGCTATTTGTTTTTGAATGTTTTTCGGACACCTTGGTCAGGGGGCGGAGATATGTCAATTTTACCATAGGCTTCTATGTTTAGTCCTGTATTTGTGAAATACATCACAGGCCCTAGATGTTTTGCCTAAAATGTCTATATGCAGTCAGCCACAACTTTTCTAAAACGGCACTGCATATGAACGTGCAGTCAAATTTTTGTTTCATTTTGCTGTGGTTTCATTCATTCATTTATTTTCTTGATTCAAGTTAAGCAAAATAAATGAAATGAAAAGAAAAGCAGAAAACTGTAAGAAAATGTGGTCTTTCTGGGGACCAGCCAACCTGGGAATGTAAATGCTGGCACCTTTCTCAAATACAGCACCAGTGAGGCAAAAAATGACTAGAGATAGCTCCTGCCCCATTTTGAACACTTTAGTCACATGAATAGAGTAAGAAACAGGCAGGCAGAGGTCAGGATTAGGGGGGTGGGGGTACTTCTACTTTTCCAGGATTGGTGGGTGGAGAGAGCCTGGACTACAGATGCAGGTGCTTTTTTTTCTAGCTTGTTGTCCAGCTGTTTTCCCTTTAAAAAAGAACAAAACTAGATGAATTTAATTCATTTTTCTTTTGCTTTGATTTGAAAACAAAATAAATGATAGGTTATACCTATTAATAAAAGTTACAGATGATGTCATTTAAACGCATGGCAATTATATTACTTTCAATGAGGTACCTGAAACACTCCAGCAAGCACCAGATGGCAGCAAAGGCAAAGACTGGGGAAACGTTAAACAATGCATTTCATTATTAGAGAGAAAGAGATTCCAGATTTACGAATTAATGAACTTCCGCAAACTACTGAAGACCCATCTCTTTAACAAGGCATACCACAAAGACCAACCAATGTGAATATACACCACTACTCCACATATATTCTAACTGTCTTATAATACTTGCTTGTTATACTATTATCATGTTTTTTTTCTTCATCATGATGCCCAAGATCCTTCTGTAACACTAAATATCTATTTTCTAATATATGTCCACCATTCATGATGTATTGTAAGGCACCACATTGAGCCTGCAAAGAGGTGGGAAAATGTGGGATACAAATGCAATAAATAAATAAATAATTTGTCTTCAGTTATACAATTAGCTTTTCAATCCAGTGGTGTTCCTAGGGTGGCTGACACCCGGGGCGGATCGCCGATGCGCCCCCACCTGGTGAAAGGACACCCCCCAGGTGCATTTTTACCTGCTGGGGGGGGGGGGTGCCGCACGCCTGTCAGCTTGCTCGTTCCATGCTCCCTCAGCCCCGGAACAGGAAGTAACCTGTTCCGGGGCAGAGGGAGCATGGAACGAGCGGAGCCGACAGGCGCATGGCACCCCTCCAGCGGCGTGCACCCGGGACGGACCGCACCCACCGTCCCCCCTATGAATGCCACTGTTTCAATCTGATTCTTCCACAACCAGTCTAAAGAAATAAGACCTTAGCGCAGAGAAGAATTTTATGGTACTCCATGTTTTATCTTCATATGATTTTTCATGAAAGATTACATTAACTCTGCTTTCTTTTGTAAAGCCAAAACTCCTAGGCCAAACTCTGCTCTCTTCTCAAATAGTCAAAACAAATACAAAATAGCAGAGAGTATTAAACGGGATAGCTTAATCAATTAACTACGTGAAGTAGAGTCTCATATGGCTGACACGGCTATCATTGACTCTTCCCCCACCTACCTATATCTTTTTCAGGTTTCTCATGGACATGCATATAATTATAGCTTCATAATTACTTTCTAATAACACACACAACACTTATACCTGTTCATCTTGGTGTGCTCTTAAACCCCGACAGGTGCCTGTTTCGCTACGCTTTGTCAAGGGGAAGTATCACCAAATCTGTTGATATAAGAAAGTACGAAATCAACTTCCATGTCACATAATAGCTCCCTCATTTACTTACAAAAATGCTCCTGGCTGACAAACTTACTGACTACTGACTCTGATTTCGTACATGGAAGTTGATTTCGTACTTTCTTTATATCAACAGATTTGGTGATACTTCCCCTTGACAGAGCGTAGCGAAACAGGCACCTGTCGGGGTTTAAGAGCACACCAATATGAAACAGATAAGTGTTGTGTTGTGTTGTGTTATTAGAAAGTAATTATGAAGCTATTCTTTTGTAAAGAGCATTTACCTCGATAACTTTCTTGGGCCACTCTTTGGTAGAAAAATTAGAGGTGAGATATTGTTACTTTGCTGTGAACAATGTGTTTCAGCATTCTGGTCTTTTTCTATATGTAAAGGGGTTGTCCGACCCATTGGTATGCTCTTTGTTCCTCCCAGAGGTCAGTGTATAGTAGGGATAAAGACAAGACTGAATTAGAGTTGTAAAAGAGAAAAATCCTGCCAACAGTCACTTCCCTTTATCTTCTGGCTATGCCTCTGCTTAGATAGCTGTTCTAAATCATCTCAATATATTTTTGGGACAGCAGACCGAATACTGCCACTATCTGGATAACTTCTGGCAGTGACCACTTTAAGGGGTGAATTCTAAATATGTGCCAAAGAAAGCGCTACCACACTTAAAAGTTAGATGCGACTTATAGAATTAGTACTTACACCAGGGAATCATACCTAACTTTAGGCACAGCCATTTGCACCAACTGAAATGTGATGCAAATGTACACACCTAAATTAGGCACGTTCCCTCTTATTCTATAACACTACACATAAATGACATTCTGCCCATGACCCTCCCATTTCCACAACCCCTTTTGTTTTTATTCACGTGTAAAATTTTGGTGCAGATCCCTAATTAATCTAATTAGTGCCAATATTTGCTAGTTAAAAAAAACAATTATTGGTGCCAATTAGCTAGTTATTTAAATAAATTGCAAATGAAAATTGGGCATGTGCTGAAATTTGTGCTTCCAATTTTTGGGCACTCTTATAAGAATTAGGGGGTAAGTGGAAAGTCAGTGCCAAGCACTTTAAGGGCAATTCTATCACCGTGCAACTCCATGTAGGTGCCCTAAAGGTGGACAGTGGAAGCCTATTCTATAACAGAACCAAGGTGCGTTGGTTATCGAATGTTTGCAGAACCCAGGCACCTGTACTTACAGCAGCCATAGAGCTGGCATATGGGCAAGTTCCCATGTAATGTGTAGTATTCTATATAAGGGGCCCTTTTACAAAGTAGCAGTAAGCCCAGCACGGGCTTACCGTGCACCAGTCTGATGCACTGACTCAACATGGGCGCCAGCGGTAGTTCAAGCCCCAGTGCATCCCATTTCCCAGGCTAGGGAAAACAGGTCCCTATCTTTTAATGCAGCAGTTACTCGGCAGTAATTGGGCAGTGCCGCACATACCTGGTTACCACCGGGTTAGCACAGGAGCCCTTACTGCCACTTTAATAGGTGGCGTTAAGTGCTTCCCCCCCCCCCCCTCCCCACATACACACCCTGCATGGCCACATGGTAAGTGAAATCTTAACGCATGACCATGTCTTTTTTTCGCCTTTTTACCCGCTGCAGTACAAAGGGTCTCAGCGCGTGGCATAAACTGACCCTGTGCCACGCTGCTAGTGCAGGGCCCTTTTTACCACAGCTTAATAAAAGGGCCCCTAAGTTATGAGCATAAGTGGAAGCCCCTCTGTATGTCTCTCCTGCAAATGCAAGTTGTGTATGTTTTGTGGGTATTTGCAGAACAGCGCTTTGGCAGCATACTGGAATCAATATACATGCATACAATATGCTGGCATTCTATACATTTATGAGCACAATGGGTATGTAAATGTTAGTGCCTAGTTTATAACATTCCTTATTGTCTGAATAGTGGAACTGACTAATCTGGATAATTTTTGACCGATGTAGTCAGTATTGAAAAACAAATGCTGACCGCGTCAGCAGAGTATTGACACGAAAGTGTTTTGTGGAGGTAAGCATATGCCACCCATGTAAATATGCTTTCAAAATTGCCCATACTAGAAACATAGAAACATGATGGCAGATGAGGGCCAAATGGCCCATCCAGCCTGCCCTTCCTCAGTAACTACTAACTTCTCCCTTTCCTAAGGGATCCCACATGCCTATCCCATGCCTCCTTAAATTCTGACACAGTCTTTGTCTCCACTACCTCCACCAGGAGGCCATTCTATGCATCCACCACCCTTTCCGGGAAGGAGTATTTTCTTAGATTTCTCCTAAGCATATTTCCTCTCAACTTCTTCCTATGCCCTCTCGTTCCAGGGTTTTCCTTCCTGTACATTGATGCCACTGAGGTATTTACACATCTCTATCATATCCCTTCTCTCCCACCTTATACATGTTGAGATTTATAAGCCTGTCCCCATATGATTTATGACAGAGACCCCTTACCAATTTTGTAGCCACCCTCTGGACCGACTCCATCCTGTTTCTATCTTTCAAAAGGTGCAGTCTCCAGAATTGCACGCAGTACTCTAAATGACTTATACAGGGGCACTATCACCTCTTTTTTTACTGCTGGTCATCCCTGTCCTTATGCACCCAAGCCCTTATGGCTTTGACCGTTGCCTTTTCTACCTGTTTGGCCATCTTAAGGTCATCAGACACAATCACCCACAAGTCCCGCTCTTCTTTCGTACATAGAAGCACTTCACCCCTGATATAGTACTAATCAGTCATCTGTGTGGAACTGTGTCAAAGGCTTTATGAAAATCCCAAGTACACCACATCTGATGCCCCCCTCCTACGTCTAACTGTTTGGTCACCCAGTCCAAGATTCAGTGTGTGTGAAAATACTTATTCTGTGGGAAGATTGTGGGAATGAAAGTATACAGGGGAGTTTGACTCCACTCACACAAACAGTAGGCACAAAGTCAATAGATGGTTTTGTACCTACAACCTTTATAGTAGGATTTGCAAAAGGGACTGCTGTGCAGAGGTTTCCTTTGAAAATGAGTTTATATTCTACTATTCTAGTCTACTAGAGTCTTATACCACCAGATTTTCCAATAAAGGATTCACAAATACTGAGGAAACTTCAAACAGCCCAGAATACAGCAGTCAGACTCATCTTCGGAAAACCAAAATACGAAAGCACAAAACCCTTACATGAGAAGCTGCACTGGCTCCCACTCAAGGAATGTATCACCTTTAAAGTATGCACCTTAGTCCACAAAGTCATCCACGGTGAAGCCCCTGCATACATGTCTGATTTAATAGACCTACCACCCAGAAACGCTAAAAGATCATCCCGACCTTTCCTCAATCTCCACTTCCCTAACTGCAAAGGCATAAAATACAAAGTACTGCATGCATCAACCTTCTCTTATATGAGCACGCAACTCTGGAACACACTACCACGCAACCTGAAAACGATCTACGAACTAACCGACTTCTGCAAACGATTAAAGACTTATCTCTTTGAGAAAATTTATTGCAAGGATCAAAACACATGAAGTTCATATACACTAACAGAAATGCATCAATACACTTTCTTCTAAATTCTCTTACCCTGAATACTCCACCCACATATAAAATAGTTTACCTTAAGGTTTTCGTGCTATTGTTCTATCACCCTATCTTTTCCCATTGTAACATTCCATAGTTTCTACGCTCCAAATGTTGTTTTGACTTGACTTTGTCTTCCCACAACCCCTCATAATGTAACCCATAATTGTACTGTAACATTGTATTTCCATCATTCACAATGTATTGTAAGCTACACTGAACCGCAAATAGGTGGGAAAATGTGGGATACAAATGCAATAAAATAAATAAATAAATTTACATATCAAGAAGACTAACAAAAAAGAGCAAAAAGCATCAGCAAAAAATACAACTATCCAATAACACAAATCTAGATCATTAATGGTCAAAAAGATAAGTCTTTAAACTCTTTCTGAAAGAAAAATAAGGCAGACGCCTTAACTCTGAAGGTACCATGTTCCATAATCTTGTCCCAAAAAAGGAAAAAGACTTCTCAATAATGGATTTGAATCGAATACTTTTTAAATATGGAAAACCCAATTTCAAAGTTCTCTTAAACCCCATATTTCCACTCACTGATGGAACAGCAAGCAGCTCCCCTAACCAAAAACAGACTTAAAAATTACTGTGGGTACAAAATATCCGTGGACCTCCAACCTCTGCCAAAAAACTGAAATTGGTTGCTCCTCTCAATTGACACTACTGTTCTACATCCATCTTCTCAGCCTGCCAGTGTCTCTTTCAGTTATGTTTACATTTTAAGAAAATTACTATATTGTAAATCTAGGATTCAAGATTTTCCTGTCACACTTCTCTGCTTTAGCTGCCACCTCAAACCACATTATCTGATAGTCAGTTTTATCTGGGTGACTGCCTACGTAGAGACTGGAACTCCTTCTTCCATCTGTAAAAATCACCCTTCCCTCATGGAGTCCATTATTCAGTTTTATTCTAGGTCCAAGTGATTTGGACACCACAATAATTTTTAAATGACAAATAAACAAGATTTTTAAAAAGAAAAGATACATTATAAAATACAAAAAAAGTACGTCATGCAAGGTTCCACGTTAGGAGTTATGGACCAAGAAAGGGATCTGGGTGTCGTCGTCGATAACACACTGAAACCTTCTGCTCAGTGTGCTGCTGCGGCTAAGAAAGCGAATAGAATGTTGGGTATTATCAGGAAAGGTATGGAAAACAGGTGAGGATGTTATAATGCCGTTGTATCGCTCCATGGTGCGACCGCACCTTGAGTATTGTGTTCAATTCTGGTCGCCGCATCTCAAGAAAGATAGTAGAATTGGAAAAGGTGCAGCGAAGGGCGACTAAAATGATAGCGGGGATGGGACGACTTCCCTATGAAGAAAGACTAAGGAGGCTAGGGCTATTCAGCTTGGAGAGAGACGGCTGAGGGGAGACATGATAGAGGTATATAAAAGAGTGGAGTGGAACAGGTGGATGTGAAGCGTCTGTTCACGCTTTCCAAAAATACTAGGACTAGGGGGCATGCGATGAAACTACAGTGTAGTAAATTTAAAACAAATTGGAGAAAATGTTTCTTCACCCAACGTGTAATTAAACTCTGGAATTCGTTGCCGGAGAAAGTGGTGAAGGCGGTTAGCTTAGCAGAGTTTAAAAAGGGGTTGGACGGTTTCCTAAAGGACAAGTCCATAAACCGCTACTAAACGGACTTGGAAAACTCCAAAATTCCAGGAATAACATGTATAGAATGTTTGTACGTTTGGGAAGCTTGCCAGGTGCCCTTGGCCTGGATTGGCCGCTGTCGTGGACAGGATGCTGGGCTCGATGGACCCTTGGTCTTTCCCAGTATGGCATTACTTATGTAAAGTTCAATTTCCATATGGCTTCTTTTGATCCTCTCCCAGGCTCTTACCCATACTTTGCACCTCAGATATTAAAGTATGAACTGACATTGCAAAAGTGCACTTCATGTGAAAAATACTGCAAAATACCTTGAAACATTCGAAAATGACAAATGGCTGGCATTTTCGGTTACTTTGCGTGGGACGTGCACCACCTAGAGTGGAAGTGCACTTTTGCAAAGTAATTTCTCCAAAGTAAACTTCACAGTAATAAACTCTTATCACAAAGTTTGTTTTGCATAAAAGTTTAGTTACATGTATTATTTATGGATTTAGATTTTCTAGCACCTTCCAAGTCCAATCTCAAGATGAGTTACAAATTTAGGTACACGAGTTATTTCCCTGCCCAAACTGGTTTATAATCTCGTTCAACCTGAGGAAATGAAAGGTGAATCGACTTGCTCAAGGTAACAAAAATTACTAGTGAGAGAGGCAATATTTGAACCCTGACTTCTCAGATTCACAGTCTGCTTCTCTAGCTACCAACCTATGCCCCTTTGCCAAATGAGCTATTGTGAAGCAAATTCATGCAAAGCAGCTTATTAATGTAAAAATGGCAAAAAAAAAAGAGAGTGTGTACTTTTCTACATGTTCTAGAAAAAGATCTAATAATATGCGGGAGCTGCACCATTTAGAGGACCCTCATAGACAGATTAAGGCCCTTCCCCAGAATTCCCATTGGAGACTTCTGATTGCTGGTAGTCCAGCACATAGGAGCCAACTTTTGAAATTATTGGGGGTGCTAAGCCCAATGGAAATAACCCATCCTTGGACACATATAAGATTTTTCTCATATTGGGAGTGCTCAAGCACCCACCACCCACAAAGTCGGCTCCTATGGTCCAGCAGCCCCCTAACCACCCTCCCCCAACCAGTTTTGCGTTAAAGCAATCATCCAGGTCCCGACTCCAGGCACAGGAGAGGACAGAGAAAGGGAACAAACAGAAAGTTGCAGGGGTGGTGTCCCGAGTGGGGGGGGGGGGGGGCACAGTGCGGCAACCCAAATAGGAAACACAGGGATGTGTGCTTGCACGTGGCGGTCCAGTCCTGCCCGGTCAGGCTGTGTCTCTCAGCAGCCCTGTCAGAAAACTAATGTGCAGGCAATGTGCACTGTCATGTGTTAGCCTTCCCCGAAATGCCAGAAATACCCCAAACGTTGCCACAGAGATTCGCATATAATATATTTTAGAATTGACATTAATGCACTAAGGGGCCCTTTTAAAGCTTAGTGAGGACTGATGGAATTAGAGCATGCTAAATGCTATGAAGCCTGTAGATATAAAATAGGCTTCTTAGCATTTAGTGCTTGCTAATTCCATTAGCACTCGCTAAGCTTTAGTAAAAGGACCCCTAAATGCAATGCCTTTTAAGAAATAAGTCCTGAATCTAGTTGGTCAAATCCTGTCTGGTCAGATTTAGCCAAATACTCAGCTGAAAGCCTAGGTAGCTAGGGTCAGCTGAATATTTTGCTAAAGATAAGAAGCTGATATTAACTGGTTATCTGACCCACTCAACATAGTAACATAGTAGATGACGGCAGAAAAGACCTGCACGGTCCATCCAGTCTGCCCCAAGATAAACTCATATGTGCTACTTTTGTGTATACCTTGATTTGTACCTGTCCTCTTCAGGGCACAACCGTATAAGTCTGCCCAGCACTATCCCCGCCTTCCAACCGCCAGTCCCACTTCCGGCTCTGGCACAGACCGTATAAGTCCGCCCAGCACTATCCCCGCCTCCCAACCACCAGCCCCGCCTCCCAGCACCGGCTCTGGCACAGACCGTATAAGTCTGCCCAGCACTATCCCCCCTCCAACCACCAGCCCCGCCTCCCCCACCGGCTCTGACACAGACCGTATAAGTCTGCCCAGCACTATCCCCGCCTCCAAACCACCAGTGCCGCCTCCCACCACCGGTTCTGGCACAGACCGTATAAGTCTGCCCAGCACTATCCCCACCTCCCACCACCGGCTCTGCCACCCAATCTCGGCTAAGCTCCTGAGGATCCATTCCTTCTGAACAGGATTCCTTTATGTTTATGGGGGAATTGATTAAATAGCACCCAAAGTTAGACTCTGGGAAGATCCGCGCTAAGGGGCCCTTTTATTAAAGGGTTGCATTGCTGCGTGGCAATCTGGCGCCAACAGTAGTTCCAGCATTTCTGACACTAGCAGAAATATTTGAAAAATATTTCCACAAGGGGTTAAAACTGGTAGTAACCGGGCAGTGTTACTGCCAGGTTAGTACAGGAGCCCTACTGCCACCTTAATGGGTAGCAGTAAGTGCTCTCTCTGATTTGGCCACACAGCAAGTGTGAACTTACTGCATTGCAATCTCTTTTTTCAGGCTTTTTACCCATGTGGTAAAAGGGTCCCTGGCACAAGGCAAAACAGCTGCCGCAGCTAGCACAGAGCCCCTTTTACCACAGCTTGGTAAAAGGGCCCTATGACAAAACAGTGGGTTTTAAGCCTGTAAACTGTAATGATTATTTTTGAAGTTTTTTCTCTAGCTTGGCCAGCAGGTGTGTGCATGTTTATGTTTAAAGTTGTTACAGAGAAATTACTATTCCCTCTTTAGTTAACACAGATAAGAGGTAATCTGCAGTGATGTGGCCAGCTACTTTTAAAAATTGTTATTCTGGGCTCTGATAGGCCCAGAAGCTCAATTCATATGGTATGAACTGGCTTTTTTCCCCCAGTCTTAGCCAGGAAAAAGAGAGAAAGATCTCTTTGTTGAGACCCTGTGAACAGTTATACCTGATAACCTGTGAGCAGCTCTATTATCTGTACTCTTCAGGCACTATTCAGGTAGTGAACAAATGTTTAGATAGTTTTACAACTGATCCATATTCAGTTATATGTTATTATGTGTTGTTTTGTTCCATCTGTATTTATGGCTCACTGTTTAATATTTTTATGACAATAAATATTTTTAGTTTATTGCCTCTGCTCATCAGGACTGACTCAGAATCCGGGCGGTTTGTGTGTTGGCTCTGTGCATGCTTTCTAGGAACTGTGGGACCCCCCAGTAATCTAGGAATCACTGGAGATAATTTGAGAGTGGGAGACTCGCACAGAGGTGGTTGGGACCCAGTCGGTGGGAGAAGGGTGCTAGTGTAGAGCACAAATGGCAGGTGCAGGCGGACTTGAGCTGTGCTGGGGATAGACCCTCTAAGTGGCTATGGGGTAGTCCAGGTGGGTGGCTAGGCATTTTGTGACAGGGTCCTAAAACTAGTGTTTTGTAAAGGGTCTTTGCATGAAGCACCCTTTACAGAATGTTAGTGTAGTGAATCTCATGCCTAACTTTGGGTGTAGTACTTGCACCTGCTGAAACATGGTGTAAATGCTGGTACACAATAATGGCAGTTGGGCTCATAAATGTCCTTATTCTATAATATTATGCATAATTTCCGGGAACACACCTGAGCCACCCTCCCATGGCCATACCTCCTTTTGAGTTATACACCATAAAATTTAGAATAAGGTACAGGACTGATCCACACATAAACCCAAATGAGTGTCAATTAATGATTGTTGATCATTAATGGCTCATTATCTAATTAATTTGCTCCTGGATCTGGGATCTGTGCCCAAATTTGGGCAACCTGTAGAGAATCCAGGGAATGTGTCTTTCAGTATTTCCCTCCAAATAAACGATTGTCCTTTCTGATACTGTCTCACTTCAGGCACACGACTGCCAAAACCTGCTTCATTTCAGTGGAAAATTCTAAAGTCAGGGTCCAAAGACATGACAGAATTCTTTCACCTTTCTAAAATAAAAGGTGAAGTTCAGTATGTTTTAAATAAGATTAAGATGAAAACAATTTGGAGTACAATCTTTCAGTCAAAATGTAGAGTAAAACAAAACATGGGCAAAACAACAAAAGCAGAGTTTCAAGCAATTTTTTTTGTTACATTTGTACCCCGTGCTTTCCTACTCATGGCAGGCTCAATGCGGCTTACATGTACAGGTACTTATTTGTACCTGGGGCAATGGAGGGTTAAGTGACTTGCCCAGAGTCACAACGAGATGCCTGTGCCTGAAGTGGGAATTTAACTCAGTTCCCCAGGACCAGAGTCCACCATCCTAACCACTAGGCCACAGTTGTCCTCATTTCATTTACAAGTACATTTTAGTGTTCTGTTCATGAGGAGCACGTAGAAATGTCTCTTATGGGTAATTATTATGGGATGTAAGTACCTTGTTTAGGGGTAACAGGGAAACCAGGGCCCTAAGGTTAATTTCTATTCTAAAACTGACATCATTGTGATTAGCAGAAAGGAATGTTTGAAATTCATTCATATATTATGTTTGCAGCTTTCTCACTAATTACCACTGATGAAATTAAATGGAAAATAGAGGGATTTTAATGTGTTTTTTTCTTAATCATTGAGTAACTTGATGCAAGATTATTAGAATCCTTTCTGAATACATAGATACAAAGCAGCATTTCAACTGGCAATTACATGCAAATGTCCAGGATAATTAATATTTACACAGTACATGATAGCAAATAAAAGTCCTCTCACTATTGATACTTCAATCATTGCAATAGCACGGAGCAGGGATAGTTAGATGTGTGCCCGATGATCTGAAAAAAGGCCATGGGAAGTCCATAAAGCTTATGTACAGCAACATCTTTGTTGCTGGTCCTTTGAAAGGTATCAATACCTACTAAAATTCTACAAGACAATAAATGTCTATAGATGTCTGCCTCAGGGGCGTAGCCAGACACCCAATTTTGGGTGGGCCTGGGTCCAAGATGGGTGGGCAGAAGAATTCCATTTGTCCCACAAGTGATTTGGTCTCTCCCCCTCTCGCCTGCATGCCATATGGTCTCTCAACATCCCCCCCTCTCCTGCATACCTTTTAAATAGCAGATTTTCACAGCAGCAGCGAGCAGCAACTAATACACACTGCTCATGTTGGCCCCACAGCCTTCCCTCTGATGCAACTTCCTGTTTCCGCAAGGTTTTCTTCTGTGTGCATGTGGGAGTGTGTGTGTCCCTGCCCTCTGGCCTCTCTCCCCCTCCCCCCTCTGAGTCCTTCACTGTTACAGAGCCAGCGATTTGATTTCGTGCTCTGCTGTTTTCCTTCACTGACTGTTTGTGTTACAGAGAGGGCGAGGCAGACACTCATAGGGAAACCGGATATCTCACCCCCTTCACACTTCTGGCTGGAGGCTTCATAGAACGTTGGTGTTGCCTTTTATATAGAGAGAGATATGGTAAAGATTTATATTCTAAGCTCTCACACATGCAAGGTAGAGCGTGTCTCACTCTCCACGGAGCTCTTTGCAGCTTTTCATGGGCTCCGGACTGGCAACGTGGGATCACATCGCCCAAATGTGAAAATGTAAGGCCTGCTGTCCTCTGAGAATACCTGCTACAGGTAAGTATCTTCGCTTTTCATGCACAGAATAGCATACGAGTGCTGATACAGTTTTTTTTGTTTGCAAGACACAGTTGCTGCTATCGTGTCCATGGTGCTCTTCCATGTTAACACTTTTTATTTTTTAATATTTGATATACCACCAGTCACCATGTGGCATCTGGGTGGTTTACAATAAAAAACAAAAAAAAAAGCTCAGAAGAGCATTCAGAGAGAGTGTGAGAGAAAAAAAAACCTCATTCATTGTTGATTTAATCTTGAATTGAGAATGAATATGACTGTTGGGCAGACTGGATGGACCATTCAGGTCTTTATCTGCCGTCACTCACTTACTATGCTATTCTTTATTCGCATTTACGATACCACTGTGGCTGAGAATAGAACTAAGCAGTTCACAGACTAAAATATGTTTAGAAAGGAACTCCATTTCTCAGGTAGGAAAGCAGAGAAAGCAATATTCACCCACATACAAACCTGAAGGAAAAATAGCTGAAAAGCAAGGCAATAGCTAGAGAGGGAGTGCGCAGGGGGAGGGGAGGGCGCAGGGGGAGGGGGATTTCAGACACTGCGCTCACTACTGATCTCCAAAGACCTGCATAAAAAGTCAAGTCTTAATGGCCACTTTAAATTTGGAAAGGGACAACTCTGCCCTGATTTCAAGTGGGAGGTTGTTCCAGGTGGCAGGAGCATGAAAATAAAAAGCACTCTGTCTGGAGTGTTCATGTTGGGCTAATCTGGGTCCAGGTAAAACCATACGGTGATTGTTCAGGGAACATAAAGTATGAAGAGGAGAGTAAAGGATAGTGAGAGGTGCAAAATATGGAGGGAGATTGAAACAAAAAGCATTAAAGGCTAAAAGAAGACTCCTGTATTGTACTCAAAAGGAAACCAGTAACCAACTCTCGATCAAACTTTCAAGCATAACAGAGAACCCAAATGGCAGTATTCTGCAATGACTGAAGTTTCTTGATTGAGGCTTGAGTAGCACCAGTAAAGATAACATTACAGTAGTGAACAGAGAGAGAATGAAAGCATGAAAATAGTCATAGTAAAAAAACCTTCAAACAGACAAAAGCTGTCAGAGTATAGAAGCAGGATTTGACAAGAGAAGAAATGTGTGGTGGAAAAGATAATTGAGAATCAATTGATACCCTCCGCTGCCAGTTACCATCAACACACTGCTAATCTCCTAACACTGCCCCCCCCCCCAAAAAAAAAAAAAAAAAAAAAAACAGGAAAGGGAACCTGTTACTGCTGCACTTGTTCACTGTGCTCTGTGACTGGAGATTACAGATAAAAAAAAGACTCTGAACCACTCAGTGGATGATGACTCTCATGCCACACACTGAGCCTGACAATCCCATCATGCTGCCACAAAAAAAAAGGCCAAAGGTCAGTCACATGACGCCTAGCCACCCACCTGGGATTACCTAGTGGCATAGGAGCCAACTTTTCAAAATTATTGGGGGTGCTAAGCCCAATGGAAATAACCCCTCCCTGGACACATACAAGGATTTTTCTAAATATTGGGGGTGCTCAAGCACCCACAGCACCTGCAGAGTCGGCTCCTATGCCTAGTGGCCACTTAGAGGGTCTATCCCCAGAACAGCTCAGGTCTACCTGCACCTGCCGCTCATGCTCTACACTAGCACCCTGGGCGAGTCTCCCACTCTCAAATTATCCCCAGTGATTTCTAGGTTACTAGAGCCACACTCTCAGTGGTCCCACAGTTCCCAGAAAGCATTCACAGACCCAACACACAAACCACCAGGATTCTTTATCAGTCCAGATAGGTAGAACGAACAAACAAATGTGTTTATTCTCACACTGGAACAATGAACAAAAAATATGTAATTGGCAAACAATCAGGTACGGAAAATGGATCAATTATAACACTAACTAAACATTTATACTGTTTAAACAGTACTTGGGAAGGTCAGGATATATAACTGTTCACAGAGCCATAGCAAAGAGATTTGTCTCTCTTTCCTCCCGGGCTAAGACTGAAGCAACAGCCAGCATCTGCTGGGTGATTTCAAACTCCAGGCCATCAGAGCCCAGAACAGTCAAGTTTCAAATAAAAACTGGTTACATCATTGGTCTACCACCA
Source organism: Microcaecilia unicolor (assembly GCF_901765095.1). NCBI lineage: Eukaryota > Metazoa > Chordata > Amphibia > Gymnophiona > Siphonopidae > Microcaecilia > Microcaecilia unicolor. The sequence continues at coordinate 74,214,926 of NC_044031.1, forward strand.
ATCGAGTGGAGGAGTGGCCTAGTGGTTAGGGTGGTGGACTTTGGTCCTGGGGAACTGAGGAACTGAGTTCAATTCCCACTTCAGGCACAGGCAGCTCCTTGTGACTCTGGGCAAGTCACTTAACCCTCCATTGCCCCATGTAAGCCGCATTGAGCCTGCCATGAGTGGGAAAGCGCGGGGTACAAATATAACAAAAAAAAAAAAATTACAGGCACTTCCTATTATCTGTGTGCCAACTAAAAGAAAGAGAAGTCAGTCCTCTGTAACAGCTTTAAGCATAAATATGCACCACTGCTGGCCAAACTAGAGAAATAGTCTTCAGAATTAATTTAGGCAGGAAAATATCCAATACATTTTACAGGCTTAAACACACTGTTACTTCACGCCTGTGTTTGTTGAACTTGTTATAGGTCTGAGGCCAAACAGAACAGTGATGAGTTTGGCCACTTTGAAGCAAAGATGAAGCTGAAGCTGGTTGCAGTTTGGTGAACAGACATATGTCTCTACCACAAAAGAGTGCTGGTCATTCTGTGGAAAATTTTACATGGGGGTGACTGTCCATTAGATTGAGGGAGTCTTTAGAGAGGAAGTCTCCGTCTCTGGCCTTAATAAGATTGAAGGGTTTATAGACATTTGACATACAAATTTTAACATCAGATGAAAAATTGTTAGAACAATTACAGAAAATCAGTCCAACTTTCTGAAAACTTTTTCTGCCACTGGACATCATGACAATAGATGAATCAGACAGTGCTAGTTTTGTCGCATGATGATAAAACATTCTTTGCTATAAATAAGTCAGGAGTTTTAAACCGAGATTCCTTTGATCAACACATACAGACCCAGTCAGAAGACATCAGTAGTATTCCAGCCTAGTCTGATTTAAATGAACCTTTTTTTTTAATCGAACTGAACACTCCACTTTCTGCCAGTGTTGTTGTTGAATACCTTTTAGGTGTGCTGGTTTAATAACAACTCACAAGCACAGCCACATGAGTGACAGTCATTTTCAAAATTTAGTTTTACTAAAAGCAAAGTGAATTGAATTGTGGAGCGATAATGTTGTTGGGATAAAAATATTAACAGTAGTTGCATTTATTGTAACTGCGTACCTTAACTTTTACCAAATTTTTAAAGCTATATAATTTTTTATATGTTCCTCACTAACTTTTAAAACTACTAAACATGCATTTATTTATTTACATGAGTACTTTGAATTAGAGAGCTGCACGGCTTCCGCCCCCGCGGGAATCCCGCGGAACCCGCGGGATTCCCGCGGGGACAGAGGCAGTTCCTGCGGGGTTCCCGCGGGGATGGAAGTAGTTCTGCGGGGTTCGCGGGGACGGAGACAGTTCCTGCGGGGTTCCCGCGGGGATGGAACCAGTTCTGTAGGCTTCCCGTGGAAGTGTAAGCTGCACCTGCACCAGCCTCTCATCTACCGAATACCAATTTATTTGAGTGCTGTCTCCTCCTCCTCCTCTTCTTCCTTGCTTTAACAGCATAAATGTGGAAAGTCTTCCATTAAGGAGGTGGTACAGTCACAATGATGACGGAATTCAAAAAGGCGTGGGATGAACACAGAGGATCTCTAATTAGAAAATGGAAGTTATATAAAAGCTAACCTTAAATGGCTGCATATGTGTGGATATGTCAAGTGACACTTAGATGGCGACTCTGGCTGTGATGAACTAGAGCTGATACCTGGCAGACTTGTATGGTCTGTGTCTCATACATGGCAATCTGGTGTAGGATGGGCTGGAAAGGGCTTAGACAGCAACTTCAGTGGCTGGAACATGAGGACAGTGCTGGACAGACTTTTACGGTCTGTGTCCCACAAATGAGAACATGAATAGGCTGGAGTGGGCTTCGATGGCAACTCCAGCAGTTGGAACATAAGGATGGAGCCAGATAGACTCCTGTGGTCTTTGTTCCAGAAACACGAAAGAAAGACCATAATCAAGTATATAATATCACACTCGTTGATTTAATGATGAATTGATCATGAGTGTGACTATTGGGCAGAGTGGATGGACCGTTCAGGTCTATTTGCTGTCACTTACTATGTTACTATTAATCCTCTTTGCTCCCAGGCTGGTGCACAGACCTCAGCTCTGACACAGGCACAAGAATCAGATGTCACCTGACCTACTGGCGCGTGCATGTGGCGGCCTCTCAGCACACACTGCCAGTGAATCAGAGACAAATCTTACATGTGCGCACCAGAGTGTTCCAAATTCCAACTTCCATTCCTTCCTTGCCTACAGTGCTGTGGCTCAAATCCAGAAAGAGACTGAGGGAGCTGACTGGAACTTTCTTTTATGTACTATTAAATTCTTACGGGGATGGGTGGGGATGGGTTAAATTCTTACGGGGACGGGTGGGGACGGGTTGGGATGGTTTAAATTTTTGCGGGGATAGGTGGGGATGGGTAAGATTCCAGCAGGGATGGGCGGGGATGGGTTGGATTTCTGTCCCCGTGCAACTCTCTACTTTGAATAAATGCCTCTGAAGATTATCCTCTTTATGAACACCACTATTACATTTGCAACTGATAGGTTCTTTTCTGTTCGGCTTTTTTTTAAGCCGATTCACTTTAGTTTCTCACTGTATGCTTCATGTGTACATGTAAATTGTTCCCATATCTTGCCAAAAGTGTTTTCAAAATAAGATCCCCAGAGGGCACTTTTGACTATCATGGTTCATAATTAGACAGGCAACATCTGCTGTGAATATCCTCACGTTGTCTCGAAAAGTAGCAACATATGTTTTATCCTGCCAGGTCTAGCAACCTAATCAGTTTCTCTGACAAGATGTGCAAAAATAACTGAAAAGCATAAGGTGTTAAGAGGAGTAGCCCAGTGGTTAGTGCAGCAGACTTTGATCCTGGGGAAGTGGGTTCAATTCCCATTGTGTCACCTTGTGACTCTGGGTAACTCACTTAACCCTCTATTGTCCCAGGTATTAATAAGTACCTGTATATACTACTTTAAACCACTTTGAATATTGGCAAAAATCAAAGAAAAGCAGTATATCAAGTCCCTTTCCCTTTAAATATATCTTTACGGTGGCCCAGGATAGAGAGGCTGAAATAAGTACATAAGTAATGCCACACTGAGAAAAGACCAAGGATCCATCGAGCCCAGCATCCTGTCCACGATAGCGGCCAATCCAGGCCAAGGGCACATGGCAAGCTTCCCAAACGTACAAACATTCTATACATGTTATTCCTGGAATTGTGGATTTTTCCCAAGTCCATTTAGTAGCGGTTTATAGACTTGTCCTTTAGGAAACCGTCTAACTCCTTTTTAAACTCTGCCAAGCTAACCACCTTCACCACACTCTCCGGCAAAGAATTCCAGAGTTTAATTAAGTTAAATGTAACACTTAGCTATTTTAAACATGTAAACATGTTCACAAAACTTAAAAGTGAATAATCCTAACATATAGCAAATGACAGCAAATAAAGACCTGAACAGTCCATCCAGTCTGCCCAACAGTCACACTCATTATCAAGTTATGATTAAACCAACAATGAATGTGATATAAAATACTTGAGCATTGTTTCTCTTTGGCATTTCTGGGGCATAGACCATAGAAGTCCACCTAGTCCTTTCTTAGGTTCCAAGTACTGAAATTGCTGTCAAAGCCCACTCCAGTCTATCCAAATCTGTCTTGTCATTTGCAGGACAAAGACTGTAAAATTCTGCTCTGCACTTCCAAGTTACTGGAGCTCTCTAGCCCATCCTAAACTGGATTACCATATACGGGATCCAGACCATAGAAACCTGCCCAGTACCAACTTTAGTTCTTCACAGTTGGAGTTGCCATCTAAGCGCCACTCAACACAAACACACATGCAACCATTTAAGTTTTGTTTTTTATACTATTCATTTTCTAATTGAGATACTCCATGTTCATCTCACAACTTTTTAAATTCCGTCACTACCTCCTCAGGAAGGCATTCTAGGCATCAACCACCCTCTCCATGAAAAACAGTTTCCTGAGATTACTCCTAAGTCTACCACCCTACAACCTTGATTCATGTCCTCTATTTTTACCATTTTTCCTTCTGTGGAAAATATTTGTTTCTATATTAATACCTTTCAAGTATTTAAACGTCTGTGTCATACTCCCCTGTCCCGTGTGTATTTGTGAGAGAGAGAGTGTGTGAGAGACAAGAGTGTCTGTGTGACAGAGAGATAGAGTGTGACAGACAGACAGTGTGTCAGAGAGAGTGTATGTGAGAGACGAGTGCCCCCCCTCTCACAGGTCCCCCCCCCCCCCTCTCGCAGGGCCCCCCTCCCCCCTCTCTGGTCTCAGGACCCCCCTCCCACCTCCATCCATGTCCAGCGACCCTCCTCTCCCCCTGCCCCCCCTGCAGCCATCCATGCCCAGCGACCCTCCCCTCCCCCTCTCCAGCCACCCATAACCAGCGACCCTCCCCTCCTCCTCCCCCTGCCCCTCTCCAGCCACCTATGTCCAGCGACCCTCCTCTCCCCCCTCCTGCCCCCCTCCAGCCACCCATGTCCAGCGACCCTCCTCTCCCCGCCTCCTGCCCCCCATGTCCAGCGACCCTCCCCCCCCCCCCCATGCATCAAACCCCCTCGCCACCCGCAGCTGCCACTGGTAACGCTGTCCGGCCAATGCTGCTTCTCCCGTTGAGCAGCAGCCACTGCTACAAAAAGAAAAAAAGCAATAAATGTTGTTAAACATCAAGCGCGGTACCGCAGACAGCCATCAGGCATTGGTTGTCGGCTCTGCAGCCGCTCCTCCTCTCGCCTCTCATGTCGCTGCGCTCCTCCGGGGTCTTTTCAGGTAATTTCTCAAAATTTAAAGAATTCTTTTATATAATTCTTAAAAAAAAAAAATCTTGATACGTGTTCCAAAAAGTACATTTATTTAAAACTTGGGCAAAATATTAAGTGTAGAAAATCATAGTACAAAACATTTTCAACATACATAATTTATAAGATAGTAGCCCTTTTTAACGCAAATTTATTTTAAGTACCATAGTTATTTTACAACATTTTAAACCAGAATATATCAATCAAACCTAACGGGAATTATTTTAAAATGACAATATAGTACAAAACATAATTTATGTTTCCATTATAACAAAATTACACATCCTAAAAAGATGCAGTTTATTTTTGCTTTCCTGCTTCATCTTGCTGATCAGCCAAGGAACATAGCTGGAGGAGAAGAATGTCTGCAGGAAATAGACTTGCTTTATCTGGCTGAATGTCCATAATTAACACTCTTTGAATCCAAAGCATAAGGCACTTTCAATCATGTGAACTTATATGTGAGATTGTTAAGGAAACCTAAACGTGAAATATCTTCATATTTATAATACTGTTTTGTCAAAATTTTTGTTTCTAATAAAATAATTTATATATATTATATAATACTGATTTGTTAAAAAACATGACACAATACTAATAGGAAATGTAGGTGAGGGCATCCAAAGTACACCCAAACAGAGCAAAAAAAAAAAACAAAAAAAAAAACCAACACAAGGAGACTTCAAGAATAGGCGGTGTCAAATCAGTTCTTAATTAAGCAGAACCGATACAGTACATTTTTGGTGAAACCACCTGCGTCCGGGTTCTAGTGTGGAGACAATCATCAAATGTACCAATCAATCAGTGGAGAGATACAGTCTTACTATAAAAACTAACAGGTCTTTCAACAACAAAGATGTCTACAAATGGCATGAAGCGCAGAAAAATAGTGGTGCTCCCATGTATTCTGAACTTCCTTGAACCAACAAAATGTCATTTCTAGGTGTCTTTGTTGTTCAAAGATCTGTTAGCTTTTATAGTAAGACTGTATCTCCCCAATGACTGATACATTTGAAGATAGTACACACATACTGGGTCTGTTTAATAAAGCACTGATTGATGCCTCCTATTCTTGAAGGCTCCTTGTGCTTTTTTGCTCTTTTCAGACTTAGGGCTAATGACATTACCACATTACAATAACCGAATAACCTCTAACGCTTTAGACACACATATTAATATACAAACACTTATATGAACCTCAGCAAATTACTCCTAATTACCTACTGTCTCTCCTTAACCCACCACGCACTCACAACCCCTAATATAGACAATACTACTCCCACAATTCACAAAACCCACACAACCCATATACAACATGCTTATCCAAACAAATAAACAATGCCACAAAAAACCCACCAGCCACGGTCACCATTTATAGAAAGGAACAAAAGGACATAACAAACTTACACATCAAGAAGACAGACAGCTGATAAAAATTATCACTACCTCAAACCCAACTGAATACCACCAACAAATACAAATAGGATACATCAATGCCAGATCGGCAGTTAATAAAACCACAATACTAACCGACTGGATTACAGCTGACCATCTCGACTTCCTACTTATTAGCGAAACTTGTATCCATGACTCCAAAGATCCAATAATTCTAGAGCTCTGTCCTCCAGGATACAAAATTACCCAGGACAAGAAAAGGAAAAAGAGGAGGAGGCATAGCAATAATCTACAAGTCCCAATTCACAATCACAACACAGCAGAATCTATTCTTCTCCAACTCGAAATAGCATCAGTCAGAATCAACCACTCCAACCTACGTGATCACCTAAACCTGATCTTATTTTACAGACCCCCGGCAACTGGCAAGAGTCACAATCACACTTTCTGGATTTCATATCAAATACTTGTGTTTCCACCCAGAACCTTCTCATAGCAGGAGACATCAATCTTCATCTTGAAGACACCAACTCAAGCAATGTACGCGAATGCAAGGACTTCCTCCAACTATGGGAGCTGCACTGGCCAAATACACAACCCACCCATAACAAAGGACATACACTAGATATCATTTCCCACAAATTCTCATCAGAACCAAATATCACACTAATAAACACAAAATGGACAGCCAGGCCATGGTCCGACCACTACAGTGCAAACCTTTCCCTCCACTGGAAAACAAAAAAGACACAACAAAAACAACAAACATATACTACGAGAGGCAAAATAGACCCACTAACATTCTGGCAACAATTCTACACTGACGAACGGACAATACCTACAGACTCACCCAATTTCTCCAAGTTGGGATAACAGATGCAGAACAATACTAGACAATATAGCACCACTTCAAACCAGAATCTCACACAGAAAAAACTCAATTTGCCTTGTAGCGCTATAGAAATGCTAAGTAGTAGTAGTAATACCATGGTTTAACGAAGAATTGAAAGAACTAAAACACAGGTCAGAAGAGCATGGAGCAAGTAAAAAGACGAAAGCACACACAAAGACTGGAAACAACTACAAAGAAAATACAAATACACTATCAAACTAAAAGGACCTATTACAAAACCAAAATAAAACCAACAAGTGGAGGAGTGGCCTAGTGGTTAGGGTGATGGACTTTGGTCCTGGGGAACTGAGGAACTGAGTTCGATTCCCAGCACAGGCAGCTCCTTGTGACTCTGGGCAAGTCACTTAACCCCCCATTGCCCCATGTAAGCCGTATTGAGCCTGCCATGAGTGGGAAAGCGCGGGGTACAAATGTAACAAAAAAAAAAAAAAAAAACAAAAAAAAAATACACACAAACTCTTCTCACTCGTAAACAATCTTCTAAATACTACCAAGGACACCCCATCAGCAACCAACCTGGCAAAATACTTCAATGAAAAATCATAAAGCTCCGACTCATGATACCCACCAACACAATGGATTACACAAATATCCTTGAATGTCTAGACCCAAAACCCAGAGAATGCCCAGCAGACCGATCATGGACCGACTTTGACATGCTCTCATCAAAGGAAATCTCACATTGGCTCGGAAAATACGCCAAATCGCAATGCAAACTAGACATCTGCCCTAACAGCTTAATAAGATCCACACGAAACAATTCAAAACAGACCTCTCAAACCACATAAATTACAGGCTTCAAAATGGACTCTTTCCCAAGGACAAAGGAAACATCCTACTCACCCCGCTACCGAGAGATGCTAAAAAAGCACAATGGACCTAACCAACTATCGACCAGTAGCATCGATTCCACTCATGACCAAACTCATGGAAGGCATAGTGACAAAACAACTTACTGAATACCTAAATAAACACTCAATTCTGCATGAGTCTCAATCAGGATTTCGGTCGAATCACAGCACCGAAACTGTACTAGTGTCCGCAATGAACTCTTTCAAACAGGCAATTGCGACTGGTAACAACATCCTCCTCCTGCAATTCGACATGTTCAGTGCCTTTGACATGGTTAACCATGATATACTAATACATATATACTAGAATATTTCGGAGTAGGAGGCACAGTTCTCAAATGGTTCAAAGGATTCCTGACCACAAGATCATACCAAGTAACAACGAACGCGGACAGATCACCCCCATGGAAACCTGAGTGTGGAGTTCCCCAGGGATCCCCTCTCTCACCAACATTATTCAACCTAATGATGACACCTCTAGCCAAACTACTAGCCAATCAAAACCTCAACCCTACATTTATGCAGATGACGTCACAATCTACATCCATTCAAACATGATCTAAATGAAATCACCAACAAGATCAACCAAAGCCTCCAAACAATGCACATTGGCAGATGCATTCCAACTAAAACGTAACGCTGAAAAACACAATGTCTTGTACTCACCTCACAACATAACACAAAAAGCTTCACCACCATAATCACACCATACTGCTCCCTCCCTATCTCACAAAACTTGAAAATTCTTGGAGTCACCCTTGATCGAAACCTCACTCTTGATACCCACGTGAAAAACACGACGAAAAAGATGTTTTACACCATGTGGAAAATCAAAAGAGTAAAACCTTTCTTCCCGAGATACATCTTCCGTACCCTGGTACAGTCAATGGTAATAAGTCATCTGGACTACTGCAATGCACTGTACGTCGGTGCAAAGATCAAAAAACTCAAAACTGTCCAGAATACGGCCGCCAGACTCGTATTTGGAAAAACTAAATATGAAAGTGCAAAACCCTAAGAGAGAAACTTCACTGGCTCCCTTAAGGAACGCATTACGTTCAAGATCTGCACGATTGTACACAAAATCATCCACGCAAACGCCCCAATCTACATGCTAGACCTCGTAGACCTACCTCCCAGAAACACCACAAGATCATCCCGCAAATTTCGCAACTTGCACTACCCCAGCTGCAAAGGACTTAAATACAAGCTGATGCATGCCTCTACCTTCTCTTATGTGAGCACGCAGTTATGGAATGCATTACCAACAGACTTGAAAGCAATCAACGAAACAACTATCTTTCGAAAATCTCGAAGACATTCTTCTTCAACAAGGCCGACAATGAGAACCTACAGCCTCACTAAGTCACCCCCACAACCGACTCAATATGAATGCTTACCTTCTATAACTACCCTAATCACTCTCTTCCTTCTTCTTTTCTTCCTTCCTAATCGCAACACATTACTAACTTTATCTGATCTGATATCCTGAAAGACAATGTTAACAAATCTATGTAAGCCAAATTGAGCCTGCAAATGGTTGGGGGAATGTGGGATACAAATGCAATAAGTAAATAAATAAATAAACATGCACTAAGACGTAAGTACATAAGTATTGCCATACTGGGAAAGACCAAGGGTCCATCAAGCCCAGCGTCCTGTTTCCAACAGTGGCCAATCCAGATCACAAATACCTGGCAAGATCCCAAAAAGTACAAAACATTTTATACAGCTTATCCCAGAAATAGTGGATTTTCCCCAAGTCCATTTAATAACTGTCTATGGACTTTTCCTTCAGGAAGCCGTCCAAACCTTTTTAAAACTACGCTAAGCTAACCGCCTGTACCACATTCTCTGGCAACAAATTCCAGAGTTTAATTACACGTTGAGTGAAGAAATATTTTCTCCGATTCATTTTAAATTTACTACATTGTAGCTTCATCGCATGCCCCCAGTCCTAGTATGTTTGGAAAGCGTAAACAGACGCTTCACATCTACCCGTTCAACTCCACTCATTACTTTATACACCTCTATCATATCTCCCCTCAGCCGCCTTTTCTCCAAGCTGAAGAGCCCTAGCCGCCTTTGCCTTCCTCATAGGGAAGTCGTCCCATCCCTTTTATCATTTTCATCGCCCTTCTCTGCACCTTTTCTAATTCCACTATATCTTTTTTGAGATACGGCGACAAGAATTGAACACAATATTCGTGGTGCAGTCGCACCATGGCGCGATACAAAGGCATTATAACATCCTCATTTTTGTTTTCCATTCCTTTCCTAATAATACCTAACATTCTATTTGCTTTCTTAGCCGCAGCAGCACACTGAGCAGACGGTTTCAACATATCATCAACGACGACACCTAGATCCCTTTCTTGGTCCATGACTCCTAACGTGGAACCTTGCATGACGTAGCTATAATTCGGGTTCCTGTTTCCCACATGCATCACTTTGCACTTGCTCACATTAAACGTCATCAGCCATTTAGATGCCCAGTCTCCCAGTCTCGTAAGGTCCTCTTGTAATTTTTCACAATCCTCCTGCGATTTAACAACTTTGAATAACTTTGTGTCATCAGAAAATAATTACTTCACTAGTTACTCCCATCTTTAGGTCATTTATAAATATGTTAAAAAGCAGCGGTCCCAGCACAGAGCCCTGGGGAACCCCACTTCCTTTCTTCTCCATTGAGAATACTGACCATTTAACCCTACTCTCTGTTTTCTATCTTTTAACCAGTTTTTAATCCACAATAGAACACTACCTCCTATCCCATGACTCTCCAATTTCCTCTGGAGTCTTTCATGAGGTACTTTGTCAAACGCATTCTGAAAATCCAGATACACAATATCAACCGGCTCACCTTTATCCACATGTTTGTTCACTCCTTCAAAGAAGTGTCCTAGATTGGTGAGGCAAGATTTCCCTTCATTAAATCCATGTTGACTTTGTCTCATTAATTCATGCTTTTGAATATGCTCTGTAATTTTGTTCTTAATAATAGTCTCTACCATTTTGCCCGGCACCGACGTCAGACTCACCGGTCTATAATTTCCCGGATCTCCTCTAGAACCTTTTTTTAAAAAATCGGTGTTACATTGGCCACCCTCCAGTCTTCCGGTACCACACTCAATTTTAAGGATAAATTACAGATTTCTAACAATAGCTCTGCAAGCTCACTTTTCAGTTCTATCAGTACTCTGGGATGAATACCATCCGGTCCAGGAGATTTGCTACTCTTCAGTTTGTAGAACTGCCCCATTACATCCTCCAGGTTTACGGAGAATTCATTAAGTTTCTCCGTCTCGTCAGCTTCCGGCACCTGTATCACTCCCAAATCCTCCTCGGTGAAGACCGAAGCAAAGAATTCATTTAATCTCTCCGCTATGGCTTTGTCTTCCCTGATTGCCTCCTTTTACTCCTCGTCATCTGGCGGTCCAACCGCTACACACAGTGCTATGCATTACTGCAGATCTCATTTTATGCAGCAGGACTGTTTACTAAATGCACATTAGAATGTACTAACATAAGAGTAGCCATACCGGGTCACCATCTAGCCCAGTATTCTGTTTTCTAAACAGTGCCCAAGCCAGGTCACAAGTACCTGGCAGAAACCCAATTAGTAGCAACATTCCATGCTACCAATCCCGGGGCAAGCAGTTTCCTCATGTCTGTCACAATAGCAGACTATGGACATGGCAGTTCACTGAGCTTTTAGAGGGTTCTTTGACTAAGGTGTGCCAAAAAAAATGGCCTGCGCTGGTGTAGACGCATGTATTGGACACACGCAGGTCCACTTTTCAGCGCACCTGCAAAAAAGTCTTTTTTTGGGGGGGGGGGGGGGGGGCCAAAAATGGACATGTGTCAAAATGAAAACTGGTGCGCGTCCATTTTGGGCCCAAGACCTACTGACTTAGCAGTAAGGTCTCACATGTTAACCAGGCGGTAATCATCAGCACACATACTGCTGATTACTGCCCGGTTAGTGCTGCCTGCCGATAATTTTCGGGCACATGTAGCGGATGCATGTAAAAAATGAAATTACCATGCAAGTGCCTATTGTACTACTACTAATCATTTCTATAGCACTACTAGATGTATGCAGCGCTGTACACATTATATGCAGGTACTTTGTCCCCAGAAGGCTCACAATCTAAGTTTTTGTACCTGGGGCAATGGAAGGTTAAGTGACATGCCCAAGGTCACAAGGAGCTGCAGTGGGAATTGAACACAGGTTGCCAGGATCAAAGCCCGCTGCACTAACCATTAGGCCACTCCTAGACCAAACCACCTCTACATGTTTCAGGAAGGCTGTTTCCCAAAGAAAAAAGGCAATATATTACTCACACCAATCCCAAAAGACACCCTCCAGAAGAAGCCCCAGACAGAACATGGACCAGCTTCACACAACACACAAATGAGATAGAAGCACAAGGAAATTCTTCGCCGCTTACTGCATGCTAGATACATGTCTCAACCAAGTACTAAAAGTTGCCCCGGTCTGATTCATAGACCAAACCAACCATTAGAAAGGCTCTATAGATCAATGTGATCTCTCCGCCTCTTTTCCCCTTTCTGGTCCATTGAAGGATTTTATAGCCTGGTGGGCATAGATCCAGAACAATAGCCTTCTTTACCATGGATCACGTATAGTTAAGAAAGATCAGACAAGGTCTTCATCAGTTATTTAGTCCTTTAATGTTTCTGTTTTGTTTACCACTGATCTGACGTTCCATATCCCACTGGTATTGGTAAATGATTGTCCTCTGTTAGTGAGACTGTGTTAATTTTCGTTAGTTGACCTTTGTTTGTGTTTCTTGTTCTCCTTTCTGGTTTTCTGTTGTGGTTGGACATCTAATGAGTGATTAGTTCGTAGTTCAAAGAGTTAAGCAGTTGAAAGCACCGATGTAATCTGCTTGATAATAGGCAATTTGTGCACAAGGACACCCCGTTTTCCTTTAATATATTTAAGGAGATCGATACTGACCACTGAGGCAGGTGCTGTTGTGTGCCGAAACATGGCCCATGTTGGGTCCAGTCCATTAAGATTGCATCATTGTTTCCAGTTCTGGGGCTCTTTTGTGCTTTTTTTTTGTGTATTACTTTGCTTTGTGTACATTTGGACCCTCTCTGTTTTTGCTTTTAGCATATTGTCTAAAACAAGACCTAGATTTTTTTTCTGGGGTGCTGAACCCCAAGGTGGACCCCATGGTTCAGATTATTCTTCCCTATGTGCATCATTTTGCATTTGTCCACATTAAATTTCATCTGCCATTTGGATGCCCAATTTCCAATTTCTTAAAGGCTCCCTGCAATTTTTCACAGTCCGCATGTGTTTTAACAACTTTGAATAGTTTTGTGTCATCTGAAAACTCATCACCTCACTCACCGTTCCGATTTCCAGATCATTTATAAATATGTTAAATAGCACCGGTCACAGTACAGATCTCTATGGCACTCCACTATTCACCCTCTCCATGAGATAAATGGCCATTTAACTCTACTCTCTGTTTTCTGTCCAATAACCAATTCCTATTCTACAACAGAACATTGCCTGCTATCCCAACCCTCATAACTTAGAACGAGGGGGCGCTTCTGCATCCCAACCTCCAGTCCCTGGCTCTCACGGCTTACCCTCTACACGGTAATGAAAAGCACTAATTGCGCTAAGATGAACTCTTAGAGAGTTGGTCTTAAGACCAGCCTCAGACAAGTGCAGAAGGTATTCAAGCAGGGTCTGTGCAGGACAAGAACGAGGATCTAGGGCCTGGCTGTCACACCAGATGGCAAACCTCTTCCACTTGGAAGCATAACACCTCTTCGTGGAATCTTCCTGGAAGCAAGCAAGACTCTGGAGACACCCTCAGAAAGACCCAAGGAGGCAAAGTCTACGCTCTCAACATCCAGGCCGTGAGAGCCAGAGACTGGAGGTTGGGATGCAGAAGCGCCCCTTCGTCCTGTGTGATGAGGGTCGGGAAAACACTCCAATCTCCACGGATCTTCGGAGGACAACTCCAGAAGACGAGGGAACAGAATGGAGCGATCAGAATCATGGTTCCATGGTCCTGTTTTGAGTTTCAGCAAAGTCTTCCCTACCAAGGGTATGGGAGGATACGCGTACAGGAGGCCCTTTCCCCAATGCAGGAGAAAGGCATCCGACGCTAGTCTGCCATGGGCCTGAAGTCTGGAACAGAACTGAGGGACCTTGTGATTGGTCTGAGTGGCAAAAAGATCTACCAAGGGGGTGCCCCCACGAAAGATTTTGCGAACCACTCTCGAATTGACAGACCACTCGTGAGGTTGCATTATCCATCAGTGAGAACAAGCAGCCTGCTTGTCCTCGGAGAAAGACATTTTGGATCTACATGGTTGCATTTTAAATCCTGATGGCAATGCAACAATGAAGAAGAGAGAGTTGGAAAGGTTAACCTCAGTAGTGAGATCAACAGAATGGAAGGAGATGCAACACTAAATTTAAAATATTCCATTATTTAATTTTGGTTTTTTTATGATGTTGGATTACTACAGGCAGTGGGATGCAGATATAAAGTCTAAAATTTACAAAATAATTTGCAAAGAAGCTTTGAAAAATAAACCTGAGGAACTACAAAGGCAGTCATGTTTGTAGGAACTTCTATACATGTTCAGAAAAAACCTTTTGGTCTCTGAGAAACTGGGGCTTGTGTTTATCTTAACAGTTAAAAATGATTCCACTGCTCCATTACGACTAAACTTATTCCTCTGTTCATGAAGATTAGATTAGAATAGATATGTTCACTACAGCTCACTTTTTCTCAAGTTACCTGTAATACACCTTGAATACAGAACCATATAATTTTAATTTTAATATTATGGAGGAGTAGCCTAGTGGTTACTGCAGTGGACTGAGTTCGATTCCCACTGGCAGCTCCTTGTGACTCTGGGCAAGTCACTTAACCCTCCATTGCCCTGGTACAAAATAAGTACCTGAATATATGTAAATCGCTTTGAATGTAGTTGCAAAAACCTCAGAAAGGCGGTATATCAAGTCCCACTTCCCTTTCCCTATATATAAAGGATATGATTCATAGTCCAGTGTCTGGGTGAGACGCCAGTCAGAACAAACTCTGCATTATGGACATCTAAAAGAAGAAGTAACACATATATGAATGTATATATTCAACTGTTCACAAAAAACACATAAGTAAGAATGAAGAATAAGAACAAAAGTGATACTAGCAGAGTACACATACCTATACCCCTGGCAAAATATTCCGGCATAAATGGAAGTCATTTTCACAAGAAATCAAGATTATTTCAGACAGACTCTAAAGAATTAAAAGTAGACCATTATTAAAATATGCTCCCCTACGAAATAGGCTTGAAATTGTGTCTTTTGTTATAAAAATAATCAAATAAAATTGTGCATACTTTGTTTTGCTTGTGCTCCATAAGTTTACGAAAAGATGGCTGTTTTGACAAAACCTTTCCACCAGCACATTCCACAATAGCTTTCATAGTTGAAAGACTAGGACAAATTCCAGGAGTGATATAAAAATACTTCGCCTGACAAGAAAATAAAGATACATAAATTCTACAGTTATAAGAACAAATGTGACTTTATATTATATATATAATTTATACATGTTTTAGAATATGCATGTGGTACTGTTACAAACTCGGAATAATTAACCAGCCATCTATATACATCTAACATACTGCTTTAAACTTCCAATGACTGCAAAGTGAACATACTTACCTGTAGCAGGTATTCTCCGAGGACAGCAGGCTGCATATTCTAACAACTGGGTGATGCCGATCTACATTGCCTGGCCTGGCATTTTGCTAAAGCTAAAACTAGAGCTTTCTGGAGCACGAGCTGCACTCCACTGTGCCTGCGCGAGTGCCTTCCCACCCGTCATGCGAATGTGGTCTCCTCAGTTTAATACTAAAGCAAAAAATAAAGTAAAAATAAACAAAGGAGACAACTCCAAGGGGAGGTGGGAGGAGGGATTGTGAGAATATGAAGCCTGCTGTCCTCGGAGAAATACCTACTACAGGTAAGTATCTTCGCTTTCTCCAAAGACAAGCAGGCTTCAATCTTCTCATAAGTGGAGAATCCCTAGCATTCAAGCTCACCCAAAACAACAAACATTGGTCAACTGGGCCTCGCAACGGCGAGCACATAACATAGATTAACCTGAAACTATATACAATCTAAATGAGGGTACAGCCTGGAACAGAATAAAACAGGCCTAGGATTCTAGACCTCAAACAGATTCTGCAACACTGATTGCCCAAAATGACTATCACATTGGGTATCCTGCTCAAGGCAGTAGTGTGATGTGAATATATGAACTGAAGACCACGTCACAGTCTTGCAAATTTCTTCAATGGAAGCTGACCTCAAGTGGGCTACCGACACAGCCATGGCTCTGACATTGTGAGCCGTGACATGGCCCTCAAGAGTCAGCCCAGCCTCGGCGTAAGCGAAGGAAATACAATCTGCCATCCAAATTGAAATGGTGCGTTTCTCAATGGCACCCACCTTCCTGTTGGGATCAAAGAAACAAAAAGCTGGGCAGACTGTCTGTAGGGCCTTGTCCGCTCTATGCAGTAGGCCAATGTCCTCTTGCAATCCAAGGTGTGCAAGCTGATTTCGCCAGGATGGACATGAGATTGGGGAAAGAATTTTGGCAAGACAATCGACTGGTTCAGATGGAACTCTGACACCACCTTCGGCAGAAACTTAGGGTGCGTGCGGAGGACTACTCTGATGTGATGAAACTTAGTATAAGATGCATCCACTACTAAGACCTGAAGCTCACTGACCCTACGAGCTGAAGTAACAGCCACCAAGGAAAACGACCTGTCCAGGTCAAGTACTTCAGAAGGCAGGAATTCAGTGGCTTAAAAGAAGCTTTCATCAGCTGGGTTAAGACGATGTTGAGAACCCATGACACTAGTGGAAGTCTGACAGGGGCTTTGACAAAAGCAAACCTCTCATGAAGCGAACAACTACAGGCTGTCTAGAGATGCGCTTACTTTCTACATGCTGATATGCACTAAGGTGAACCCTTACGGAGTTGGTCTTCATAACAGACTCTGATAATTGTAGAAAGTATTCAAGCAGGGTATGTGTAGGGCAAGTAAGGGGATCTAAGGCCTTGCGCTCACACCAAACAGCAAACCTCCTCCATTTAAAAAAGTAACACCTCTTAGTGGAATCTTTCCTAGAAGCCAGCAAGACTCAGGAGACAACCTCTGAAAGACCCAAGGAAGCAGATTCTAGGCCCTTAACACCCAAGCTGTGAGAACCAGACTGGCGGTTGGGATGTAGAAGCGACCCCTCGTTCTGCTGAGATGAGTGTCGGAAAACACTCCAATCTCCATGGTTCTTCGAAGGATAATTCCAGAAGAAGAGAGAACCATATCTGCCACGGCCAGTACGGCATGATCAGAATCATGGTTCCGCGGTCTTGCTTGAGTTTCAACAAAGTCTTTCCCACTAGAGATACTGGAGGATATGCATACAGAAGACCTGTCTGCCAATTGAGGAGGAAGGCTTCTGACGCTAATCTGCCATGGGCCTGAAGCCTGGAACAGAACTGAGGGACCTTGTGGTTGATCTCAATGGCAAAAAGATCCACCGAAAGGGGTGCCCCACACTCGGAAGATATTGCGGGGCCTTGCCCATACTGAGAGACCACTCGTGCGGTTGCATTATCCTGCTCAGGCTGTCGGCCAGGGTGTTGTTTGCGCCCACCAGATAAGTGGCTCAAAGGAACATGTCATGTTGGCGAGCCCAATGCCACATCCAGCCGGCCTCCTGACACAGAGGGTGTGATCCAGTGCCCCCTGCTTGTTGGTGTAATACATTACAAACTGTTTGTTTGAATGAGAACAATTTGGTGAGACAGACGATCTCTGAAAGCCTACATAGCGTTCGACATCACTCGAAGCTCCAAGAGGTTGATCTGAAGATTTGTTTCCTGGGAGGACCAAGCTCCTCGTGAAGCCAAATATATGTGAGATCCCCATCCCAGGAAAGATGCATCCGTCATCAGCACTTTTGTGGCTGAGGAATTTGGAATGGAAGTCCCAGAGTCAAATTGGATCAAACTGTCCACCACTGAAGAGAATGTACAAGCTCTGGGGCCAATTGAATGACATCTTATAGAATCCCCATGATTTGATACTACTGAAAAGCTAGGGTTCACTGACCTGATCTCATGTGAAGACATATTATGGGTGTGATATATACTGGGGAACCCATGTGGCCCAGCAATCTTAACATCTGCCAAGCTGTGACATGCTGAAAGGCATGAACCTTGGATGCCAGCGAGACAAGATTGTCCGTTCTCGTCTCTGGGAGGTAGGCTCTAACCCTCTGTGTGTCGAGTGGGGCTGTTATAAACTCCAATCACTGGACAGAGTGTAGATGGGACTTGGGGTATTTTAAAACGAGCACCCAAACAGTCATCCTCTGAGGTGCTCTTCATTAGCCAATCGTAGGATTCCCAGTCTGCGTAGCAATGCTGCAACTACCACTAGACATTTGGTGAAGACATTGAGAGCTGACGCAAGGCCAAAAGGCAACAAGCGGTACCAGGAATGATGTGTTCCCAGCCGAAATCAAAGATACTTCTGATGGGCTTGAAGTATCAGGATGCGAGTATATGCATCCTTTAAGTCCAGAGAGCATAGCCAATCGTTTTTCTGAATCACTGGGAGAAGGGTGCTTAGGGAAACCATCCTGAACTTTTTTCAGCATAGAAATTTATTCAGAGCCCTTAAGTCTAGGATGGGATGCATCCCCTGTTTTTTTTTGTACAAGGAAGTAGCTGGAAAAGAATCCCTACCCCTTCTTCCCCTTGTGGAATGGGTTTGACCACATGGCCTTTAGAAAGGTGGAGAGTTCCTCTGCAAGTACCTGTTATGCTGAAATGAATGACTGAGCTCTCGGTGGGCAATTTGGAGGTTTGAGATGATAACTGAATCCGAGACAGACTATTGAGAACCCATCGGTTGGAGGTTATAGGAGGCCACCATTGGTGAAAAAATTTGAGCCTGCCCCCCAACCGGCAAATCGTCCGGGACGGACACTTTTACTGCGGCTATGCTCTGCTGGAGAGTCAAAAGCTCATCCCTTGCTTTGACTGGGGAGCAGCAGGGACCTTAGGCGAACACTGTTGAAGTGAAAGAGCGTGCTGGGGCTGAGCCCGAGAAGGCTGACGAGCCAAAGGAGCATACCTACGCTAGAATAGTAGTAGGGACTGCTCCTTGGCTTACCAAAAACCCTTCTAGATGAGGAGGTGAATGCAGAAGGCACCCGGTAGGAGAAAGAAGAGATGATAGTGTGTTTTAGTCAGTGACCTCCTCAACCTTCTCTCCAAAAAGGTTACCCCCCCTCCCACCCCGACAAGGGGCATCCGCCAACCTCTGCTGAACAGAATGTTCCAAGTCAGAAACATGCAGCCATGAGAGTCTGTGCACTGCTATACTCAGAGATCCTGGATGCCACATCAAAAGTGCCCTAAGTGCCCCTGGCCAAGAACTTTCGACATGCCTTCTGCTGCTTGACCAGCTAGCGAAAAGGCTTGTCCTGCTCCGGTGGGAGCGCATCCCCTAAGTCCAACAGCTGTCGCACCGAGTTTCGCAAGTAGGCGCTCATAAAGAGGTGGTAGGATTGTATACGGGAGATGAGCACTGAAGCCTGGTACATGTTCCTCCCAAAAGAATCCAGGGTTCTAGCTTCTCTGCCTGGGGGCACCAAGGCATAGTCCTAGTACTCCTGACTGTTTTGACAGCGGACTCCACCACCATGGAATTATGAGGTAACCGAGGCCTAACAAAACCAGATTCACTGTGGATCTGATACAGGGTGTCAAATCCTCTTGGGCATGACAGGGACAGACAGAGGGGACTCCCAGTTCTGGACGAGTACTTGCTTGAGTACCTCGTGGAGAGATGCAATCACAGCCCCCACAGGAGAAGATACGTAGTCCAGGAACTCAAGTATTTTGGCCCTGGGCTCATCCTCCATTTCCAAAGGAAAAGGAATGGCATCAGACATTTCCTTAACAAAAGATGGAAATGAAAGGCTCTCCAGCAGAGACAGTCTCCTTCAGGGGAGGTGAGAGTTCAGAGGGAATCTCATAAGACTCATCTGAGAAGAAGTATCCGGGATCTTCCTCTGAATACCATGAGTGCTCCTCCTCGGTATAGGACAGTATCTCCCTATGGGAATGCCAAGACTAAACCTGCCTCAATGCCGAAGAACCATGCCCTTGAGAGTGGCGTGGAGAAACCAGCTCCTGTTTGATTCCAGCAAAGCGTCCTCCACCAACATCGAGGGGGTACCGGCTTGGGTGGCAATTAACACCAGGGCCACAAGCAGTGCCAGTGTCAGTGTCTGGGAGCAAGGCCTGGATGCGCTCATCGATGGCCAACACCGGGAAAAGCTGGGGTGCCGGTTGCAGAACTGCTGGGGTCAACGTGGGAGCAGGATCTCAGGTGATACTATTACTAATAATTTCTATAGCACTACTAGACATACACAGTGCTGTACACTTGAACATGAAGAAACAGTCCCTGTTCGACAGAGCTTACAATCTAATTAGGTCAGACAAACAGGACAAATAGCGATAAGAGAATTACTAAGTTGGGGATGATAAAATAAGGGTACTGAACAAGTGAGTAAGGGTTAGGGAGTTAAAAGCAGCATCAAAAAGGTGGGCTTTTAGCATAGATTTGAAGATGGCCAGAGATGGAGCTTGAAGTACTGGCTCAGGAAGTCTATTCCAGGCATATGGGGCAGCAAGATAAAAGGAACGGAGTCTGGAGTTAGCAGTGAAGGAAAAGGGTGCGGCTAAGAGAGATTTACCCAGTGAGCGGTGTTCCCGTGGAGAAGTGTAGGGAGAGATAAGAGTGGAGAGGTACTGAGAGACTGCAGAGTGAATGCACTTATAAATTAATAAGAGTAGTTTGAACAGTATGCGGAAACGGATAGGAAGCCAGTGAAGTGGCTTGAGGAGAGGCTAATATGAGCATAGCGACACTGGTGGAATATAAGTCGTGCAGCAGAATTTTGAACAGATTGAAAAGGAGAGAGACGGCTAAGTGTGAGACCTGTGAGAAGAAAGGTGCATAGTCTAAGTGAGAGGTGATAAGAGTGTGGATAAGGGTTCTGGAAGTATGCTCAGAAAGAAAAGGGCAAATTTTGGTGATATCATAGAGAAAGAAACGACAGGTTTTAGCAGTCTACTGAATATGTGCAGAGAAGGAGAGAGAGGAATCAAAGAGGACCCCAAGGTTACGAGCTGATGAGACAGGGAGGATGAGAGTGTTATCCACAGAAATAGAGAATGGGGGAAGAGGAGAGGCTGGTTTAAGGGGAAAGATAAGAAGCTCAGTCTTGGTCATGTTTAGTTTCAGATGGCGGTTGAGACATCCAGGCAGCAGTGTCAGACAAGCAGGCTGATACTTTGGCCTGGATTCCTGCTGAGAAAGACACATCAGCACCTCCAGTAAGGAGGGAGAGCGATCCTCCCAGCACCGACACTTCTCGTGTGCAATCCTTCGACGCCACAAAGCTCCCGGCACTATGTGTCGAGGGTGACTGATGACAATGCTTCTTGGCCTTTGCCCGAAGCGTGCCACCAAGGACAACATCGAATCCTCATGTCACCTTGGGGTCGGGGTCCCACAATGGACAGTCCCTGGGGGCCTGCACAGCAGGAGGCCTTGACACAGGTGGAGACCCACTTGACGCCTCACTCCTCCCAGTGTCTAAGGGTCTCGAAACAGCCATGCTTACCAACGCTTTCAATGCAGGTGTGATGCCGAAATCAAGGGACCGGGACGTGGCTCCAAAAACTCTCTCTCGTTGAACCTCTCTGGAAACCGGGGTCCTCCCTTTCATGCGAAGACAGAGAAAACAGTTAGCAGGGTGGCACAGGAATGGGTGTCTTTTCCCCGAGATAGTCCAATTGCACCGGTACAGTGCTTGAAGCCACTGGAAGTCTTCATGGACATGGCTGGGAAAACCTTGTCGGCCAAATGAAATGACTTGATGTGCCTAAAACAGGAGCAAGGAACTAAAAAAAGGAAGAACCCGACCAAAGTTGGGGCCTAAAAATGGCCCTATGACGATGGAAAAAAGAAGAAACTTAAACCTGAGCAAAATGAAACTAAAGAAATTAAAGGACGGGTTGGAAAAAAGGCCCAAATAAAGGAGCCAGAAGAAAAAACGAGAAAATTAGCCGAAAGGCACTGAAAAGCTCTCAAGAACTGGGCAAGTGAGAACAAAGCGCACATTCTCTTCATGCGGAAAAAAAAGAACTGAGGAGACCGCGTTCGCACAACGGGCAGGAAGGCACTCGAGCATGCATGGTGGAGTGCGGCTCATGCTCCACAAAGCTCTATTTTTTTATCTTTGGCAAAATGCTGGACCGGGTGACACAGATTGGCATCATCCACTTGTGAGAAGATGGAAGCCTGCTTGTCCTCGGAGAAAATTTTTGACACATATTCTGCTTTTACCTATTGAGTTCAAGTGGAGAAGCCCAGCTTGACAAGTTTAAAGTACTAATTAGAGCACAGTAGTCGTAATTACAGTAAAAGCTCTTCGTTGACATTTCTGGAAGTAATTCCAAATGATATCTAACATGCCATATTCATGCAAAAATCAGACTAAACGTCGTCAAATGTTTTGGATTTAATTATTAAATTCACACAAAACCTAGAAAGCTAAGAGCCCAACCTTTTTTTTTTTTTGGGGGGGGGGGGGGGGGGGGAATATTTCCAAATGGGTTATTTTTGTGCATACCATGACAGTAATGAACCTCACTCCTAAGCCAGGGTATGTGGACTTTGATCTCAGTCTCTCAAATTTACTGCTATCACCGTAGTACTTGCATTGTGCCAAAGAGAGCTTTCTTCTGAAGTTCATAAGATGTTACTTGTACAGGCAATTTATCCAGGTGCCTGAGGCACCCAACACAATGGAAAATATTTCTGTATCCTTCTGCCACATTTTCTTGGTCTCAGACTGCATTTCTTCATACTTAAAGATCTTTTTTCTCTATATATGATTCATTGAGTATTCACTTGGGCCTGACACCTCTAAGATCAATGCCGTATTGCTGTTCTTTGCTTTCACCACTGTGTACAGTTTCCTGGCGCTCAACTTTTTATCTGTCAGAATGGAGATGTCCGAGGTGATCATAACCTCTTCTCCATGATTCTTTCGGGGTCATGATCCCAATGCTTTTCTGGCACAGCAATGTTGTAGAGCGTTTCCAATGGATGAGACATGTCCCCTTGTTGTGCCATTCTGTATAGAGATTTTCTGCCATCAGAACTTCACAGTCAGCCACAAGATGAGTGACTGTATCCAGTTCTACAAAATCTACAGATGTCAGTGGCACCAGTTTTTTCTATGTCTTCTATGTGAGAAATGAGGTATTCAAATTAGGATGTATTTTGCAAAAGACTTGCTGAATGTGGAGCATTTTATAAAACGCATGGAAGCCTGCATGAGAGCGCACGTGTAAGTCCTGGCATGTCAAGTGAGAATAGCCCTTTTAGTTAAGCATGTTTAAAAAATAAAGAGCAGTGTTACTTGTGGAGACAGACACTTAAGCACTATGAACTCTGCCCTATTAGAGAAACTGTGCAGCACTCAGCTCTTCAGTATTCCTGTAATAAAACAACTAATCACCTAAATCTCCCTCCCAGAAACAGCTGTAGAAAGAAGAATATCCAGAGTCCTTAAACCAAAAGAAATCAACTATATGGGAGATCCTTAAGGACCTCCAGGAATTTCATCACATGCCATATTGAACAACCAAACAAGATATTACACAATAGGCCTCTGGATTCATCTGGTTGGACTCAAGGAAAGAAAATTAGAACTTAAGAACAAATTTTTCCTTCCTTTTCATCCACCGGACCAGTCCATAATGCACAGGATGTAGCATGCAACCTTCAGAATGGGCAGCATAATGAAACTGCAACTGCAAGGACCCCAGCATCTTCCCAGACATGCACATATACAATGCTTGTAAAAAGAATGCAAAGATCAAGTAGCTTCTCTGCAAATTTCAGCAGGGGAAACGGTGTGTTTGTGCCCAGGAGGCTGCATACCTCTGGTTGAATGAGCTCAAAAACCCTACGGAGTTACTGAAAACCCTGCAGAGGAAGTCAACCCTTGAGAATATATGCTGAAATCACCACCTCTCTCAGCCAGCACACAATAGTTGCTTCTGCAGATGCCTCACCTTTCCTTACTTGATGTTTATTATTTTGACTGCTGAACAGTTCTCTCTCTCTCTGTATTCCCTAGATGTGCTTGCGACATCTCCTGCACATTTTTCCTCAACCTGTTTAGCTCCACCCACCTGCTGACCTGGAACTTACATCAGTGCCAGATTGTGGGATAAGTAACTCTAGTATTGGCCTAGTATTATGGTCTGACTGCACTACTTATATCAACTATAATTTATTTTTTTATTTTTGTTACATTTGTATCCCGCGCTTTCCCACTCATGGCAGGCTCTATGCGGCGGGCAATGGAGGGTTAAGTGACTTGCCCAGAGTCACAAGGAGCTGCCTGTGCCGGGAATCGAACTCAGTTCCTCAGTTCCCCAGGACCAAAGACAACCACCCTAACCACTAGGCCACTCCTCCACTCCAAAACAATACAATGTAAATTACAGGCTTCAAAATGGGCTCTTTCCCACGGATAAAGGAAACATCCTACTTATCCCGCTACCGAAAGATGCTAAGAAAAGCACAATGGACCAAACCAACTATCGCCCAGTAGCATCTATCCCACTTATAACCAAACTCATGGAAGGCATAGTGACGAAACAACTCACTGAATACCTAAAACAAGCATTCAATTCTGCATGAATCTCAATCAGGATTTCGATCAAATCATAGCACCGAAACTGTTCTAGTGTCCGCAATGAACTCTTTCAAACAAGCAATTGCAACTGGTAACAACATACTCCTCGTACAATTCGACATGTCCAGTGCCTTTGACATGGTTAATCATGAAATACTATTACATATACTAGAATACTTCGGAGTAGGCGGCACAGTTCTCAAATGGTTCAAAGGATTCCTGACCACAAGATCATACCAAGTAACAACGAATGCGGACAGATCACCCCCATGGATATCTGAATGTAGAGTCCCCCAAGGATCCCCCCTCTCACCAACCTTATTCAACCTAATGATGATACCTTTAGCCAAACTTCTAGTCAACCAAAACCTCAACCCCTACATATATGCAGATGACGTCACAATCTACATCCCATTCAAACATGATCTAAATGAAATCACCAACAAGATCAACCAAAGCCTCCAAACAATGCATTCCAACTGAAGCTTAGCGCAGAAAAAACACAATGTCTTGTACTCACCTCACAACATAACACAAAACATTTCTCCACCATAATCACACCATACTGTTCTCTTCCTGTCTCACAAAACTTGAAAATTCTTGGAGTCATCATTGATCGAAACCTCACTCTTGATACCCACATGAAAAACATGACGAAAAAGATGTTCTACTCCATGTGGAAACTCAAAAGAGTAAAACCGTTCTTCCAGAGACACATCTTCCGTACCCTGGTACAGTCAATGGTAAGTCATCTGGACTACTGCAACGCACTGTACGCTGGCTGTAAAGAACAGACAATCAAAAAACTCCAAACTGCCCAGAACACTGCCGCCAAACTCATATTTGGAAAAACCAAATATGAAAGTGCAAAACCCTTAAGAGAGAAACTCCACTGGCTCCCACTCAAGGAACGAATTGCATTCAAGATCTGCACAATTGTACACAAAATCATTCACGCAGACACCCCAATATACATGCTAAACCTCGTGGACCTACCTCCCAGAAACACTATAAGATCATCCCGCAAATTTCTCAACCTACGCCCCCCCCCCCCCCAGCTGAAAAGGACTAAAATACAAGCTGGTGCATGCCACTACCTTCTCTTACATGAGCACACAGCTATGGAATGCATTACCTACAGACCTGAAAACAATCAATGAAATAACCACCTTTCGCAAATCTCTGAAGACACACTTCTTCAACAAAACCTACAATGAGAACCGATAACCAAACTAAACCACCCCACCAACCTACTCAGTTATGAAAGCCCACCTTCTATAACTACCCTAATCAATCCCTTCTTTCCTCTCTCTTCCCTACTTAATCTTTACACAATACTAACTGTATCTGATATCCTGAAATGACAATGCTATTAAAACTATGTTTTTGTTTTTTGTTACATTTGTACCCCGCGCTTTCCCACTCATGGCAGGCTCAATGCGGCTTACATGGGGCAATGGAGGGTTAAGTGACTTGCCCAGAGTCACAAGGAGCTGCCTGTGCCTGAAGTGGGAATCGAACTCAGTTCCTCAGTTCCCCAGGACCAAAGTCCACCACCCTAACCACTAGGCCACTCCTCCACTAAGCCACATTGAGCCTGCAAATAGGTGGGAAAATGTGGGATACAAATGCAATAAAATAAACTATGTCCCCCCTTTTTTAACACAAAGAAATTAAAACAATTCAAGCATATACATTGAAATCACTAGCTTCTAGAGTCCCACAAGATTTTGTCTCCTTACCACTGGAAGAAAAGTCTCTGCTTGGATGTCTACTTTTATGAAAGAATTAGATTTGATTACTACTGTTAGAATGATTTTTCCTTCTCCTAGATGCCAATCTTGGTTTGACAGTAACTTAAATCACCTGAAAAGGCAGGTGCACCAATCTGAAAGATTTTGATTAAAAAAAAAACTCTGACAGCTTCTTGTAATGCTTGGAGTACCATCATCATTATCAATCATCAATTTACATCTGCAAAGAAATCCTATTATTCATTACTTCTATTGCCTACCTCAGATCACCCAAACAACATTTTGCTGTTCTTTTGTACTTTACTACATTAAGAATTAAGCCGGAACTACCTACTATGCCTACCACGGAAGTCTAAAACAAATATTCTTCAATCAAATTTGCAAAATAACATGATCTAAAAGATTCAATATGGAAAGGAAGGGTTCCTCTCAACATCTTATTTCTAACATCTCCTTGTCCTCCAGGTGGAAGCTTATAATCTGGCAACTCCTATTACAGCCACTACACTTATTTCCTCCTCAAAGGCCACTATGTGCTCTTTTGATCAGCTTCCATCAGCTTGGATCCATTATCCTCATCTTGGACTACTTCCGTTTGTTCTATGGCTCATTAATTCCAGTTTATCAGAAGGTTCATTTCATGAATCTGTCCCTAAAATCGAGTGTAATACCGGAAGACTGGAGGGTAGCCAATGTTACTCCGATTTTTAAGAAAGGTTCCAGAGGAGATCCGGGAAATTATAGACCGGTGAGTCTGACGTCGGTGCCGGGCAGATGGTGGAGGCTATTATTAAGAATAAAATTGCAGAGCATATACAAAAACATGGACTGATGAGACAAAGTCAGCACGGATTTAGTGAAGGGAAGTCTTGCCTCACCAATCTAATGCATTTTTTTGAGGGGGTAAGCAAACATGTGGACAATGGGGAGCCGGTTGATATTGTATATCTGGATTTTCAGAAGGCGTTTGACAAAGTGCCGCACGAAAGACTCCTGAAGAAATTGCAGAGTCATGGAATCGGAGGTAGGGTATTATTATGGATTAAGAACTGGTTGAAAGATAGGAAGCAGAGAGTAGGATTGCGTGGCCAGTATTCTCAGTGGAGGAGGGTAGTTAGTGGGGTCCCGCAGGGGTCTGTGCTGGGTCCGTCGCTTTTTAATGTATTTATAAATGACCTAGAGATGGGAATAACTAGTGAGGGTAATTAAATTCGCCGATGACACAAAATTATTCAGGGTCGTCAAGTCGCAGGAGGAATGTGAACGATTACAGGAGGACCTTGCGAGACTGGGAGAATGGGCGTGCAAGTGGCAGATGAAGTTCAATGTTGACAAGTGCAAAGTGATGCATGTGGGTAAGAGGAACCCGAATTATAGCTACGTCTTGCAAGGTTCCGCGTTAGGAGTTACGGATCAAGAAAGGGATCTGGGTGTCGTCGTCGATGATACGCTGAAACCTTCTGCTCAGTGTGCTGCTGCGGCTAGGAAAGCGAATAGAATGTTGGGTGTTATTAGGAAGGGTATGGAGTCCAGGTGTGCGGATGTTATAATGCCGTTGTATCGCTCCATGGTGCGACCGCAGCTGGAGTATTGTGTTCAGTACTGGTCTCCGTATCTCAAAAAAGATATAGTAGAATTGGAAAAGGTACAGCGAAGGGCGACGAAAATGATAGTGGGGATGGGACGACTTTCCTATGAAGAGAGGCTGAGAAGGCTAGGGCTTTTCAGCTTGGAGAAGAGACGGCTGAGGGGAGATATGATAGAAGTGTATAAAATAATGAGTGGAATGGATCGGGTGGATGTGAAGCGACTGTTCACGCTATCCAAAAATACTAGGACTAGAGGGCATGAGTTGAAGCTACAGTGTGGTAAATTTAAAACGAATCGGAGAAAATTTTTCTTCACCCAACGTGTAATTAGACTCTGGAATTCATTGCCGGAGAACGTGGTACGGGCGGTTAGCTTGACGGAGTTTAAAAAGGGGTTAGATAGATTCCTAAAGGACAAGTCCATAGACCGCTATTAAATGGACTGGAAAAATTCCTCATTTTTAGGTATAACTTGTCTGGAATGTTTTTACGTTTGGGGAGCGTGCCAGGTGCCCTTGACCTGGATTGGCCACTGTCGGTGACAGGATGCTGGGCTAGATGGACCTTTGGTCTTTCCCAGTATGGCACTACTTATGTACTTATGTACTTATGTAACCATTCATTGAATGCTTCAATTTGCTCCAACTATCGCCGAGTATCTAATTTGGTATATTTAACTAAGACTACAGAAAAACTTGTCTTCCAACAATTGACCAAATATGTTGAACAGGCTGGAACAGCACATTAGACTTGTCCTTCGGCAAATGCTGGCCTTTGGAATCCTCCAGATCTTTAACAATCTTCTCCAAATTCCCCCAAAGAGGATTTTCCCACAAAAAGGGAGACGTGCAAGTCTGGATTTAGAGGCTGCGTCTGCAGCCAAATGTCTGAGCCACAGCTATCACCTCTTTATCACTGCTAAGGACATTTCCTTAGCTGAGGAACTCAGGAGATCATACAGCAGATCTGCCAAATAGGCTAAGTCTGACTCTAAGGAAGGCAAGTACCGGATCAGGTCCTCAGCAGCAGATGCCTTCTGGAACCAGCTCAAGCAAGCTTGGGTTATGTAGGAATTGCACACTGTGGCCTGCAAGCACAAGGCCGCTATCTCAAAGGAGAGCTTGAGAGAGGAAGTGCTGCGTACGACTGGTAGCGCTATAGAAATGATTTATAGTAGTAGTAGACTCCAATTTCCTATCCTTGACATCCTTGAGAGACATGCTGCCCTCCTCAGGCAGCACAGTTTTCTTGGCCATAGCAGTAACCAAAGAGTCCACATAAGGGTGTCGTAAAGACTCCAGCTCCCCAGAAGGAAGAGGGTACAGCCAGGCCATTGAACTGTCCACTCTGAAATCAGCATCAGGGGATATCCCATTGTTAACAGATAAGTACCCAGATAGCTTCATGTATGTGAAACATTTTAGGCTGCCTCTTGGTGCCTGACATCATGGGGTGCGAGGTAGCCTCTGAACTGAGAAGTTCAGGGGAAGAAATATTTAACACCTACAAGGCCTTGGTTACCAAAGAAGGTAGCTTTTCCTTGTGGAAAAGCCGAGCTGCCATAGATGATCCCCCTCCTCCATGGGGTCCACAAGTGAATAGCAGGAGGTACCAGAGAGGGGCACATCAGACCTATGGTCTGAAGCACAGATACCTCATCTACATCCTTCTATACTTACAAGCATGCCCTTTTGGGATGTTGCTCAGCTAAGCCGAGCAGGGAAGTGGTAGAGCCAGAGGTCGCTTCAGTAAAAATGCCTTTTGCATTAAAAGTACAAACTCTGGAGAAAACGGAGTATTCACCAAATCTGGCCACCTTCATCCAAAACAGGCAATTCTACCCATTGAAAGCCAGCCGCAGAGGAAACCACTGCCAAAGTAGTGGAAGCTGGGTCATTCCATGCCAAGTGGTCTAAAATTTAAAAAAAGTTCTCACCATCATGTTCTCTATAACCGCCCTGCAGGATCTCTTCAAAGTTGGCACTGTCAGCCCAAATGGTAAAATGTACCAAAGTTCAAAGCCAATTATTAAAAAAGAGTCTGCCTGAATCAGCTTGTGAACAGTATCATCTGAAAGAGAAAATTGTGCTCTACAACACTGATATGTTTTTGTTTTCCGGTTATAGATGCTGGTTAGTTGCAAATCTGGCAGTATTATGTTCAGCACAAGCATAATGCTTGTTCAAAATTTCAAGTCCGTATCTTTGTTTGCATGGAAGTTGTTGCGGTCTGAATTATTGGTCCAAATATGTTCTGATGAGTCGCGACCAATTTTGATGCACACTTTGAGTCAACTTGTTTGACTGGATTTTGCATCCATAATGTTAAAATGTATTTCATCGGAATTAGCATCAAAAACTGTACAGGATTTGAATTTTTTAGCCATCCTTATAAATGTGTTTGGATTTTATTAGACCCCAAAATGGCATTTTGGTAAATGTCGTGTGCTCATGGACTGACAACCTTTCAGAAAAGGGGGGTCTAGATCTGCAACTATTGAAGTTAGAGTCCTCAAATTTTGGGAAACTCCGTTTAACACCTGACTCGCGCAACAGATAAAATTTGAACAAAATTGGAGATATGATGGGGGGAGGTTTAGACCACTTGGCATGGAATGACCCAGTTGCTAATAGTACTGTTGCTTCAAAAATGGCAGCCGGGACTGCACAGCCCACCAAACAGTCTGCCTGCAGCCCTGCTGACAGTGCTGGAGATGGCTTCACCAAGATTGGGTGGCTGGGGACTGGAGGAAGAGATGCAGCAACACACAGCACAAACATCCGACACTGCACGCCGGTTCCCAAACCGGGAGCAGCGCTTCACTGATTCAGAAGGGGCAGCCATAAGAAATAATGAAGCACTTACAGTAATGGAGCTTTCAGAATAAGTTGTGGGCAGACACATAGCAAAATACAAACGGTGGTCACTCAACTCACCGAACAGCTATTGATAGCACTGCTCGCTCCCTTGAAGTGTCTGCGTTTTTTAATTTGTTTTTTTTTTAAGAGGCAGGAGATTTTCCTCCTCTAAAACAAATATGTGCCAGATAACACCAGGGAGAGCAAGAATATGGGGGAAGGGGTGGGGTGGGACCTCGCTTCATGAGGTGTACCCTTGAGTTCAGACACAACATTCTCCAAACCTCCCAGGTTCGACTGTACCAAAGGGACAGGCCAAGAGCTAGATATGTCTATCCACTGACCACCCTTCAACATCTTCAGTCCTTCTGTGATTGTTCTCTTGTGCTTGACTGCTTAAATATTAAATGCTTTACTTTTTGTCTATTAGATTGTAAGCTCTTTGAGCAGGGACTGTCTTTCTTCTGTGTTTGTACAGCGCTGCATACACTTTGTAGCGCTCTAGAAATGTTAACTAGTAGTAGTAGTAGTAGAGAGAATATTGAAAGCGAGTCCGCTGCACAGAAAGCTATATGGCAGAGCTCTGGCATCCTATCTCCACCAGCTGGAAGATGGACATAATCAGCAAGTCTGTGGATTGATTTGTCGGATGACAAGGAAATTCCCATTTTATTATTCATAACATACACAAATAAGTTCATGTATATTATAAGTTTTTCCTAAAGAATGGACTTGTTAATGAATCTTTTTATGTATTTCCACACGAAAAAAAAACCACCTCTATATTGGTCAGCTTCCTCAATTCCTATGAAAAGAATGATTTAAACCAGGAGTTCTTCCTCTGGAGTGTAAAACATGTATAATAGTTAAGGCACCGACTCCAACTGTGATGGCTGGTATGCCTATATGGTAGAAAGAAGACATTGCACTGGAAAGATGTGAAATAAAAATGGACTCAAAGGTGTAAATTCTATCTAAGCAGACCAGGGAAGGAGGGGCATCCCTTATAGCAACTCTTCTATCTTCTGATGTGTAGGATCTTCTGCTACTGAATGGACTGATCAGTTCTGAAATGTCAGCAATAAATGCTAAAAATGGCAAGTTCTGAATTAAGCATTAATAGCAAACAGTTTCAATGTAAGTATCATACTATATACTTTGTATTGATGTTGAATATTTTTACTGCTGTAATTACCTATTGCTCATGTTTGATCTATTCTTACTGTACACCGCCTTGAGTGAATTCCTTCAAAAAGGCGGTAAATAAATCCTAATAAATAAATAAATGGGTAGTTCCAAGGTCACAGTGAACTGCAGCAAACATTGAGCCATTTTAAAATGGGAATAATTAAATAGCATACCTTAAACAGAGGTACCACAAGAGCTTTTTTCAAAGACTCTTCTAGACTGAAGCAGAAAAGAACCTCAGCTTCTGCATCACGCAACACAAAGTTCTGTTCATCTACAGAGGAACATAATTGCATCACACATTACTTAAGTAACCAACTGAAAAAAATGGGAATTAATGTCAAATTGCATTTCAGGCTGATACCAGTTGTACCTAACACATTGGGGAAGATATGAAAACAAGTGATATTTCATAATTAGGGCCTGTTTCATCTAGGTCATCTGTATCACAAATCTCCTCCAAGTCAGAAAAGAAATGAAAACCTACCTGTTCAAAAAATTCTACAACTAATCTCAAAGATATTGTCACCTTCCTTTTAAATCTCTCTCTTCAAAAACTATATGAATCAGGGGCATAGCCAAACTTCGGCGGGAGGGGGGTCCAGAGCCCGAGGTGAGGGGGCACATTTTAGCCCCTCCCCCCCCCTGCCACCAGCTTTGACGACCCCCCACTCCCACCGGTGACCCTCTTGACCCCCCCCTCCTGCCACCAACCCTCCCTCGCCGCCACCGCCGTCGCCTACCTTTGCTGGCGGGGGACCCCAATCCCCGCCAGCTGAAGTCCTCTTCTTCCCGCGCAAGGCTTCGTTCTGTTTCTGATGTCCTGCATCAGACTCACAAAACGGAACGAAGCCTTGCAGATCAGCTGGACGTCAGAAACAGAACGAAGCCTTTGCGGGAAGAAGAGGACCTCGGCTGGCGGGGATTGGGGTCATCGGCAGGGGGTCCAGGGCCAAATCTACGGGGGCCCAGGCCCCCCCGGCCCTACATAGCTACGCCACTGATATGAATAAACCACCAAAACTCTACAGCTGAAAACAAAAGCTACCACTACTTTTTCCTCTTCAAATCTCTCTCTTTAAAAACTATATAAATAACCACACAAACTACAGATGCCCTCTCCACATTGCACAACACTATTGTAACTCCACCAAAATGTAACTGTAAGTCACTTTGAACCGAAATTTGTTTTTGGATAATAGTGGGATACAAGAATGAATAAATAAAGAAATCTAGGGGGAAAACAGTTTTAGGACTTGAGCTCTTTAGTGTTAGACTTAGGCCATTTTGGTAGGCTTGAAAAAGCTTTTGCACATTAAGATAAAAGTGTTCACACAAGTGAAAGTAGCCTAATGGTTAGTGCAGTGGCCTGAGAAACGGGGGAACTGGGCTCGATTCCCAGTGCAGCTCCTTTTGACTCTCAGCAAGTCACTTAACCCTCCACCATCTCAGTACGAAATAAGTGCCTGTACATAATATGTAAACCGCTTTAATTACAGAAAGGTGGTATATCATATCCCATCCCCTTTCCCTTAAACAACTATTTTAGAAAGCCACTCTTCATAATTGTAGATACACTGGAAGCATTGTTTCAAAACATACTTTGGGCATGGCTTGGTCAATCTGGTTTTCGCCCTCTCCACTCAACCGAAACTGCGCTTACTAAAGTCTCCAATGACCTATTACTGGCTAAATCCAGAGGTCAATATTCCATCCTCATTCTTCTTGATCTTTCCGCTGCTTTTGACACTGTCGATCACAGCATACTTCTCGATACCCTGTCCTCACTTGGATTCCAGGGCTCTGTCCTTTCCTGGTTCTCTTCCTACCTCTCCCTCCGCACCTTTAGTGTTCACTCTGGTGGATCCTCTTCTACTTCTATCCCTCTGCCTGTCGGCGTACCTCAGGGTTCTGTTCTTGGTCCCCTCCTCTTTTCTATCTACACTTCTTCCCTTGGTTCATTAATCTCATCCTATGGCTTTTCCTACCATCTCTATGCTGATGACTCCCAAATCTACCTTTCTACCCCTGATATCTCACCTTGCATCCAAACCAAAGTTTCAGCGTGCTTGTCTGACATTGTTGTCTGGATGTCTCAACGCCACCTGAAATTAAATATGACCAAAACCGAGCTTCTCATTTTCCCCCCCAAACCCTTCTCCCCGCTCCCCCCGTTTTCTATTTCTGTTGATGGCTCTCTCATTCTCCCTGTCTCCTCAGCTCGAAACCTTGGGGTCATCTTTGACTCTTCTCTCTCCTTCTCTGCTCATATCCAGCAGACCGCCAAGACCTGTCGTTTCTTTCTTTACAACATCCGTAAAATCCGCCCCTTTCTTTCCGAGCACTCTACCAAAACCCTCATCCACACCCTTGTCACCTCTCGTTTAGACTACTGCAATCTGCTTCTTGCTGGCCTCCCACTTAGTCACCTCTCCCATCTCCAGTCGGTTCAAAACTCTGCTGCCCGTCTCATCTTCCGCCAGGGTCGCTTTACTCATACTACCCCTCTCAAGACCCTTCACTGGCTCCCTATCCGTTTTCGCATCCTGTTCAAACTTCTTCTACTAACCTATAAATGTATTCACTCTGCTGCTCCCCAGTATCTCTCCACACTCGTCCTTCCCTACACCCCTTCCCGTGCACTCCGCTCCATGGATAAATCCTTCTTATCTGTTCCCTTCTCCACTACTGCCAACTCCAGACTTCGCGCCTTCTGTCTCGCTGCACCCTACGCCTGGAATAAACTTCCTGAGCCCCTACGTCTTGCCCCATCCTTGGCCACCTTTAAATCTAGACTGAAAACCCACCTCTTTAACATTGCTTTTGACTAGTAACCACTCGCCTCCACCTACCCTCCTCTCTTCCTTCCCGTTCACATTAATTGATTTGATTTGCTTACTTTATTTATTTTTTGTCTATTAGATTGTAAGCTCTTTGAGCAGGGACTGTCTTTCTTCTATGTTTGTGCAGCGCTGCGTATGCCTTGTAGCGCTATAGAAATGCTAAATAGTAGTAGTAGTAGTCAGGCCAGAAAAGTGTTTATTTCCAATTTAACAATGGTGATTAGGGTGGTGGACTTTGGTCCTGGGGAACTGAGGAACTAAGTTCGATTCCCACTTCAGGCACAGGCAGCTCCTTGTGACTCTGGGCAAGTCACTTAACCCTCCATTGCCCCATGTAAGCCGCATTGAGCCTGCCATGAGTGGGAAAGCGCGGGGTACAAATGTAACAAAAAAAAAAAAAAAGATATACATACTTCAACAAAAAAAAAAAATCTAGATGTCTGTATTTACATTTGCTGTGTGTGTGTGTGAACAATTGTGCTTACCTCTTTGATATCTAAAACTACCTCACAAAGAAAAAAAAATTATTTTCCTTGGCTCCTTAACCATCTTTTCCTGGATATCTAGTTTTGTACAATACGGCACTTATACATTTAAGTGCCAGTCCTCATGCACATAGGTTGAAAAATCAGTACTTATATGTGTAAGTGACACTTACACATTCAAAACCCCAAATGCTCCTGCTCTTTTTTTGAATGTTGCTTATTAAAATGACTGTTTCCAGGAAGCTAAGTTGGATATGATGATTGGTTATGACTGTTATTTTAATCAAGGGGTACTGGTTATTTTTTGTTTTTATTAATTTTATTGAGATTTTTTTTTTTTTATTACTGTATGTGTTTTTGTTGGAATTTTGCCTAATTCTCTTTAGGGTAAACAGGACATAAATATGAAATTAAACTAAAGTTTTGGCCTACTTTAAGCTTCTACAATATGCTAAAGTGGAGTTGCTCATCTGTAATGGGAGTTCTCTATAAACAACAAGGTAAATCAGACACAGAGGTGGGTGACATCATCTGAAAGCACAGACACAGAGTTCTGTCAGAGCTCAAAAAACCTCTTCAGTCTATTATATTACTTGGAAATAAATTCTTCTGAGAGAATGAACAATTGATTTATCCTGTTGTTTACAGAGAATGCCTACTTTTTCTGTTAACCAGGATAAAATCAGCCAAAGTGTGGGAAACCCTAAACAGAGGTATTAAATGATTTCAGTTGGCCTGATCAATGACAGAAAAGGATAAGCTGGTACTCGTCCATTGGGGCACTTGATGTGGCTTCCTTGTAAGCATAGGGGTCGGGTTGAGCTGTTTCCACCTACAGTACAGGCTACATTTTATTATTGGGATCTTTTGTTTCTGGCTCGACAGCCTTTGTTGTCAAGGCTTGCGCCCATTGGAGATAACCCCTTATTTGAGCCGGGTACTGGGAATACTGCTTTTCAGCATTGGGCGACATTAGGATTGGACTTGTGGGGGCAGCTTTATGAGGGGGAGGAGTTTGTCTCCTTTGAGACTTTAGTGGAATCTTACAGGCTTCGGCCGAGTGACCGCTATGCTTATTTACAATTGAAACATTTTTTACAGCTCCCGAGTTACAAAGTTTCTTTGACTCGAGATGTTACTCTTTTAGAAGAGATGTGTGTGGACAACAGGAGCACTAGGGGCATGATAACTACTTTATACGGGCATTTGGTGATGCGTCTCAAGCCTTATCTTTTGCATAGGAGGAATTGGGAGAAGGAGTTGGATTTTGCTTTGTCGGATGCTTCTTGGTTGCACTTAGAAAAAAGTCTTTTGAATTCCTCTTTATTGGTGGCTCTGAAGGAGAATGCCATTAAGGTATTTTATAAGTGGTATCTTACTACTACTAATAGCATTTGTATAGCGCTACCAGACGCACGCAGTGCTGAACACTTGACATAGACAGTCCTTACTCTGGTGAGATTACACCATATGTTTGGCACGGATTCGGCTAGGTGCTGGAGAGGATGTGGGGAGTTGGGGACTATGGGTCATATTTGGTGGCTGTGCCCTAAAGCGAGGGCTTATTGGAGAGGGGTGCAGTCTCGTATCCAAGTTTGGGTGGGTAGATCTGTGCAGTGACATCCTGCAGTCTTCTTACTTGGGCAGAGACCTGAGGGACTTACCAGCTCCTCAGTTTATGTTGGTAAAGGGAGTCTTACATGCTGTCCGCATTAATTTGGCGAGGAGTTGGAAATCGTCTAAGGTTCCTTCGGTGGTGGGTTGGACATCTAAGGTTTGGTATATATGTGAGATGGAGCGCTTGACTGCGGTGAAAAAGAAAACATTGTCTAAGTGGGAGATGGTGTGGGATCCTTTTGTGTCAGCCTGTTCAGCATGATTGGTGGTCGTTTGTACGTCTATTTGTTTGAATAAGGCTGGATGTTTGGAAAGGTTGTGGGGGTTTGAGGACTGCTGGGGGGGTATAGGGGGTGGGGGGATTTTTGATTGAAAATACTGTAAAAAATTTGAGGTTCAATTAGCATTCACTGCAGCATTATTTTGTTTTGTGCGTTCTTATACAATATGCATTATGTATCAAGGTTGTGTATACATTGTATTGTATTTTACCCTTACTATTTTGTTTCATTGGCGGATGTATTGTTTTTTCAGTGCTTAATAAAGACCTTTATAAATTAAAAAAAAAAAGAAAGGGATAAGCTATGCGTGGAGGACTATGTTTCTGCTTGGAAAATGTCCTGTAGGAGAACTGAGCATAGATGGGTTTAGGCTTTCACTTGATGTGACTGTGCCATGTTAGACAGTTTTAACCCCATCCACTTTTCAGCAGTGGGAAAGAGAAATATCTGCTAATTTTTTTTCTTTCTCTTCGTCGAACCAGAGTTCCAGGACTTGTGGGTTTGCGTCCATCTACCAGCAAGTGGAGACAGAGAGTAAAGAATTGTGCTGCGCCTTAGTAGAAGTACATAAGTACATATAAGTACATAAGTATTGCCATACTGGGACAGACTAAAGGTGTATCAAGCCCAGCATCCTGTTTCCAACAGTTGCCAATCCAGGTCACAGATACCTGGCAAGATCCCAAAAAGTACAAAACATTTTATGCTGCTTATCCCAGAATTAAGCAGTGGAGTTTCCCCAAGTCCATTTTAATAATGGTCTATGGACTTTTCCTTTAGGAAGCTGTCCAAACCTTTTGTAAACCCCATTAGCTAATCACCTTTACTACATTCTCTGGCAATGAATTTCAGAGTTTAATTACACATTGAGTGAAGAAAAATTTTCTCTGATTCGTTTTAAATTTACTACTTTGTAGCTTCATCGAATGCCTTTGTTGTATTTTGGAAGCAGTAAACAGATGCTTCACATCTACCCTTTTCTACTCCACTTATGATTTTATAGACCTCTATCATTATCTCCCGTCAGCCGTCTTTTCTCCAAGCTTAAGAGCCCTAGCTGCTTTAGCCTTTCCTCATAGGGAAGTCGTCCCATCCCCTTTATAACTTTTGTCGCCCTTCTCGGCACCTTTTCTAATTCCACTATATCTTTTTTGAGATGCAGTGACCAGAACTGAACACAATATTTGAGGTGCGGTCACACCATGGAGTAATACAAAGGCATTATAACGTCCTCATTTTTGTTTTCCATTCCTTTCCTAATAATAGCATTCTATTTTTTTTCAAAGCCACTGCAGCACACTGAGCAGAAGGTTTCAATGTATCATCAACGACGACACCTACATCCCTTTCTTGGTCTTAACGTGGAACCTTGCATTATGTAGCTATAATTTGGGTTCCTGTTTCCCACATATATCACTTTGAGGCATACTTTCAAAGCACTTAGCCTTCCAATGTTCCATAGAAACCTATGGAACTTTGGAAGGCTAAGTGCTTTGAAAATATGCCTCTTTGCACTTGCTCACATTAAACGTCATCTGCCATTTAGATGCCCAGTCTCCCAGTCTCGTAAGGTCCTCTTCTAATTTTTCACAATCCTCTCATTATTTAGCAACTTTGATTAACTTTGTGTTGTCAGCAAATTTAATTACCTCACTGGAAACAAAACGGGAGCTGGGCAGACTTCTACGGTCTACGCCCTGATAGTGACTGAATAGATAGGGATGGGCTGGAGTGTAAATTATAAGGGGCTTCGACGTTAGTTTCAGAATTTAGTACAAGAACAGTGCTGGGCAGACTGCTACAGTCTGTGCCCTGAGAAAGGCAAGGACAAATCAAACTCGGGTATACATATAAAGTATCACATACCATGTAAAATGAGTTTATCTTGTTGGGCAGACTGGATGGACCGTACAGGTCTTTATCTCCCGTTTACTATGTTACTATGTTTCCCAGGGAACCCAACACTACCACCTCTAGCACTATGCCACCAAAAACAGATCCAAAATGGCTCCCCCTCTTGTTGGTTCCTGGAGCAGCTGCTCCAAGAAGCAGTCGTTTATTACATCTAGAAATTTTATCTCCCTGGCACTCCCTGATGCAACATTTATCCAGTCAATACTGAGGTAATTGAAATCACCCATTATAGTGTTGCCCAATTTGCCAGCTTTCCTAAGTTCTGTAAACATTTCTTCATCTGTCTGTTCGTTCTGTCTCAGAAGAATGGTAGTAAAGCCCTACAAGAATACTCTTTTTCATATATGGAATTTCTATCCATAATGATTCCACACAGCTATCTGTTCATGTGGAATGTTTATTTTACTTGACTCAATTCCCTCTTTAACATATAGCGCACCCTTCCCTCCAATTTGATCCTCTCTATGATTGTGATACAATTTGTACCCTGTTAGCACAGTGCATCATAGATTGTTCTCTTTCCACCAAGTCTCCAAGATGCCTACTATATCTTCCTCATTTAGTGCTATATAACTCTCCCATCTTATTTTTTAGGCTTCTAGCATTTGTATACAGGTACTTCAAATTGTGTTTTTTCCTTGGATCTACAAGCTGCTTAGAAGTTACCGGGGATAATACAGTGGTGTAGCTACAGGTGGGCACAGGCCCACCACATCAACATCTCTCCTCCTCCACGGCGTCCCAGCATCTGCCCGCATGTCGCTGAGTCCTGTCCCTCCCTGGTGTACCTTACAGGCATCCCCGGCACCTGTAGTGATTCAATTATTGCTGCCTGCACCGGCCCTGCAGGCTTCCATCGGCCGGGTCCCGCCCTCGCTTTCATCATTTCCTGTCTGGCGGTTTACATAGTATATACAGGTACTTATTCATACTTGAGGAAATGGAAGGTTGGTGGGGGGGGGGGGGGGGGGGGGGGGTCTCATTTTATTCCTATGGGCCCTGCTGCAGATAACTTGAGATAATCTTTAGTAAAAGACCCCCTAAGTGACTTGCCCAGAGTCACAAGGAGATGCAGTGGGAATCAAACCCAGTTCCCCAGGAACTGGGTCCGCTACGTTAAACACTAGGCTACTCCTCCACTCCATAAATAGTTAAGCGTACCTGGCTTACTTTCAGCATAGTTGAAACCTCTGAACTGGGGTTCCCTATATGTTCTTTTTCAATAGTATCCTTCAAGGATACTCCACACCGAACCATCCGCTCCTGGGCGACTGTTGGCTTCCCCCCCCCCCCCCCCCCCCCATGCTAGTTTAAAAGCTGCTCGCTTTTTTTTTTTTTTTTTTTAAGTTAGAGCAAGCAGCCTGGTTCCATTCTGGTTAAGGTGGAGCCCATCCTTTTGGAACAGTCTCCCCCTTTCCCAGAACGTTGCCCAGTTCCTAACAAATCTAAATCCCTCATCCCTGCACCATCGTCTCAACCACACATTGAGACTTTGGAGCTCTGTCTGCCTTTTGGGTCCTGCATGTGGAATGGGGAGCATTTCTGAAAATGCTACCCTGGAGGATCTGGACTTCAGCTTTCAACCTAGGAGTCTAAATTTGGCTTCCAGAATCTACCTCCCATATTTTCCTATGTCATTAGTACCCAGATGTACCAAGACAGTCAGTTCCTCCCCAGCACTATCTAAGATCCTGTCTAGGTGACGCGTGAGGTCCTGTCACATTCGCACCAGGCAGGCAAGTGACCAGGCGATCCTCATGTCCACCAGCCCACCCAGCTATCTACATGCCTAACGATCAAATCACCAACTACAACCACTGTCCTAACCCTTCCCGCCTGGGCAGGCTCTCAAGTTTTAATAATTCTAACCTAATCTAATTTAATATGGACTTTTCTATTCCACTTTACCTAAATAAGCTCTCGGTGGATCACAATCAAAATAAAATTGGGACAGAGTTATATTAACTTACATGTAACACAAATATTCCTCGCTCCATACGCAAAGGCCCTTCAAATACTGGGCAAACAAACAAGCCTTAATCACCCTCTTAAATACAGAATAACAGGTAATATGTCAGATATCTTTTGGTAATTTGTTTCATATCTCCAGACCTCTTCCTACCAAAGATCTATGCCTAGTAATAGCCTTTCGACACACTGAAATTAGGGGTATATTCAATCTCACTTACTGAATGGAACAAAGTGTTCTAGTTGCTGAGTAA
Source organism: Microcaecilia unicolor (assembly GCF_901765095.1). Lineage (NCBI taxonomy): Eukaryota > Metazoa > Chordata > Amphibia > Gymnophiona > Siphonopidae > Microcaecilia > Microcaecilia unicolor. Next base: position 74,256,571 of record NC_044031.1, read on the forward strand.
AAAGAAACCATACTATGGAGATAGTCGGCGGTAATCCATAAAAATTTTTTGAAAATAAACATCAACAGCTTAAATTTAACTCTTGCCTGGACTGTCAGCCAGTGCAATTTAATCAAAAGTAGGGGTGGCATGATCAATAGATCTGCCCTCAAAATAAGTTTAGCTACCACCTTTTGTGTATGCTGTAAATGTTGAATTTGTGAGTCATGTATGCCCAGCAGCACAATATTAATTAAACAATGTTAATTAAACTCAGATTATAACCTCCTCAATTCCACCACTTCAAAAACAAGCCTGTGAAATGTATAAAAATGTTAAAATTATACCGTGGTGGTGCTTTCAGTTTCTATGGCTGTCATGACCTATGGTTTTTCTACAACTGCCCTATGTTTTAGATGCCTCCAGAAGCTGCCACCCTAAACAACTGCCATGCCTGTCTAATGGTTAAGCTGGTCTTGCCACCAGGAGACCCTAGTAGGTGGCAAGTGGAAGGATGCACAATCCACTAGAGGCCCTCAACTCATTGCGTGTACCCGGGAAGCACACTAGAGAGTAATTTTATGGGGGAGGGGGAAGGTACCTATGATATAACACACAGAGTTCTGCTTCTTTATAAAATCCCACTTTATTTTTGATGTAGGGTGACTTTTTGATCCCGAGTTTTAGAGAGAGATTACACAAGTTTTTACTAGAGGTTTTTTGGGGGGTTATTTTTATATTGTCTTTACAAAAGCCAGCAGAAATCACACCTATATTGAAAGTGTGACCTGCTTTTGAGAGGGCATACACATCAGTGCATATGCAGGTAAATTGGAACTCCTGCAATGCTCCACCCTAATTCCTCCCCTGAGCATATCGACTGTACAAGTACACAGCCACTTGAACATGACCTAATTTCATGTCGGAAAGGCACGTTATTTTGAGTTCTACCTTTATATCTCTGGAGTTCCTGATGAAGAATAATCGAAACCCTGCAGAGTTGAACTTGCAGAGGTTTGAGGTGGATAACAATTATACGTATTTGGACCTTTTGACTGGACATTAGAAGTAACAACATCGCGAGGGAGTCCCATGAATGTTTGTGACTACCCCACAAGAGGAGGCACTTTGAATTATAAGGAAGACATCAATATGGACTATTCCTACTCAAGTTAAGTGCCCCACATTTAAGAAAGAAAAAAGAAAAGATATATAACCCTTGAGGTTTGGCGCTAGTATGTGTTCGCCAGTGCAGGAACATGACAGAATAGTTATTTGAGTATGAAAGCCTACTTATGAACACTGGGTGTTTTGCTCACTTGAGAAAATTGAAAATCACAGAGTGTATCTATGATAGAGAAGCTTGTCCACCCTTAGAGGTTTAAATCGCAATGGTGTAGCCTTGCTTGGGTGAGTTTTTATTCTGAGATCACTCCAATAAATACATCAATTATTGTTTCAGCTGTTTAGCTGTTGTATTATACCTGTTCTCTCATTGATTCCCTGCACTGACAGGAACCCTGTTTTTTTATGATTTGAATACTAATTTCATAAGAGGCCTTTTCCATGTGAAAATCTGCATTTTTCTCAAGGAAGGGGTTTGTAAAATTACTCCCAATGAATCCAAGAAGGGTTGCAGCTAGGCCATGAGTAAGGCATAGGCAAATCAGGTCCATGCTGATAGCTCAAATTGTAAGGAAGGAGCTTTTTCAGATGGGCTGATTCCAAGGCAGATGTTTGCCCTGGTAAGTTGGCTGCTCCATGGCTGTGTGTATACTCTTTATTGAAAGCCTTTTCTGATGTAAAACAGGTTTTAAACATGGAAATATTTATAAAATTATCCCCACAGTGTGCAAGCACGTAATACACACAGTTAGTCCTGGTATTTACTCACCAACAAACTTCTGGCATTTGAAACTTTCATCTAACCACTCTGGAGTTACGATGTGCTTTGCTATGGAAATTGCAGTCAGGAACTTTACAGTCCGAGTCACCTTGCTAGCAACAAGATGTGTGCATTTCTGTGCAGATTCTGCTATTTCTCCCCCAAGAAAATATAGTTTCTGAAAATTTAAAAAAAGTGATTAGCCAACTGTTAATGAACAATAGTCTACAAGCTCCAGGTAGCAATTTTCAATACGCTGCCCAGCTGCAAAGTACACGTGCCCTTTTTACCCACACACCTACGTCAGAGGAGGGCGGGCCCAGGAAGAAAGAAGGGACGTCTGAGGAGGCCTTCTGACTCGCCGATCAGCTGTTCTCGCCCGTGCAGCAGAGGTGAGAGGCGCTGCATGGGCCGGTAAGGCAAAGGGGGGGGGGGGGGGGCGTTACAGGGGGGGAGCGGCAGCCACGACCAAAGGGGGGGCGGGGCACGGGACCGGAGCATGGCAGGAGGCGGAGCTAGTGTGGGAGAATACAGGAAGGGAGGAGGGCTGGCCCGGGGCTGCTAAAATTGGAGATTTTTCTTGCCGGGGGGGGGGGGGGGGGGGGGGGCAAGGCGTCCATACAGGACACTCATGACGAGTGCCTGTGCCCCCTCCCGAAACACACGTGTTTGTGGGGGTTTTTGTTTTGTTTTGACAGCTGGGCCTTTGTGGCATGCGCAGAGCAGCCAGCATTTTATTTTATTTATTTTTGTTACATTTGTACCCCGCACTTTCCCACTCATGGCAGGCTCAATGCGGCTTACATGGAGCAATGGAGGGCTAAGTGACTTGCCCAGAGTCACAAGGAGCTGCCTGTGCCGGGAATCGAACTCACTTCCTCAGTTCCCTAGGACCAAAGTCCACCACCCTAACCACTAGGCCACTCCTCCACTCCATAACGCTTGGGCTGCTCTGCGCATGCTTTAGGCGCTGATTAACGACGGGTTTAACGATTCTGTGATACATCCTACTTTGCAATACCGATCCGAACATTTCTGGAGTGTTTTTGTAGTGCATTCCTCGTTTTTTTAAAATCGTTAAGCACTTTTACGATTCTTATTTTTTAACGTTTGGTTGATGCATCTGGGCCTTAGTAAGCAGTGGGAAAAAAAAACTAGGTGAACCATAACCATATGCAGATTCTCTAAGGAAACAGTTGAAGTTATGATGCGAGAAAAGTTCTATACAGAAAGACATAATAAGATGGCATGTCTTACCCACTGAAAACGTTGTTTACTGGAAAAGCAATGGGATCACAAGAACTATGGAGAATGAAGAGGTTGTGATCTCCTGGGAGATCTCAATGCCAGGCTGTGTTCTCCTGGGAAGTTCAATGCAAGAAAACCGGACATAGAGGTAACGGAAGAAAACCAACAGAATGGCACTGATAATAGGGGTGTCAGCACCAAGTGATTATTCTGTACATCATGTGCAGAGAGAAGATCCTCACGTATGTGGCAGAAAGATAAATTATTCCCACTGTACTGGCTGTCACAAGCTTGATGAAAAGAAACTTCCGAGTGCACCTCAATGGACTGCTTAGACGTACTACGAATCATAACCTGGCTTTGGAGTGAGGTTCTTTATTGTCATGGTATGTGCAAAAATAAACCAATTAAACTTATTTTTCCCAAGAGGTAATATAGTTTTAAAATATAATCCCTTGCCTAACAATGAACTTAAAGCTGCCTTCTGATAGCGCTGAGAATTCTTCTGGGAGAGGACATTAGACTGTAAGTCACTGACTAATACCAAATCCTAATGCATTTTATATATTCAATAACAAAGTGCAAAATTGCTTTTCAGTCAGGAAATTGATAAGATGAGCTGAAAGTCGTACAAAGGCCTCCTACAATCAACACAGATAAATACAGCCAGACTAAACTAGCTCTCATGTAAAAAAGATACAGATATTTGTACTCACTAACTATAGATGAAGCGAACATGGTTCAAATGCATTTTCTCCACACATTTTACCTACTTTTAACATGCGAAACCAGACGACTGGAAGAACTGGGGACAATGAAAGATGAAGACAAAATGTGGTTTTGTAGGTGCCACATTAAGGTTATGGGAAAGAACCAGGAACAGCCTTAGCAATACTCTGTCTGCAAGACTGAAAACTGATTTCTGGCATGGCCATGTGTACTAGGATACATTGAGTAATGCTCTGCTTCCATCTTCTCCAAGTTTTCCCTCCCATACTCTTACACTCTCCCTTCCCCACCTTCCTCTCTCTACCTCTTTAGCTTCTCTTAATTACTTCAGAGTCTGTTGCTACACCTTCTCCCTTCCTCGTGAACAATCTCAATTTTCTTACTTGCAGAAGTACAGGGCAAAGGCTTCTTTTTACCAGTCCCTCTCCTCCTTCGTTCACTCTCCCTCAACATCCTAAATAAGCTCTCTCCCCCTCAGTTACTCTTTTCTCCTTTTTATTTTCAATTTGTCTCCTCCACCCCACTCTCTGCAATATTTCTCTGTCTTTCTTTTTTGAGAGTTCTTTTCCTTCTCATTTGCCTTCTTTCCCTGCTGATCAAAATCAACTCTATCTAAAATCTTTGAGAGAAATACAGTTTAATATTCAAAAATGTTCTAATTTTATAATGATTTAAGACACTGAATTACCTTAATGTAATGTTGGGCCTGAGAAGGCTCAAAACCAGTAAATAGCACCATAGGTGTCAAATCTGGTGCAAGTTTTTTGGTAGGTTGCGGTATGTCTTCAATCCTATAACACAAAGAAAGAAATAATTTACCAATAAAATTTGATCCACCAGGAAATCTCATTACTAAACATGCAATCATAAATTAAGCTAATCTAGCCACAGAGCAATAACCTTAAATAAAACACCAAAGGTGTGGAAAGAGTCAAAGTACTCTCTTAAGCTTAAAAAGTAAACTAAAATATTTTTTTCCACAGGAACTATTATTTACTTGTTCCTACTACTACTACTTAGCATTTCTATAACGCTACTAGGGTTACGCAGCGCTGTACAAGTTCCATGTCATGTTACTGAATCATATCTTTTCTTAGAAAACTAGAACTAAACTACTAAATGCAAATCTCAAATAATAAAATACAACCAACATCTCAGTAGTTGAGGACACTATTGCACAACTCAGTGCTTTCCATTCTGGGGGACACCTAGTCAGCTGGGTTTTCATGATTACGATAATGAATATGCATGAGATTGAGTTGTATGCATGCAGATCTCTTTCATGCATATTTACTGTGGTAATATCAAAAAAACAACTAAGTAGGTATATAAAGGCCAGGATACAGTTTAAGATCCATACTCTCGTTTTTACAAGATTCCAATGCATGGCTCCAGACTATCTACAGAAGCTGCCTTGCCCAGTACTCGGAACTTCCTCCTATACCACTTACCAAGCTGTAAAGGGCTGAAATACAAATACATCTGTGCCACAGGGTTTTCATACCTGTCGACCAAACTTTGGAACATCCTTCCCAAAACCATCAGGAGGTTAACTATCTTATCTTTTGCAAAATGATCAAGGCATACCTCTTCTCAAAATTCTTAACCAATACTGGCTAGCACCACTATCCAGGACCTGCAGGTTTCTAATCTTAACGCTCCCCCCCTATATATCCAACATCACTACCATGTATACAAAATGATTATCTTCGGTAAAGACTATGTATATCTACAATTATTCTCTTACGTTAGCTTTGAAGTTATCATAACTACGTTCCTTGTAAAACCCATTTAATTTAGTTTTTAATGTCAGTTTCCTTTATTGTTACGTTACTCTGTAAGCCACGTTGAGCCAAACCTGATTTGGAAAATGTGGGATATAAAAACATGGAAAAGGTATACCTGTAGTTTTGCTTTTTGAAAATTAATGCAAAGTCCACGAGTTAAATTAACCACAGACTTTGTTCCAAGGTGGACAGTTTCAAAACTACCCTTTAAAATGCAAATTACATTTCAGAAATACACCAACACTTGAATGGATGTTCATCATGAAGTTCTACTTAACCCTGGTGATTAATGACCTGGTGAGATGGTCATTTCATTAGGGACAGGCTGAACTAGTCCTAGTTTCACTCGAACTGCATCTATGATGTATAGTCCTTTTCTTAGAGAAACTGAACAAGTCCATAGCTCCAAAGGATAAAACCACGATTGGCACAGGATTGGTCCCTTTTATCCAGCCACCTCACAACTTAGTGAACATCTCTCAGCTTCTTGTTTACATGTCACTTTCATACAATACACCCCCAATCACTTACACGGCCCAATGGATTCTAGAAAGTGGCTCAATATTCAAAGTGACTTTGCCCACAGATGGAGAATGAACAGCTCACCTATTCAGATGTTTTAAAAAAAAAAATTATCCAGATAAATCACAAGGGGTAATTCTATAAAAGGGATGCCTATTTTTTAGGTGCCAAGAAAGCATCTATTTACAGCCTATTCTATAAACAAGAGAAGGAACCTATTTTCCTTTATAAAATACTAGAGTTGCAGGCCTAATAAACAAGTATATTTCAGATGCAACCACTCATACCAGCCCACAGAGCCAGCTTGCACCTGGATTGCTAAAAATGTATGTAAATTATAGTATTCTATAATTTATGCACATAACTGTGCGCCCTGCCCATGCTCAGTACAAATTTTGCCCATACGTATTCAACATCACATTTTAGTGTCATATTCCAGAATAGTGCATAGATAGAATAATGGCATTTATACACGTAAGTACACACAACATACATGCCGGTATTTTGGTCATTTGCATATGTTCTTGACTTCCTGCTCATAGAATTGACCTCTAAATGGCCAGATTTTATCCAAATAAAGGGGTGTGTTGGCTGAATACAAGATCCGAGACAACATGGTTTTACCAAAGGGAAATCGTGCCAAACGAATCTCATTGAGTTCGATTGGGTGACAGGAGAATTGAATCAGGGACGAGCTATGGACGTAATCTACTTAGATTTCATCAAAGCTTTTGACACGGTTCCCCACAGGAGGCTCTTAAATAAACTGGATGGGCTGAAGATAGGACCTGAAGTGGTGAACTGGATTAGGAACTGGTTAACGGACAGACGCCAGAGGGTGGTGGTAAATGGAATTTGCTCGGAGGAGGGAAAGGTGAGGAGTAGAGTGCCTCAGGGATCGGTGCTGGGGCTGATTCTGTTCAATATATTTGTGAGTGACATTGCCGAAGAGTTAGAAGGTAAAGTTTGCCTATTTGCGGATGATACTAAGAACAGAGTGGACACCCGGGAGTGAGTGGAAAAAGTAAAAAAGGATCTGAGGAAGCTAGAAGAATGGTCTAAGGTTTGGCAATTAAAATTCAATGCAAAGAAATGCAAAGTGATGCACTTAGGGAATAGAAATCCACGGGAAACGTATGTGTTAGGCAGGGAGAGTCTGATAGGTACGGACGGGGAGAGGGATCTTGGGGTGATAGTATCTGAGGATTTGAAGGCGACGAAACAGTGTGACAAGGCTGTGGCCGTAGCTAGAAGGTTGTTAGGCTGTATAGAGAGAGGTGTGACCAACAGAGGAAAGGGGGTGTTGATGCCCCTGTATAAGTCGTTGGTGAGGCCCCACCTGGAGTACTGTGTTCAGTTTTGGAGGCCGTATCTTGCTAATGATGTAAAAAGAATTGAAGCGGTGCAAAGAAAAGCTACGAGAATGGTATGGGATTTGCGTTACAAGACGTATGAGGAGAGACATGCTGAACTAAACGTATACTCTGGAGGAAAGGAGAAATAGGGGTGATATGATACAGACGTTCAAATATTTGAAAGGTATTAATCCGCAAACGAACCTTTTCCAGAGATGCGAAGGCGGTAGAACGAGAGGACATGAAATGAGATTGAAGGGGGCAGACTCAAGAAAAATGTCAGGAAGTATTTTTTCACTGAGAGAGTAGTGGATGCTTGCAATGCTCTCCCGCTGAAGGTGGTGGAAATGAAAACGGTAACGGAATTCAAACATGCGTGGGATAAGCCTAAAGAACTCCTGTGCAGAAGGAATGGATCCTCAGGAGCTTAGTTGAGATCGGAAAGCGGGGCTGGTGGTTGGGAGGCAGGGATAGTGCTGGGCAGACTTATACGGTCTGTGCCAGAGCCGGTGGTGAGAGGCGGGACTGGTGGTTGGGAGGCAGGGATAGTGCTGGGCAGACTTATACGGTCTGTGCCAGAGCCGGTGGTAGGAGGCTGGGCTGGTGGTTGGGAGGCGGGGATAGTACTGGGCAGACTTATACGGTCTGTGCCCTGAAGAGCACAGGTACAAATCAAAGTAGGGTATACACAAAAAGTAGCACATATGAGTTGTCTTGTTGGGCAGACTGGATGGACCGTGCAGGTCTTTTTCTGCCGTCATCTACTATGTTACTATGTTAATGTGACAATATGGTTAAGAAAGCTTGAACAAATATCTAGAAACAATTTGTTTGACTTACCTTGCACGTTTAGGTGGAGGCTGGAGGCTAGGTTCATTCTGTTTCTGTTTAAGAGGTAATCTTATACCCTGAAGTTAAAAACATAAATATTGTGAATTATGTGATCCTAGGATTCCACATGGAAATATTTCAAAGTACTATTTGTACACACCATGAGGTATGTTCAAATGAAAAAGAAAGATAGAACATTCATTCTGGACACTTAAAAGTTCCTTTCATAAAGAAATGACAATCTTGACTTCTGATTCTTTACATCAGAAAGGTCAATTTCTAGTGTTCACAGCACATTATCAGTCTCTGAAGCAAAACTCAGTATTTTTGGCAGAGTGAGAACAAGATAAACAAGATTTCTCATGTTCCCACAAAAAAAATGAAGCTTGTTGCCTATGCTCTTCCCTTTTCAACTGATTCAATTGTCAGCTTTTTCCATCTCTACTAGAACAAAGAAAAAATAATACGAGCTATCTGAATGAAGTCAGTGCCCCCAACTCATAAAATTCAGGTCACTATGTCCTGCTGCATTACTTAAGACATCAGGTCACCGAACTATAAGAATGTGTGACCCAAGAACAAAATATATTCCCTTCCCCACCCATGTAAGAACTTAAGTGTTGCCATACTGGGGACAGACCAAAGGTCTATCAAGCCCAGTATTCTGTTTCCAATACCGGCAAATCCAGGTCACAAGTAGCTGGCAAGACCCAGAAAAGTAAAACAGATTTTATGCTGCTTATCCAAGAAATATGCAGCAGATTTTCCCAAGTCCACCTTAATAATGGCATATGGACTTTTCTTTTAGGAAATTATCCAAACCATTTTTAAACCCTCCTAACTGTATTTACCACATAAGATAAAACACTTTTTTTTTAGTACAATCAATATCTTTTGAAAGTCATGGCTGCACCCACATTATGCTTATAAAAACAACAGGGACCATTAATTTCTTTACTGCAAATAAAAATAGAAACATTAGATCAACATACCAGCAAGAGTTCCGATGATACCTTTAACGGAACTCTCCAAGCATCTATATAAATGGGGGGGGGGGGGGGGGGGAAAGAAGAAAAGTAAATTGCAGTTTATAATAGAAGCACTAGTTTAATAACTCAATATAATCTTTGGCTCTTACAGTTAATTCTTATTAACTATATTGTTCATCAGTACCATTCTAAACATACAACTGGAAGATTTATTGATCGCTTTCAAAATGAAAAATGCAAATGTGTACATACCAAGCAGGTTTGAAATGAGATGTTGTGATGGAGCGAGAGGCTCCTGGAGACTGAACACTATGTATCGATTGTGCTGCATCTGCCGTAGTGCTTCAAAGTTTCCAAGCAGGATGTCACAAAGCCACTGTGCATTGACACAGGGTATTCTCCACTCTTTAGCCTTCTCATACTTTAAGCCACTTGGCCTTTTTGAAAAATAAAGCATCTTAGTTAAATATGCCAGGCATTTAACTGTTCCTGCATTACAGTCTAATGTGGCTTCTTTTAAGGTTCATCAAGTATTTGTAACACATAATCTTTCAAACTGAAAGTGATCACTCACTAAAAACTAATCTGCTAGAGCCCCTACCCTTTTTCTGTCAGATCCGAGACCTTCAGAACTGCCACAAAACGTGTCTAGAGGTGGAAACTTGGCCATTTTGGGGGTTTAAGCTTATAGCCAATACTTTCTGGTATGAATAATCCAGTTTCTAACATTATAGGCAGCCCAAACAAATGAGAGTTTAAAAGTTAGACCTGGTCTAAGAACTTCAGAAAAGCAATTATTTTGCAATTCTGGCTGTGACAAACTAAACTGTACCCACTTCTAGGGTTCCCTCTAAGTTGGGTGCACAGACTGTGAAACCTCATGCAACCAGAAAAACATAGCATGCACAAGAAAATATAAGAATGTAGTGAATTTTAAGCAGTTCAGATAAATCAAATTGTTCACATCTGCCCAATCTTAGAGGCTGACAACTTCTAATTGTTCAAAACAAATGGAACAATAAAATAACAATGTAGAATTAGTTTGCATTAAAGCAAATAACTCTTCTAAAATCTTGATAGTATTTGAATTAGACTTTGAGGTACACTTGCTCGTAGGATGCACAAATTTGAACTCAGCTTGCATAAAGTTGCAGGAAAAAAAAATTTCGTGCACAGCCCAAACACTAGAGGGAATATCGTCCACTTTGTTCCTTAAGTCAATTAATATGGTCACCCTGCTGTAAGCTTCTTTATTGCCTCTCTGCAATACTCAATGGACAATCATTTGGTATGAACGCTATTTGAAGTAATGAAAATGGAAGTTAATTTGCTGCAATTAATATAATTTACTGCAACATTTAGAGGGTCTTTTACAAGGCATCAGTAAGCCCAATGCAGGCTTACTGAACGCTAAATCGGGACTACCGCTGACCCCATGCAGCCACCGGCAGTAGTTCCGCCTGAGCACACCCTATTTACGGGGGAAACAGAAACCCCTCCCAGAAATGGCTTGTGCTGCCCGGTTACTGCCAGGTTACCATGGCAGCCCTTATCGCCATCTCAATGGGTGGTGGTAAGGGCTCCCCACTACATGGCCATACGGGTTAAGAGTTCCCTTACCATATGACCATGTTTGTCTGAGAGCTTTTTACCTGCTGCGGTAAAAAGGGCCCTGGCGCATGGGAAAAATGGCCTCAGCCACTAGCGCAGAGCCCTTTTTCCCCACAGCAAAAAGCTTCAAAATATTTACAAAAATAAACACAAAGGAGAACTCAAAGCCTCACGACTAGAAACAAAGAAAAACAAAAGTGAGGTACTGAAAAAACAAGGAAGTCCGAACACAATAGTATAGGGCTTCTTTATTGCTTCCAAAGTATTGCAATCATATAGTCAAAGGACTCAACCCGTGTTTCGACGGGTGTGCCTTTGTCAGGAGCCTTTATAGTAAAAAATATATACATATAAATGTTGTTACATGCAGACATAAGTAGCATAAATTATTTTTATTGCACTTAATACATAAAGCCATTGTAAAACTACATATGAATATGAAAAACAATAGGTGCACATGAAATGTAAAATTAAACATGTATAAAATAATACACATTAAATGTGAGGTAAAACGCTAAAAACAATTTGATACATCTAGCTGTGTATATCAATCAGTGCATATATACCTTGACGTAAACAGTACAATGAATACAGCAATGCATTTTCAGACTCACATGTGGGTCGATCAGTCAGACTCTCCTTACTTTACATATCTGAGTGTCTCGTTAATATTTCAGCACAAAATGTAGGGGGTTGTTTACTAAAGCTTAGCTCCAGTTATCCGCACCTGCTGCAGATAACTTCAGCTAAGCTTTAGTAAACAACCCCCTCAGTTTTGTTAATTCTATTTGTATGCACTAAAATAATTTTTTCAGTTTACTACATACATTTTACATTTAAATCACTTGTACACGTACAAAAAAAAAAAAAATCAAAGGTTGCTAGGTGAAGAACACATTAGAATTGATATCACTTAAACCTTTGAAGGCTGTAATATATTTTAATGCAGCTAAAAAAAGTAATTATATACAGATGTCATTATAAATTAGTTTCCAGGGTTTATAACTTCTTCAGATGTCTCTAAGAGGCTCTGAAATCAATATACCATAATATTTTCTATAATTGCTTTTGCTAGATCCACTAAAAGAGGGCATGGCCTTCAAATTATGCTATTTATCCTGAGTAGAGAGATGTGGTAGCCATGTTAGTCCACTTCTAAAGCCAGTCAATAGAAATAGAATAAAATAAAACATAGAAAAGAAAATAAGATACCACCTTTTTTATTGGACTAACTCAATACATTTTTTGATTAGCTTTCGAAGGTAGCCCTTCTTCGTCAGATCAGAAATAAGCAAATTTTGATAAGTAACAGCATATATAAGTGAAATATAAAAGTATTTCAGTGACAGTCTGAAAGGATGAGGGAGAGTTGGGCTAGGTGAGAAACAGAGAGGGCTGAGAAACAAGGAAAACCACTCCATAAGTACATAAGTAATGCCACACTGGGAAAAGACCAAGGGTCCATCAAGCCCAGCATCCTGTCCACGACAGCGGCCAATCCAGGCCAAGGGCACCTGGCAAGCTTCCCAAACCTACAAACATTCTATACCTGTTATTCTTGGAATTGTGGATTTTTCCCAAGTCCATTTAGTAGTGGTTTATGGACTTGTCCTTTAGGAAACCGTCTAACCCCTTTTTAAACTCTGCTAAGCTAACCGCCTTCACCACGTTCTCAGGCAACGAATTCCAGAATTTAATTATGCGTTGGGTGAAGAAACATTTTCTCCGATTTGTTTTAAATTTACTACACTGTCGTTTCATCGCATGCCCCTTAGTCCTAGTATTTTTGGAAAGCGTGAACAGACCTGTTCCACTCCACTCATTATTTTATATACCTCTATCATGTCTCTCCTCAGCCGTCTCTTCTCCAAGCTCAAAAGCCCTACCCTCTTTCTTCATAGGGAAGTCGTTCCATCCCCGCTATCATTTTAGTCACCCTTCGCTGCACCTTTTCCAATTCTACTATATCTTTCTTGAGATGCGGCGACCAGAATTGAACACAATACTCAAGGTGCGGTCACACCATCCTCGGAACACACCTAACTAGTCAGGCTTTCAGGATACCCATAATGAATATGCTTGAGATAAATTTAACATATGCTACCTCCATTCTATGCAAATCTGTCTCATGCATATTCTTTGGGTGTGTCCTGAAAACCTGAGTAGTTAGGTGTGTCCCACAGATTGGGTTAAGAGAACCCCTGCTTTTGACCAATGCTTCCAATATCAATGATGCTGCATCAGACCATTAAGAGCCTCTCTCTCTCTATGCATTTCATGGCCATGAAGTACTCCTGTTGTCATCTGAAGGCACAAATTACAATTAAAGGGTTTGTGATTAGGCCCTTAGCACGACAAGCACCAACTATTTATTTATGGCATTTCTATCTCATATTAGCCCAAGTGGAACTCAGGTTCAATGTGGACTACAATATATACATAAAAGAAAATAAATAAATTAGCAATACATTTAAGGAATATATCATTAAAATATTATGGAAATGACAGGAACAAATTCAGTGGGGTGTCGGAGGAAGTGAATTCAGCACTGAGTTCCAACACTGTTGAAGATTGTGCTAAAAAAGTTATCTCTCTATATAAAAGGCAACACCAACGTTCTATGAAGCCTCCAGCCGGAAGTGTGAAGGGGGTGAGATATCCGGTTTCCCTATGAGTGTCTGCCCCGCCCTCTCTGTAACACAGTCAGTGAAGGAAAACAGCAGAGCAGGAAATCAAATCGCTGGCTCTGTAACAGTGAAGGACTCAGAGGGGGGATGGGAGAGAGGCCAGAGGGCAGGGACACACACTCCCACATGCACACAGAAGAAAACATTGCTAGCCCCCGTTTCATTTGCATCAGAAACGAGGCTTTTTTACTAGTTTTTCAATAAATTACAAAATAACTCATAATCACTAGCATATCTAATTTGTTTAGGAAGAGAATTTGATAGTTGCACTAATGGACAACTTAGGTATAGGAGGGTCTGTCCTAAATTGAGTGCGATGAATTTTTAAAATCTAGATCCTATTAAGTCAAATCTCCTAATTCAATCTCCCCACAATGGGCTCCACGCTGCAGAGTCCCACAGGGATCCCCTCTTTCACCCATCTTATTCAATATTAAGATAAGTGCTGGATGCCCATGGTTATAATAATTTTATTTATGCAGGTGATAATCTATATCCTTTTCAAAAATTCTATTGAAGAAGTGCTATCTGTCATCAAATCTGGTCTAGACCTGATGGAGAATTGGGCCTTCACTTTTAAACAAAAATTGAATAGAGAGAAAACTAAATTTCTGTTATTATCTAACCCTCATCATGTCAAACTTTCAAAACTTCACAACTGATAATGTAACTTATCCACTGACGTCCCAACTAAACAGAGGTATAATAATTGATTCCTATATGTTATTGAACATCCAAGTCCAAGCAGTCATCACAAAACCTTTAAAGCAGTCTCATAAAATATCATCTTGCAGAAATGGAAAAAATAAAATCCGAGTGACTGTTCGATTGGCGGTGCAGAAGAAATTACCATATATGCTTAAAGTTATCAATAGAAATCAAACAAAATAAAACATGGAAAAGAAAATAAGATGATACCTTTTTTATTGGACATAACTTAATACATTTCTTGATTAGCTTTCGAAGGTTGCCCTTCTTCGTCAGATCGGAAATAAGCAAAATCTGACGAAGAAGGGCAACCTTCGAAAGCTAATCAAGAAATGTATTAAGTTATGTCCAATAAAAAAGGTATCATCTTATTTTCTTTTCCATGTTTTATTTTGTTTGATTTCTATTGATAACCTTAAGAGTGGACTAACACGGCTACCACACTCCTCTACATATATGCTTAGAAAGTAAAGAAAGCTCTGAAGCAATGCTCCACACTAGTAAAAGGTGAAGTCATGTGAGTCATGTTATCTCCAATGCATATTCTTATCAGAGAATAAGTAATATTTCAGTTACACAATTTAAACCTACATATATGGCTCCCTCCACAACCATAGTATCAGGCTGAGGCAAACAAATACCAATACCAAAAATACATTTCCAGCAGTAGTGGAATTTTGAGCACAGATTCAAATGAACAATTTTACCTACTCTTTACAGATGAGAACTGTGTTGCTGCGGCACAGATAGCCCGTATACTTGGAGCCTGCTAAATAGGCCATAAGTTTAAGGTCATCTCGATCACTGTCAGTAAACCCGGTCACCGATATAATCTAAAAGCAGACAAAAACAACTACTAGTTACAAATGTTAACAATTTTTGTTTGTGAAGCACCATAAGCATTTACAAAGTTATGTGAAAGCAAATCAGTAAGGAGCACTGTATCTGCTACTCCGGGCAGATTATACCTCTCCACACGTTTAAAACGTGAAGGTCATCATTAAGTTTTGTGCCAAACACACTTTTCAGAAAGGCTACTGGATGCAAGAAGCATTAGATTTGGGTGCATTTCCAGCTGCAAACCTGACTGACTAGGTATAGCTCAAAAATTGGCTACGTTAACATACAAATATCACCCAACTGTCTTCACCACTCATCTGTTTACCGAAAATTGATACCCATATATAATATCAATACATTTAGAAATATAATTAATACCTATTTTTAGAGCTATTAGACATATACAATGCTGTACAGTAGTGATAAGTATTCAGATATACAATATGACTCTTCCCCTAAGAATTTTCAATCTAAGTGGGTACCTGAGGCAACGGGAGAAAAAAAGATCTCCCCAGGTCACAAGAGTGTCAGAGGCAGATCACTAGGCCATTTCCTCTCCTCAATTTCATCTCGTTGGAGCAGAATGCTTAAAAATAAAATTAAATCACAAGCATTCCTGTAAAAATAATAAACTGTTACTACTGTAAGATCCCAGTGTCCAAAATTAAATAGCAATCTTATTTGAAGAATATAAAGGTAAAAATATTGAACAGGCAAGGTCAGCGTTTTCAGCAGCATCATGAACTGGAATTTTGCCCTGTGCGACATCCCCTTGCACCCCCACCCCCCAACCAAGAGGAGACAATGGATGGAGAGCAATTATGGCACTTTGCCTTTCATGCACCACGTGCAGCCTCACTGCTCACACATTTTTTTATAAATGTTAACTGTAGCCAGCTAATTTAGACCCTGACACTCAGTGAATATCCAGTCAGTGGCAGTACACAGAAGTTAAGTAGGTACAGCTGATACTGAGTGCCAAACCTGCGTAGCTTACTGGACAAAGATAGGACTACTCTTTAAGTGGTCTTATATTCCTATTAGCTATGTAGGCACTGGCAGTGCCTGAATATCTCCCAGCTTCACTCAGACTCCACCTCAGACTGCCCTGACACTGCCTGGACAGTGCTGCAGCAGTCAGAGGGGATATTCAGTGGCACTGCCCAGTTAAGTGCCGCTGAATATCCCCTCCTGAGATGCTCAGCACGATTTAACCAGGCAGGAGCCTCCAATGCCTGGTTAAATCATTTTGAATATCAGGCTCATAGTCACTTCACAGTGTGGGAGGAACAAATGAGGGCCCTCTCTTGCAAGGACCCTGAAAAAGATGGCAGGCACCCAGATGATAATTAAACATATTCTAACAAAAATAAAAATCCAGAAAAAAGTGTGAGAAAAGGAAATCAATTGCTTTCAAAATGTCTAAACTTGCTGGGATGGACAAAGTACAGGATACCCAAAGAAATGCAGAAGGGAGATGAACTGGATAGCTGTGTGCAGGGAGGTACAAATGAACTGACTAATAAAGATTCAAAAACAGTTTATGAAGTTAATTGTATAGAACAGAACTGACAGACAAGACAACACACTGATGACTAGGAATACATTTGGAAAGGTAAAGATCTATTGACAGAAGGAATGGTTCACATTCACCTAGAAGGGTGATATAATCCCTTAACTATCACTGGGCATTCTACTTAAACTATCAATTAAATTAAAAATGGAAGGAGGCACAAACTACTCATTCCCACAAACAAAAACAAGTAAACAGGTTAAGTCAGTCCTGAAGTGATAAAGCCCTAAATCAACTACAGAGAAACAAAATCAAAAGCAGAGGAAGGATAGTTGGAAGAAATACAAAGAGAAGAAATGAAAAGAGGCATTATCGGAGCATAATTTTGGAGTCCCGAGTGGAATGTTCCATTGTAAATAAAAATCCTAGACCAGGATGCCACCACGGCAGAGGCAGATTTGAGTATGGGTGCTTATCTCTAAGTCTTGGTGTAAAGGAAACCAGTATTGCACTGAGTAATTTTAAAAAGCCACTTCTGTGTGTAAAGCAGTGCCTTACGCCAGGAAATAAACATTTATAAAACTATGCATCCAATATGTGCAAACAGCCTGTATGTTACCTAAACTAAGCAGAAACACTTCCAGAGTGGGCAGAGTTGCATTCATAAATACAATTATAAAAGCATGTGTATACGTGCAAATTAGCATACCTAAATTTGCTGAGTTACAGAACAGGGGTAAATTAAGTACATACATTCCTTGGGGTAATTTTCAAAATGAAATTCTGTATAAGTTTTCATTTTAAAGTTCAAATATACTGCACAAGGAAGTATTCATGCACTATTACACATATGCTTACTTATAAGCATACCTCCAGTGGGGCAATCCTTGAGTAAAACATTGAGAAAGAAAACAGGGAAAAACGTTGGAGAAAAGGTGTAGTTCTTTAAATCAGGAAGTCACTAAATTCAGAAAGAACAGGCTGAATTGGAAAACCCTAAAAGATTGGGAGTGATTGTGTTTGACGACCTTAAAGCTTCCAAACAGGTAGAAAAAGCGACGGTCAAAGCCAGAAGGATGCTGGAGTGCATAAAACAAGGGATGACCAGCAGAAAAAGGAGGTGATAGTGCCTTTGTATAAGTCTCTGGTGAGGCCCCATTTAGAGTACTATGTGCAGTTCTGGAGACCGCACCTACGGAAAGATATAAACAGGATGGAGTTGGTCAAGAGGGCGGATGGGTGGGAAAGTGTAGGATATAAATGTTACAAATAAATAAATAAATAAAATACAAACACAAAATAAAAGAACAGGCTTTTGAACCTGGACAAGTATATGCTGGAAGACAGGAGGGAGACAGGAGATATGACAGAGACATTTAAGTATCTCAAAGCCATTAATAGACAGGATGCGAGCCTTTCTCAACTTAAGGAAAACTCTGGAACGAGGGGGCATATGATGAAGTTAAGAGGGAATAGGCTTAGGAGTAATATAAGAAAGTATTATTTGAAGGAAAGGGTGGTGGAAGCATGGAATGGCCTCCCGGTGGAGGCTGTGAAGTCGAGTACTGTGTCAGAATTTCACAAGACATGGGATAAAAACGTGGAATTGCTCAGGAAAAGGAAGAGTTAGGGGTTACAGAGGATGGGCAGACTGGATGGGCCATTAAGTCCTTTATCTGCCGTCATGTTTCTATTTATTTATTTTTCTGCCTTTATATCTCACATTTTCCCACCTCTTTGCAGGCTCAATGTGGCTTACAAATACCGTACTGGTGATCGCCATTTCCGGAATAAGAAATACACAGTAATATTCCAGTTAAAATAGAGAATACGCAGTATAAATTGGTAGAAAAATAGATAAACAGTACAATTCAGGTATTAAAGAACAAGGGTAATGAAAAGCATTCAATAATAACAATGTGATAAAGTAACCAAATAAAAATGATTCAATCTTAGTTCATTGTAGTACAGATCAATGTCATGTTTTAAGAAGGATCCCTTTGATAAGTCTCTTTGAACAGTTTAGTCTTTAATCATTTCCAGAAGGCTGCCAAGTCATGTGTTGTTTTTATGGCATTCGGCAGTGCATTCCAAAGTTGTGTGCAGATGTAAGAGAAGCTGGATGCATAAACTGATTTAAACTTAAGTCCTCTACAATTGAGATAATGCAGGTTCAAGAATGTACATGATGAACTTTTTGTATTCCTTGTTGGTAGATCAATGAGATCTAACATATATATCGGGGCTTTTCCATGAATAACTCTATGAACTAGAGTACATAATTTGAATGTAATTTGCTCTTTTAAAGGGAGCCAGTGTAATTTTTCTCTGGGGTTTGGCGATTTCATATTTCGTTTTTCCAAATATAAGTCTAGCTGCAGTGTTTTCGGCTCTTTGAAGTTTTTTAATAATTTGTGCTTTACATCCGGCAAAAATGGAGTTGCAATAGTCCAAATGGCTTAACACCATGGATTGCACCAGGTTGCGGAATACCTCCCTTGGGAAGAAAGGTTTAACTCTTTTAAGTTTCCACACAGCATGGAACATTTTTTTTGTTACATTTTTTGCATGACTTTCCAGGGTGAGATTGCAATCAATTGTGACTCCTAGAAGTTTCAAAGTGTCCGAAACAGGAAGAATGTGATTCGGAGCATTAATATTAGCATACTTGACCTTATTATATTGCAACGAAAGGATAAGGCATATTGTGTCTTTTCAGCATTAAGCTTCAGTTGGAATGCATCCGCCCATAAGTTCATTATTTGGAAGCTGTGATTGATTTTCTTTGTGATTTCTATTAAATCATTACTGAACGGGATATATATCATGACATTATCAGCGCAGATGTAAGGATTGAGGCCTTGGTTGGATAATGATTTAGCCAGTGGAGTCATCATTAAATTGAAGAGAGTTGGTGAGAGCGGCGATCCTTGAGGCACATGTACATGGGATCAAGGTACAGACCAATACAGAGAAGGTGAAATTTAAAATATTGTTTATGATTTTTAAGGTGCTAAAGATGGATACACCTCATCATTTATCTCTGGTGCTGAAAATTAATCAAATATCAAGGCCTTTGAGATCTGAAGGAACAGATCTGCTATCAGTAACTGCTTTACATAAGGTTCAATATGAGGAGACAAAAGTATGGCATGCATTGCCTTTAAAGGATCAGGATGCTGACCAAGATGGCTAAATTAAATTATTGAAAGAACAAATATTTATGCTGGCCACTGGTAGACAATAACGGAAAAAAGCAGGAAATGATCAGGGTCAGAAGTTAATTAGATAGCTGATCGTGTGTCGATGTTGTATTGTTGACATTATGGGTATTTTATTGTAATCTGCCTTAGACAAAGGCAGAATATAATTTGAGATATAATTACAGAAACAGCTCACAAAGGTACAATCCTTCTTATATACAAATTCAATCTACCAGATATGGACTGGAGCCTAACTGCTGCAGCTTCAGCTAGAAACAGAAAAGTCCTGGCTTCTCCAGAAGGGGTATTCCTTAAATAAATAGTGGAAGAATCCACTCCAGTAGAAACTACAGTAGAGACTGTCACTGACAACATGGTAAAGGTGAAAGATGAATTTTCTCTTCTTGAAACCTATTAAACCAGTACTGATGAATAGGTTTATCTTGCAAAATGATTAAAAACTCATTTACAGGAGAGTAAATGAAGCCTTTTAACCTGAAGCACACTCCAAAATACTCAGAGCTAAAAATTCTCACAATTTTGTTTAACTTGTCAGCGACTGGAGGAAAGTAGGTTGAGAAATTATGTCTTACCTGATAATTTTCTTTCCTTTAGAGCAGCAGACGAATCTAGAGACTAATGGGTTGTGACCATCTACCAGCAGGTGGAGGTAGAGAACGCTGAACTGAAGTGCCTTATGGAATGGAATGCTCCTTGGCCAGTTAGTATTCAAGTAACAAAGCAGAGGAAAGAAACAGAAGAATAAAAGACACCAAAAAAACATTTCTCCTTCCCCACTGGGAATGAACTCATAACTGATGAATAACTTGATTGCTGGAAACAACCTGAAACATATAAACATTGAAGAACTATCAGGCCCAGCAGAAAGAACCAACCAAGTTTCCGCTGGATAAATAGGGTGGGCCTCTGAATTCATCTGCTGCGTCTAAAAGAAAGAAAATGATCAGGTAAGACATAATTTCTCATTCCTTAGCAACAGCAGTAGATGAATCCAGCGACTAATGGGATGTAGCAAAGTAGTTAGACAACAAGATGGGCATGTGATGCTCCTGCCGCCAGAACTGAGGCCCCGAAGGGAGCATCCGTGTGTGCCGCAACATCCAAATGATGTTTGACAAATGTATGAACCAAGGACCATATCACAGCCCTGTAAATTTTGTCTACAGAAAACAGAAGCGACTCAACCCACAAAGTCACAATTACCCGAGCAGAATGTGTTCCAAAACCTGTAGGAAGTGTCTTTCTTGCCAGAATGTAAGCAGGTGAATAGCCTCTTTTACTCAGTTAGCAACCGTCGCCTTTGATGGGGAGTCCCCTTTCCAAGGACCCGCTGTGAAATCGAACAAATTATTGGATCAATAAAACTCAGTCACTTTCACATAACAGAGTAGCACCCAACAGACATCAAGAAGTCATAAGCTGGAAAAATTGTGAGGATACAAATCTGCCTGAAAAGCAGGAAGAAACAAGGGCTGATTAAGGTGAAAGGAAGATACCACCTTTGGCAAAAAGGAAGGAATCATGCGCGTCACCCCAGTGGATGAAAAACACAGAAATGGTCCATACACGACAACGCCTGCAGTTCTGACACCCAGTGTACCGACGAAATAGCTACCAGAAACACTGTCTTCACTGTCAGATCCTTCAAAGAAGCCTGAAGAAGGGGCTTAAAGGGAAGCTTCTGCAGCACACGAAGAACTAAATTAAGGTCCCATTGTGGACATGGAGTGTGGCGGAGGCCGGAGACAATGAACTCCTTTCAAAAAACACACAACGTCGGGATGAGCTCCTAAAGAGGAGTGAAGGAGCCTGCCTCTATAACATGCCAAGGCCACCACTTGCAGCTTGAGAGAATTGTAAGCCAAACCTTTCTGTAGACTCTCTTGCAGAAATGCCAAAATTTGAGGGAGAGAAGACTGCAAGGGGGAACCCCCCTGTCTGCACAACAAGACTCGAAAAATCACCACACCCGCTCATATGCCATTCAGGTAGAGCGCTTTTTTGCTTGAAGAAGAGTCACAATTACTTCCTGCGAATAACCTTTCCTTCTCAACTTCGATTGCCTCTTCGCCCCAGCTTTTTAGTTTAGGGACCAGTTTAGATGGAAGATCCCTCCCCTTTTGGTCTTACGGCTTGTAAGACCAAAAGGGGAGGGATCTTCCATCTAAACTGGTCCCTAAACTAAAAAGCTGGGGCGAAGAGGCAATCGAAGTGGTTTGTCTATCTGTAAATGAATGAGATCCCCATACCACGGGCGACGTGGACCACCTGGCCCGGGTAACGACGAAGATGTTGAAGGCCCAAGCCTATCATGGGCCATGGAGGAAAGGCATACAGAAGATGATCTGTCGGCCATGGCTGCAAAAGTGTATCTATGCCTTCTGCTACATAATCTCTTTGTCTGCTGTAAAATCTCGGAGCCTTGGCACTATGTCAGGTCACAATGAGGTCTATTCTTGGACAGCCCCATCTGTCCGTTATGTGCCAGAACGCTGACTCCACTAGCTTCCATTCCCCCAGATCCAAGACATTCCAGCTCAGGTAACCTGCCTGTGTGTTCTAAACTGCCGCTATGTGAGCCCTGGCGGCTGATGTAAGCCAATGCTGTCATATTGTCGGAGAGAACACGGACCGGCCTGACCTTCAGTAAAACTTGGAATATGAGGAGCGTCAAGCGGACTGCCCAGAGTTCCAATCAATTTACTGGCCACTTTGCCTCCTCCGGGGACCACTGACCCTGAGCTATTTGCCCTAGACAATAAGAGCCCCAGCCTGTCAGGCTTGCACCTGTGAACACCACCAACCACTGCTGCACTCCTAAAGGGAGGCCGCTGTGCAAGGAGTCGCTCTTTAGTCACCATGCCATGCCCCCTCGCGCTGACCGTGTCCAACGTAGCACCTGATCATAATCCTGCGACACTGGGGACCAGCGACTCAACAGAGATTGCTGCAATGGACATGTGTGCCTTGGTCCAAGGAATGACGTGGAGAGCCGCCGCTATGGATCTGAGAATTTGAACAAAATCCCAAACATAAGGCACCGGAGAAGAATCCAACAAATTTGAGACTGCAGCTTGAGACCCCCCCCCCCCCCCCCCCCCCCCCCCCCCCCCCATGTCTGTCTGTCCCCAAAGGTCGGAGGAGGGACAGAGCAAGGTTGCAGGTAATATTTTTTATTTTTAGGATGATGCGGAATGGGTACCCATGTGGTCTCCCACGCATGCACACAATAAACACAACCTTTGCATTTAAAGTGACCTTTTTCTTGATCTTTTACTGTATTACGAGTTATAAAACATTCTCCTATATTACGGCCACGTGAAAACGCAAATCTAGGTTTCTCCTCAAATCCAGGTATTATCCCTAATATAGGCCAATATTTATTGATGATACTTTTGACTTGTGAAATCCATGGTTCATTGGGTAAAATGCATGTAATTTTATTAGGGTCTTCTATTACTGCACCTTCATTCCCTATAGCGAATGAGAATGCTACATACCTGTAGAAGGTATTCTCCGAGGACAGCAGGCTGATTGTTCTCACTGATGGGTGACGTCCATGGCAGCCCCTCCAATCGGAAACTTCACTAGCAAAGGCCTCGCGCCCGCAAGCGGCACCGATGTCGGAGACCTCACCCCGGGCAAGGGGCCAGCCGGCGCCTCACTCGACGGTACCAGTGGCGCAAGCACCCCCGGTACCGGAGGGGAAGGACACAACAGCTCTCCCAGGATCTCTGGGAGAACGGCCCGGAGACTCTCGTGCAGGGCGGCTGTGGAGAAAGACATGGAAGCCGATGCAGGTGTCGAAGTCAGAGTCTGTTCCGGGCATGGAGGCTGTTCCGGGCTGTCCAAGGTGGAGCGCATCGACACCTCCTGAACAGAGGGTGAGCGGTCCTCCCGGTGCCGATGCCTACTGGGTGCCGACTCCCTCGGCGACCCAGAGCTCTCGGTACCGACGCGGGAAGGAGACTGCTGCCGATGCTTCTTTGACTTTTCCAAACGAAGCATGTCACCGGAGCTTCCCGGTACCGACGAGGAGGACGTAGAATCCAGCCGTCGCTTCCTCGGGGCCGAGGCCGAAGAAGGTCGGTCTCGGGGGGGGGCTGTACCGCAGGAGCCCTCAGGGTAGGGGGAGACCCACCCGAAGGCTCACCGCCACCAGCAGGGGAATGGACAGCCCTTACCTGCACTCCAGTCGAAGCACCACCGTCCGACGACATCAGCACTAGTGGAGGTCCCGGTACCGCCGACGCAGCCTTCCGATGTCTCGGCCCCGACGATGCAGAGGATCGATGCCTCGATGCAATCGATACAGTCGCGGCCAAGGGCGGAGGTCTTGACGCTTTCGACGTCGACGCACTCGATGCTCCCGGTACCGATGCCGATGAAGAGCCCGAGAACAAAACGTTCCACTGGGCCAATCTCGCTACCTGAGTCCTTTTCTGTAAAAGGGCGCAAAGACTGCAGGCGGTGCCCAGCCCCCAGACACTGAAGACACGACGCGTGCCTATCAGTGAGCGAGATTACCCGGGCGCACTGGGTGCACTTCTTGAAGCCGCTGGGAGACTTCGATGACATGGGCGGAAAAATCACGCCGGCGAAATCAAAACTCGTAATTGCGGTAAGGCACCAAAAAGAGGGGGAGAAAAAACTCGACCCGAGGCCTCAAAAGGGCCTACCCCGAAAACGAAAGAAAACTTAACGGGGCCAAAAACTGGAAATACGGGAAGGGGAAAAAGACCGAAGGGCCCTTCTCCGAAATCCTTTTTTTTTTTTTTTTTAAAGCGAAAAGTCAAAAGACGCGCGAGGGTCAACTTAAGGGGCGCGAACGGCGCAAACACGACCGTACCGAGCGCGGACAAAAGAAGACTGATGAACACAAGCCGGTTCTGGCGGGAAGACGGCCGCGCATGCGCGGTGCGCATGGGCGCGCGAGGACTAGCAAAGGCCTTTGCTAGTGAAGTTTCCGATTGGAGGGGCTGCCATGGACGTCACCCATCAGTGAGAACAAGCAGCCTGCTTGTCCTCGGAGAATAGCCATTCTCTCTGAGCATTATACGCTCTTTTAAATGCTCTTCTGACTACTTTATTAGGATAACCTCTATGCAGTGGCGTCGCGAGGGCAGCTGACACCCGGGGCGGGTCGCCGCTGCGCCCCCCCCCCCCCCCGGGTGCAGCGCGACGCACCCTCCCCCCTCCGTAGCGCAACACCCCCCCCCCCGCCCGCGAGAACATACCTGGAAGGCGGTAGAGGGGCGGGTGGGCGGGCCAAACCGCCGAGAGCACGCCGCTGGGAGGGTGTCGGCACCTCGCTGGTTCCTTGCTCTCTCTGCCCCAGAACAGGTTACTTCCTGTTCTGGGGCAGAGAGAGCAAGGAACCAGCGAGGGTGCCGACACCCCCCAGCGGCGTGCACCTGGGGCGGACCGCCCCACCACCCCCCCCCCCTTCGTACGCCACTGCCTCTATGCAGAAATCGCTCCTGCATTTCTTTGGCTTGATCTCTGAATGTTTGTTTATCTGAACACAATCTGCGAATTCTAAGAAATTGTCCAACAGGAATGCTATTTTTCAACGATCTAGGGTGATGACTCTCATAATGTAGCAACGTGTTCCTATCTGTGGGTTTCCTATAACCTCTGGTGTCAAACCTGCCTGCTGCATAATTAATATGTATATCCAAAAAATCCACCTCACTCCCTTTTCCGTGACACGAAAACTTGATGTTCCTATCTACCTGATCTAGATATTCCAAAAATTCTTGCAACTCTTCCTGGTTCCCCTTCCAGATTACCAAAATATCGTCTATATACCTCCACCAGGCGATTATAGACTTTCTAAAGGGACCCCTATCAACAAATTTTTCTTCAAATGCAGCCATATATAAACAGGCAACAGTGGGGAGCTAACGTCGCCCCCTTGGCCACCCCTTTTATTTGAAGATAGTATTTTCGCTGATATTCAAAGTAATTCTTGGTAATCACTTGTTTAGTCATACCATTAAGCAAGGAAATACGAGCCCCAGGTAACTTTGATTTTGCAAGCTGGTAATCAATGATCTTTACTGCACTGCATGCAAATCTCTCTCATGAATATTCATTGTAGATATATTGAAAACCCAACTGACTGGGGTGCCTCCAGGACCAGGTTTGGGAACCACTGCTATAAGGCTGTATGCATATCTCTGGAACTTAGGCACATTCACTTGCACTAGCTCTATTCCCTAAGGGGTCCTTTTATGTTTTTGTTTTATTAATTTCTAGACCACCTTTATCCAAAGCGGGTTACAACACAACCTACATAATTAAAACAAGTTGCATAAGTGCTAGTGCATGCTTACTGCACAACTCATTTTCCGCCAGAGTCACTATGCTCACATTAGCCCTCTCCTCAAGTCACTTCACTGGCTCCCTATCCGTTTCCGCATTCAATTCAAACTTCTCTTACTGACCCTATAAGTGCATTCACTCTACCGCTCCCCAGTACCTCTCCACTCTTGTCTCTCCCTACGCCCCCCCACCGGGTACTCCGCTCTGTGGATAAATCTCTCGTCTGTCCCCTTCTCCTCTACTGCTGTCAGGTTCTCAGGTTCAGAGCCCTTGGGCTGGGCTCGGGAGCAAACGTGAGCCCTTGGGCTGCTGACGAGGAGCGACAGCAGCAGGCAAAACCCACCAACCAACGCTGGGCAAGCACACCGACACCGGCAGGGACTGCAGGCACCACCCAGCGAGCCGGAACACATGGACTGGAACACTGGACTGGAATTCCCTGGACTGGAACACTGGACTGGAATCCCTCGGACTGGAGGACACAAGACTGGAACACCGGACTGGTCCACACAGCTTCACCTGCACTTAGCTACTAAGCCCCCCAGGAGTTGAGCTCCTGGGTTCGAGTAGCCGGCAGGACTTACTGGATACCGGATGACACAGGGACCAGGACTAGAAACAGAAGAACTCCTAAACCTAAACTGATCTACGTGCTCCCAAACCCAAGCCCTAAACCCTCTAGTTTCCTTGCCTCTGATCTTCCCTCCTCTGATCACCATCTTATAACTTTCACACTTAAATCTCCTCCCTCCCAGTCCCGTCCTATCTTATCTCATTTATCTAGGAATCTTCACGATATTGACCCTTCATCTCTATCCTCCCATGTTTCAAACCTCCTTTCTACTGTGGCACCATCTGTTAACGAGGCTGTTTCTTCTTACAACAATACTCTATCCTCTGCCTTAGACACTCTTGCACCTTTGATGACCCGCCCTGTAAGGCGTACAAAACCCCAACCTTGGCTGACTTCTAATATCCGCTACCTACGTTCCTGTACCCGCTCCGCCGAACGCCTCTGGCGGAAATCTCGGGCCCTTGCTGATTTCTTACACTTTAAGTTCATGCTGACCTCCTTCCAATCTGCTTTTTTACGTGCCAAACAGGATTATTATATCCAACTGACCAACTCTCTTGGCTCTAATCCTTGACTTCTCTTCACCACATTGAACTCCCTCCTCAAGGTGCCCCCTCCCCCAACTCCCCCTTCATTATCTCCTCAGACCCTTGCTGAATTCTTTCACAACAAGGTTCAAAAGATAAACCTTGCTTTCTCTACCTCACCACCTCTCCCTCCACTAGTCCGTTCCCCTCTCTCTCCTTCCCCTCATTCCCTTTCCTCCTTTCCTGAAGTTACTATTGAGGAAACTACACTTCTCCTTTCTTCCTCAAAATGTACCACCTGTTCCTCTGATCCCATTCCCACCCACCTTCTTAATGCCATCTCTCCTGCTCTTATTCCTTTTATCTGTCACATTCTCAACCTCTCACTTTCCACTGCGACTGTCCCTGCTGCCTTTAAACATGCTGTGGTCACACCTCTCCTTAAGCCTTCACTCGACCCTACTTGTCCCTCTAATTACCGACCCATCTCCCTCCTTCCTTTTCTCTCCGAATTACTTGAGCGTGCTGTTCACCGCCGCTGCCTTGATTTTCTCTCCTCACATGCTATTCTTGACCCACTACAATCTGGTTTTCGCCCTCTCCACTCAACCGAAACTGCGCTTACTAAAGTCTCCAATGACCTATTACTGGCTAAATCCAGAGGTCAATATTCCATCCTCATTCTTCTTGATCTTTCCGCTGCTTTTGACACTGTCGATCACAGCATACTTCTCGATACCCTGTCCTCACTTGGATTCCAGGGCTCTGTCCTTTCCTGGTTCTCTTCCTACCTCTCCCTGCGCACACTTTAGTGTTCACTCTGGTGGATCCTCTTCTACTTCTATCCCTCTGCCTGTCGGCGTACCTCAGGGTTCTGTTCTTGGTCCCCTCCTCTTTTCTATCTACACTTCTTCCCTTGGTTCATTAATCTCATCCTATGGCTTTTCCTACCATCTCTATGCTGATGACTCCCAAATCTACCTTTCTACCCCTGATATCTCACCTTGCATCCAAACCAAAGTTTCAGCGTGCTTGTCTGACATTGCTGTCTGGATGTCTCAACGCCACCTGAAATTAAATATGACCAAAACCGAGCTTCTCATTTTCCCCCCCAAACCCACCTCCCCGCTCCCCCCGTTTTCTATTTCTGTTGATGGCTCTCTCATTCTCCCTGTCTCCTCAGCTCGAAACCTTGGGGTCATCTTTGACTCTTCTCTCTCCTTCTCTGCTCATATCCAGCAGATTGCCAAGACCTGTCGTTTCTTTCTTTACAACATCCGTAAAATCCGCCCCTTTCTTTCCGAGCACTCTACCAAAACCCTCATCCACACCCTTGTCACCTCTCGTT
This sequence comes from Microcaecilia unicolor, assembly GCF_901765095.1. Lineage (NCBI taxonomy): Eukaryota > Metazoa > Chordata > Amphibia > Gymnophiona > Siphonopidae > Microcaecilia > Microcaecilia unicolor. Next base: position 74,285,255 of record NC_044031.1, read on the forward strand.
TAGACTACTGCAATCTGCTTTTTGCTGGCCTCCCACTTAGTCACCTCTCCCCTCTCCAGTCGGTTCAAAACTCTGCTGCCCGTCTCATCTTCCGCCAGGGTCGCTTTACTCATACTACCCCTCTCCTCAAGACCCTTCACTGGCTCCCTATCCGTTTTCGCATCCTGTTCAAACTTCTTCTACTAACCTATAAATGTACTCACTCTGCTGCTCCCCAGTATCTCTCCACACTCGTCCTTCCCTACACCCCTTCCTGTGCACTCCGCTCCATGGATAAATCCTTCTTATCTGTTCCCTTCTCCACTACTGCCAACTCCAGACTTCGCGCCTTCTGTCTCGCTGCACCCTACGCCTGGAATAAACTTCCTGAGCCCCTACGTCTTGCCCCATCCTTGGCCACCTTTAAATCTAGACTGAAAGCCCACCTCTTTAACATTGCTTTTGACTCGTAACCACTTGTAACCACTCACCTCCACCTACCCTCCTCTCTTCCTTCCCGTCCACATTAATTGATTTGATTTGCTTACTTTATTTATTTTTTGTCTATTAGATTGTAAGCTCTTTGAGCAGGGACTGTCTTTCTTCTATGTTTGTGCAGCGCTGCGTATGCCTTGTAGCGCTATAGAAATGCTAAATAGTAGTAGTAGTAAACCAGCAGGAGTGTTCCTAACAGTAAACTGACAAAAGGACTTCCTAAGCCCTATACTAAACAGGAGCTCCTAAGCCCTGCTCAAGAAAGGGACTTCCTAAGCCCTAAACTAAACAGAGCAGGGAACTAAACACAAAGCTAACACAGGTGCTACTAAGCACCAAGCTACAAGCAGAGCTCTACACTAATAAGCTAAACACAAAACTACCAAGCTACCTAAGCACTGCTCTAGCAAGCTAGATACAACTAACAAGGTGCTTCCTAAGCACTACTCTGGCAAGCAACCAGAAGAGCTCATAGCATTGGAGCCGACTCTGTGGGTGCTGTGGGTGCTTGAGCACCCCCAATATTGAGAAAATTCCTTGTATGTGTCCAGGGAGGGGTCATTTCCATTGGGCTTAGCACCCCCAATAATTTTGAAAAGTTGGCTCCTATGGCTCCTAGCACTAAAAGGGAAGACAGGGGAGCCACAAGGAAAAAGCAGGGAAGCTAACACATAAGCCAAAAGTGCTTCTAAAGCACCAAACACCAACAGCAAAGACTGCAATGCTCCCAATAGCACAAACACCAGAAGTACTTCTAACAGCAAACTCTGCAGTGTTCCTAACAACACCAAACCCTGAAGTACTTCTATCAACAACAGAGCTTCCAAAGCCCTACACACAGCAATGCTTCCAAACCAAGAGGGAAAAGCAGGAAAGCTAAACACACAGTCACCAGTGCATACTGCACTAACACTAACCTGGCCCTTAACAAAAGCAAGCAGGGAAACTAGACACAAAGTTAGAAGTGCACACTGCACCACCCTACCTAAAGCAAACACCACCGTTGCAAAGGCTCTGAAGGATAGCACACCACTTCCTTATCAAGGCCCTCCCTAATGATGTCACACTCCCTAGCCCCAGGCAACAGCACACTGAAACCCAGAGAGGCCCAACCCACACCAATGCAGCACCGTGAAACACTTGAAGCCAGTACACCCAAAGAGAGGTAGAGCAACTCAGGCAACACACACAGGTGCAGTATAGTAAAACAATTAGGGCCATGCTGCTGGAAGCTGCCAGCACAGAGAGACAGAGCCAGCAGCTCAGAAAGGACAGACAAAAGAAACAGAAGCCAGCTAAGCTGACCACCAGGAAAGAGGTAAGTTTGAGAGGGGTTCTGACCCCAATCATAACAACTGCTAATTCCAGACTCCGTTCTTTTTATCTCGCTGCACCTCACGCCTGGAATAGACTTCCCGAGCCTGTACGTCTAGCCCCGTCTTTGGCCGTTTTCAAATCCAGGTTAAAAGCCCACCTCTTTAATGCTGCTTTTGACTCCTAACCACTACTCACTTGCCCTGTACCCTGTATCCTCACCTCTTTAATTCCCTTACCTCTTAGTTGTTCTGTCTGTTTGCCTGTCCTATTTAGACTGTGAGCTCTTTGAGCAGGGACTGTCTTTTCATGTATGGTGTACAGCGCTGCATATGCCTTGTAGCGCTATAGAAGTGATAAGTAGTAGTAAATTAAAAGGGCTTACCGTGGGACATGATCAGATATCCTACAGTAATTTCCTAATCCCAGTGCACCTGAATGTAACTCACCTTGAACTACTACTGAATAAGGTGTGAGCAAAATCCAAATAAATAATCTGCATGTGCAAACTACATGCTAAATTTTTTTTTACATTTTTCCGCGGAGGGTGCATTCTGGGAGCAGAATGGATGTTTCTGTGCTAATCAGCTAGTGCAGATACAGTACCACATGCTAATTCAACAGCACAGGATTAGCATATGAACCCTTAACGCATAAAAAAATCGCTGTTGGTAGGTGCTCATGTGCTAATTTTTTTTTAATGCCCATGTGCTAATGGCAACATGATAAGGAGACTGCCCTTCATTTTTGATTACAGAGTGTAGATCGGAAAGCTATTTCGTTGTAAAGATATTGAGATGATGGAAGCAGTTCAGGTAAGGATCACAAACAGTTCAGGCCCTGTAATGAGTTCTATACAGAGGCTTAAGATACTCGTTGGAAAAAAACGAAAGCATGGGAGGTAGAAGGGAGTACGAGTTACATTAATAATATTTAAATAGTTTGCACACTACAATAAAGAAAGGTAAGGTAGGTGGAATTTTCCTCCAGAACAAAGGTAATAAACAGAAATAAAACAAAGAAAAGAAAATTAGATATGTTTTTATTGGACTAACAATTTATTTTTTGATTAGCTTCCAAAAGCAATACCTTCTTCTTAGAACAAGAAATTCAATGACAAGGAGTGATATTAAGATGAAGGGAGTGAATCTCATAGGAAATATGGAAGTATACTTTAATGAGAAAGTGGAAGATGCCTGGCATAATCTACCAGAAGGGATGATAAAAACTATTTAATACTGTGAAAGAATATAAGCAAACCTGGAAGGCACAGAATTAAGACACTGCGTAAATAATATAAGAAAGCTGGGGCACTGAGTGTTGATTTAACACATAATGATAGAGGACTAAATTAAGACAACAAAACTGACTGAGATAAGGAGCCTGCACACAATCAAATACATACAACTGCGCATACTCTAATCTCCAGAAGTCTGTACAGAAACAAGTGAGATTGGGGAGGCAAGGAACTATCAATTATTATAAACTAACTGGTATTTTAGGAGGATTTAAAAAAAAAAAAAAAAGAGAGAGAGAGAGTGAGAGAGCATTGCCTTACATGTTGAGAACATGGTTTTCCACCTGGTGGAAATGCCACTGGAAAATGAAGTGCTCGATGTGGTGGCATCATTTTCTTCTTCTTCAATACTGTATTCAACCAGTGTGCAGTGATACATCGTTTCCTCTCTCTCAGAGCCTATCAAAATATAAATAAGGCAGTTATGGGCTAGCACTCACTTTCCTTCCAACTTAAATGTTTCTACAGAGCACACTCAAACATGTGAATGTTTTTTTTTTTTTAAACAATGAAACCCGTGTGTTTTAAAATCAGCTGTTATCAAACAGTAATTTTGTGAGTTTGTGCATGTGTGTGTGCTTGTATGCATGAGTTGCTTGTGAATGCAGGTGTGTAGGAGGGTGGGGGCAGTTTGGGGGTACTGTGGCAACTGTGGGAGTAAAGGAGGGGTAGTTTTTGAGATTAGGGCCTGGTCTTTACTTGCAATCCTTGAAGGCTGCCAACAGGTCAGGTTTTCAGAATATCCCTAATGAATATGTATACCTCCCCCAAAAAAAAACTACAAAAACTGTTTTCTTATTCAACTTTATTTACTGACAAAATATTATAGAAAAATTCTCTAAGTATTGAATCCTATACAGCTTACCCTGGCTGATTATATTTTATATACACATACATACATACACATTCAACCTAATCAATTCACACTCTACCAGTACTAAAATATCACACTTCTCCTGAGGAAATGATGTAGAACAACGTACAAGTTGCATACCACACACTGCTAAATAATTCTGAGAAATTCATTAATGCACAATAACAGGCAAATTAGTGGAGGAGTGGCCTAGTGGTTAGGGTGGTGGACTTTGGTCCTGGGGAACTGAGGAACTGAGTTCGATTCCCGGCACAGGCAGCTCCTTGTGACTCTGGGCAAGTCACTTAACCCTCCATTGCCCCCCGCATTGAGCCTGCCATGAGTGGGAAAGCGCAGGGTACAAATGTAACAAAAAAATTAAAAAATAAAAAAAATTACTGAAAAATGCCTTAACGCGGTTTGTGTTACCCTATTTTCATGTGTTAACATGAACTGCTTATGCACTTTTGTAAACAAGGATCTCTTCGTGTGTTACCACTGAAAATCAGTGCTAGCCAAATAAACTTCATCCTTTAACCTCTACATCTTTGACCATACTCCTTTTTAATCAGTTAAATTTATTGTACTCCACTTAGGTTCTTTTAAGGCAGAATATAAATCAAAACAATATTCATCTTGTGTAATCAATTAAATTTAGCCAGTGAGAATGTGAAACTTTTTATTACAAAATTTCCAAGGGGGTGGGGAATCCACAACATGAACATGTAAATACAGAATCAATCCTCCAGAGATTAAAGCACACAGAACATTTCTTCTAAACAAAAAAAGCAAATGGGAGGAAAAAGCCTCAATGGAGCTCCAAAACTGATTTAGGATCTAAATGAATCTCTTCATCACTGGCATAAAAACTTCCCATCGCTATTTACATTAAAGGCACAAAAGAATCAAAACCAAGTACTTAACTTGTGTCTTGCAGCCCTCTTCACTCAATTTCAGAAAATGGCATACATTAAAGCCCACGGCCAATGATGGCCAGTATTTCGCCGGAGCTGCATCAGGACTCATGGACTGTGTTAATCAGTGCTCCATGCTAAGCAATGACACCAGTATAGGCTTTTTTGTTTTTAGAAGAAATTTTCTGTGTGCTTTAATATTCTCTGGGAGATTGATCATATATTTACATGTGAACACTTTTAACCACTTAGGTTTAACCAGCTATCTCCTAAAACTGTCCAGTTAAACCTTTTGAAAGCTCACCTCAAAATGTCTTACCCAAGGATCTCATAAAAATGGCAGCATATTACTGGAAATAAGTACTTTCCCAATCACAGAAACTAAGGGGTCCTTTTACCAAGCTGCGGTAAAAAGGGCCATGCGGCAAGATTATACTTACCGCATGGCCATGTGGGGAGGAGGACTTAGTGCCACCCATTGAGGTAGCAGGAAGGGCTCTCACGGTAACCAGGCACCAATTACTGCCATGCTAGAAATTATGGAATTATTTTCCGTAGCGCCAGAAATGGCGCATGCTCGAGGCAGAACTACCTTTGGAGGCCGCGTTGGGCCAGAGGTAGTTCTGGGTTGCCATGTGGCAACCCTTTAGTAAAAAGGCCCCCAAAAGATACCTACTTTATCAAAAAGGTGATCTACAAGCTATATATTAAAATTCCCCAATAGTTCTAGAATATTGATATCCTGTATCTAATGCACATAAAGTCTAAATCCAGCAAAGAAATCTTGTTCTGACAACCCATTTTCCCATATAACTCCAGGAAAAAGTTGATGGATGTGCATTAGTACACTGTCCAAAGCTATGAATGTCACGTTGCTTACCTGTGCATACATACTACTGACTTGACTTTCACATAGAAGATGTGTGCATCTGCTGGTGAGTGTAGGATCCACTGTGCCACCATGTGCTTGGATAATCTAGGAAAGGAAAGGAAATCAGATAGTGTGCGCCTGCAATTATTACACTGCAGAACATGAATTTCACCATTTAGGTAAACGTGTTCTTCCTATTCTAAATTAGCAATTTTATATGGATCAAGGAAGCTAAAAAAAAACCAAGTGTGCAATATAGGTCCATATGCTAGTAATGAATACGAAACTAAAATATTTTAATTTCCAAAAAGAATGGTATGAAGGAAGCATTTTTAACACTGGACAGAGTTCCAGTCCCTAAATCATCATATGCAAAAATTAGTTCCCACTTTCAACACATTTATATCTTCTGTCATACTAAACGTAAGGACTTTTACTAAGCTGTGGTAACAAATGGCTTTAATGCACTCTTACGTGGGTCATTCCTGTGAACTAAGGCTAAGAGGTAGAAGAGATAATAAATGGTTTGATGGAGATTTAATTAGACTGAAGCAGACTTTGTTGATGCCTGGAATGGTCTTGGCAAAAGGATAGATAAGTTGTGAATAAGATTAAATGGAGAGATGCAATTCATAGCTATAAGTTATTGTTAAAAACTAAAAGGAATTATTACTCTATAATTATAGGATCAATCCAAATGTTAAAATTTTGTTTTGAATATCAAATTCATGTTTAGACATACACTCACTGGGATCTGAATTAGAGAAAAATGAGTATATAACTTACATCTATGCAGATGATATTTCTATTCTAATTCCTACTAGTGGTTGGTCAGAATTGGAGTTGTCTAAGGTACAAAAGGGATTCGATTTAATAAAAGACTGAATGTTTAAATACAAACTGAAACTAAACTAAGATAAAACAGTTTATATGCTTTGCAAATCCATCAGCTTCGATATGCTCAATATTAATGCTTCAACAGAAAGAATATACATTATCACCTTGCATTAAAATTTTAGGAATTCATCTGTAAGCTAACATTAGAATTACCAGTAAACTCTTAGGAAAACGTCTTTCCTTTTTAGAATTACGAGTGATATGCAAATATTTTACAGAAGATCAGTTTAAAATATTGGTACAAATCATTTTGCGCCAACTGGATTACTGTAAAGCGAAGATACTTACTTGTAGCAGGTATTCTCCAAGGACAGCAGGCTGATTGTTCTCACATGTGGGTTGACGTCCACGTCGGCCCAGGAATTGGCATTTTGCCAGCAAAATAAACAAAGTTTTGCTAGAGTCTTCTAGCGCAAAAACCGCTTGCACCAACGGACGACTTCCCGCCCATAGCGTGAACGTGCTACTTCAGTTTAATCAAAAAGCATAGAAGCAAAGAAACAACTCCAAAGGGTAGATGGGCGGGTTTGTGAGAACAATCAGCCTGCTGTCCTCGGAGAATACCTGCTACAGGTAAGTATCTTCGCTTTCTCCGAGGACAAGCAGGCTGCTTGTTCTCACATGTGGGGTAGTATCCCTAGCACCCAGGTTCACTCAAAACAATGAACATTGGTCAATTGGGCCTCGCAACAGCGAGGACACAACATAGACTGACCTGAAACCATAAAAAACTAACTGAGAGTGCAGCCTGGAACAGAACAAAAATGGGTCTAGGGGGGTGGAGTTGGATTCTAAACCCCGAACAGATTCTGAAGCACTGACTGCCCAAACCGACTGTTGCGTCGGGTATCCTGCTGAAGGCAGTAGTGAGATATGAATGTGTGGACTGATGACCACGTTTCAGCCTTGCATCAAAGATGGAACCATCATCGGACATGTAATGTCCCCCTCCAAAATATGTATGTACATACACCAAAGTCAACTCGAGAATATTCACCACACATGTATGTATTATTTGGTTGTTACCTATCATTGCATATCTCCTTAATATTTTATTTAACACCACGTGTTTATTTAGAAATGTTCAATACTGCAAAGTAGTTCTGTGTATTTAGCTATATTTAGATGCAGCACATGTAGCTTTACATTCAGCTTAGCGCAATATATATGCAATTTACTATATAGGATTTAGCTATACATACATGTGTGGTGAATATTCTCGAGTTGACTTTGGTGTATGTACATACATATTTTGGAGGGGGACATTAAATGTGCGATGATGGTTCCATCTGTGATACTACCACCCTTGGGGATATCATGGCTTGAATGGTTATGGTCTGAGCACATTTTATAACACATTAACATATTTGAATAAATGCATAAGCAAAAAAGATAAAGTGAGTATCCAAGTTTATAGTAAGTTACAGGTTGATCAACTTGGTTTTTCTGTATTGTTCTTCCTGTTATATATAGTGTTGTTTACGCCTGCCAGATAAGAGGCTTGCAGAAACATGCCGTGACGGCACGCCCAAAGCCACATCTGGACGGCTTCCAGACACAGACGGCGAGATTCGGTGCCCCCCCTGCTTGTTGGTGTAATACATGGCAACCTAATTGTCTGTCTAAATCAATATGATTCGGTTGGACAGCCGGTCTCTGAAAGCCCTTAGAGCGTTCCAGATCGCTCGCAATTCCAGGAGATTGATCTGAAGACCTTTTTCCTGAAAGGACCAAGCTCCTTGAGTGTGAAGCCCATCCACATGAGCTCTCCACCCTGGGAGGGATGCATCCATCGTCAGCACTTTTTGTGGCTGAGGAATTTGGAATGGACGTCCCAAGGTCAAATTGGTCCGAATCGTCCACCAATGTAGAGAATTCCGGAAGTCAGTGGACAATTGGATCAAATCCTCCAGATCTCCCACAGGTTGATACCACTGGGAGGCAAGGGTCCATTGAGCTGATCTCATGTGCAGGCGTGCCATGGGAGTTACATGAACTGTGGAGGCCATGTGCCCCAGAAGTCTCAACATCTGCTGAGCTGTGATCTGTTGAGACGCTTGTACTGAGGACACTAGGGGCAGGAGGCTGACCGCCCTTGCCTCGGGAAGATAAGCACAAGATGTCTTTGTGTTCAACAGATCTCCAATGAATTCCAATTTCTGAACTGGGGTGAGATGGGACTTGGAATAATTTATCACGAACCCCAGAAGTTCCAGCACCTGAATAGTCATACGCATGGACTGCTGAGTGCCTGCCTTCGAGGTGCTCTTCACCAGCCAATCGTCGAGATAAGGGAACACATGCACTCCCAGTCTGCGTAGCGACGCTGCAACTACCACCAGGCACTTTGTGAACACCCTGGGCGCAGATGCTAGACCAAAGGGCAGTACACAGTACTGAAAGTGCTGAGTTCCCAGCCGAAATCGCAGATACTTCCTGTGAGCTGGAAGTATCGGGATATGTGTGTAAGCATCCTTTAAGTCCAGAGAGCACAGTCAATCGTTCTCTTGAATCATGGGAAGAAGGGTACCCAGGGAAACCATTCTGAACTTTTCTCGAACTAAAAATTTGTTCAGGCTCCTTAGGTCTAGGATGGGACACATCCCCCCTGTTTTCTTTTGCACAAGGAAGTACCTCCCAGCCCTTCTTCCCATGGTGGAATGGGCTCGACCGCACTGGCCTTTAGAAGGGCGGAGAGTTCCTCTGCAAGTACCTGCTTGTGCTGGGAATTGTAAGAATGAGCTTCTGGTGGGCAATTTAGTGGTTTGGATTCCAGAGTGAGGGTGTATCCTAACCGGACTATTTGAAGAACCCACCAGTCGGAGGTTATGAGAGGCCACCTTTGGTGAAAAAACATCAACCTCCCCCCTACCGGCAAGTCGTCCGGTACGGACACTTTTACTGAGGCTATGCTGAACTGGAGCCAGTCAAAAGCCCATCCCTTGCTTTTGCTGGGGAGCAGAATGGGACTTAGTCGCACGCTGTTGACAAGAATAAGCGTGCTGGGGCTGAGCCTGGACAGGCTGCTGAGAAGCAGGAGTGTACCTACGCCTAGAATAGGTATAGGGGGCACTCCTCCTCCCGCCAAAAAACCTCCTAGATGAGGAGGCAGTAGCAGAAGGCGCCCAGGAGAGAGAATCCATAGCATCATTATGCTTCTTGATTTGATCAACTAGATCCTCTACTTTTTCACCAAAAAGATTGTCCTCCCAGCAAGGAACATCCGCCATCTGCTGGTGGACAGAATAATCCAGGTCAGAGAAACGCAGCATCACTATACCTTGAGCAGCGATCCTGGATGTCACGTCAAAAGTGTCAAAAGTACCCCTGGCCAGTAACTTGTGACACGCCTTCTGCTGCCTGACTACCTGGCGAAAAGGCTCGGACAGCTCCGTAGGGAGTGCATCAACCAAGCTCGACAGTTGACGTATCGAGTCTCGCAAGTGTACGTTCGTGAAGAGCTGGTATGACTGGATCTTGGCAGCAAGCATAGCGGCCTAGATCTTCCTCCCAAAAGAATCAAGAGTCCTAGCTTCTCTGCCTGGGGGCACCGAAGCATAATCTCTAGTACTCTGGGCTCTCTTGAGGGTGGAATCCACCACCATGGAATTGTGGGGTAATTGAGACCTCATCAACCCAGGTTCATCGTGGATCCAATACTGGGATTCAGCTTTCTTCGGGACCACGGGGCCAGACAGAGGGGCTGACCAATTTCGCATAAGGACTTCCTTCAGTACCTTATACAGAGGAACGGTCACAGCCTCTTTAGGTGGAGAAGAATAATCCAAGACCTCGAGCATCTCAGTCCTGGGTTCATCCTCCGCCTCCACAAGGAAAGGAATAGCCGTAGCCATTTCCCAGACAAAAGAGGAAAAGGACAGACTCTCCAGTGGAAACAGCCTCCTTTCTAGCGGAGGGGAAGGATCAGAGGGAATTCCAAAGGACTCATCAGAAGAGAAGTATCTGGGATCCTCATCTGACTCCCACGAATGCCCCTGCTCAGTGTCGAATAAAACCTGAGTTAAGGTGCTTCAACACTGGACCTGCCTCAACGCCGAGGAATGATATCCTTTATGGCAATGACAAGAGGTTGATGCCTGGTCCAACTACGGCGAAGCTCCCTCCAACGATGTCAAAGTGGAGTCAACCTGGGTGGCAGGTGGCATCGTGGTCGGGGACCTCACCACAGGCAAAGGGCCAGACACCGCTGCAGCAGCAGGTCAAGAAGGCACAAGCACCCCCGACACCAAAGCTGACTGTTGTAGCAGTATCTCCAGAAGTTCTAGAAACAAAGCCCGGATGAGCTCGTCAAGAGCCACCATCGGAGAAGGCTGCGGGGTCGGTGGGACAGGTGTGTCAAAATCCGTGGAGGCTCAGGAGCAGGTACTGGGCTGCTAGGAGACCGATGCATCAGCACCTTCTGTATAAAGGGGGAACGATTCTCTCAGCGCCGACATCTCGGGTGCCGACTCTCTCGATGCCCCGAAGCTCCCGGTACCGTGTGTTGGAGAACGATGATGATGCTTCTTCACCTTTGCTCGAAGCCCGTCATCGAGACTCCTCGGTACTGATGAGGAGGACGTGGAATCTTCACAGCTCCTCAGGGCCAGGGAGCCTGCATAATAGGAGGCCTTGAGGCAGGTGGAGACCCACTCGACACTTCACTTCTCCCAGCAGCCATTACCTTTCTTCCCGACGTCGATGTTGACGTCGCCGATCTCGGTACCGATGTCGAAGGACTGGACTGAGCCCCAAAAAGTTTTTCTTGTGGGGCTTCTCGAGACGCTTGAGTCCGTTTCTTCATACGAAGACACAGACTACAAGTGGCTGGGCTATGGTCGGGCCCACGGTACTGGATACACCAGGCGTGGGTATCAGTACCTGAGATAGTCCGGCTGCACTGTGTACAACGCTTGAAGCTGCAGAGTGTCTTCAATGACATGGAAAGGAAAACGGCTTCGGCGAAATCAAACAACGCAATTGTGCCTTGAAAAGAAAAAAAGGGGCACAAAGAAAGAGAAGAACCCGGTCGTGCGGCCTGAAAATCGGCCACGTCGAAAAAGAAAGAAACCTTATGCCCTAAAACCTAGAAAAATACGTGGAGAATTGTTTTGTTTTTTTAATAAAATGAGGGAAAAAGAAAAGTTAGCTAACTCGTCGTCAAGACTCTTTCTCCTGGTCCAAAAACGAAGAGCAGTGTAGAAACGCTGTCTCTCCGCCACGAACAAGAAAAAGCTGAAGTAGCACGTTCACGCTACGGGCGAGAAGTCGTCCGCGCATGCGCGCTAGAAAACTCTAGCAAAACTTTATTTTGGTTGCAAAATGCTGATTCCTGTGCAGACGTGAACGTCAACCCACATGTGATAACAAGCAGCCTGCTTGTCCTCGGAGAATGTTGTATTATCTGGGGAAGTCTAAACAGTTACTCAAAAAACTCCAAACTACTCAAAACATGGCAATTTGTTTAATTTTTTCTTTGAAAAAATTTGACAGATTACCTCAATTTTATGTCTTGCTGCATTGGTTGCCGGTTAATGTGAGAATTTTATTTAAGTTGTCAAGCTTTCTAAATAAGGTTTTATATGGCTTAGTACCTTCATACTTTCTTGATCATTTTGACGATCAGTAAAAGGAATGTTAGTATCTCTCAAAGGTATTACATGGCTAAAAATTGTTGAATGCCAGTTAGTTTTTCAGACTGTGAGATTAGGAAAAGATCTTTCAACCATATTAAGATCTTCTATTACCTATTTGGAATTTTGTCAAAATATGGAAATGTTCTTATTTAGGAAATAAGTTTTACATACTACATAATTTAATGCTTTATAATTTTTATTGAAATTTATGAAAATCTTTTAAATTTCTGTGTCACTGTAGTTCCTGGTTATAACCAGTCTCCTGTACATGCGAACTGCTCTAAACTAGAAGGAGTCTTCTTACTACTGTTACCGAAGGCACAAAAAAACCCTGATTATCTATCATTTTATTATTGCCATTAGTGAGCGACCATTTTTATAAAAAAAATCACAGGAGCACTTACCGCCACCTATTTTGTAGATGGTAATGGCTCCCATGTTATGCACTAACCAGTTAGCATTCTGTAATGTAGATGTGCTAACTGGTTAGCGCGGATGTGCCCACTCTCCAACCCTGACACATCTGTCAAAATATAATCATCACACAGTTAGCAAGTGCACATCCCAAAACTAACACGGAACGCATTAGCATGTCCCACATTACACTTTTTTTTGTTTTGCTGCTTTAGGCACGCATTTCTGCTTAATGCAACTTAGTAAAATGATCCCTTTATTTTTTACTTTGATATTACGAAAAACAATGGTAATCCCTAAAACAATGCAGAAACAAAGGAAGTAAAAGCAGGGTCCTGGCTCACAATGGTAGGAAAAGTAAAGGTTCAGAAAATGGAAGGAGAAGCCGTGTGATGTCACTGGGGGTGTTGGATTTGCCGGATAGTTGGATCAGTGAAGGCTGGATAATCGAGACTGCACGGTATTAGAGAGAACACAGTATAAGTAAAAAAAAGTAGGACCAATCAAATGCTCATGGCATTGCACTGACTCATCTTTAAAGTACTTTGGGGTCCTTTTACTAAGATCGGTAAGCACTACTGCATGCTTACCGCAGCTTAAAAGGGTTACCACAGGATGCACTGAGGCATCTCATGGTAATTTTGCAATCTGCACACGCAGATTTGCATGTTTGCATGTTAAAAAATAATGTAAATGTAAACATCCAGTTGTTTTTGGTAAATATATGATGAAATAAATGTTAAATGGAGAATAAATGACAAAACTATAAAATATGGTCTTGACTACTAGGGAATTCTGTCACTACTGTGCCAATTGACCTACCCTTTTGGACAAATAAATTGATCTCCTCCTTTATAGACAAAAATGTTCTTCTAAAAAGGTTAGCACCATGATAATTTGACTGAACCCTCATTTTTTACTTTGCTGCAGTTTGTTTAGCTAATAAGACGAGTCATCGGCATTGACCAGAAAACTTCCAGGTCTGCCCCAGCACAAGAGGAGAGTGTCGTAACAGTCAGAACTGGCAATCAGCGGCACTCTCTCGTTAAGTGCTGCCTGAGTATCACCACATGAACCAGACAGACAATTTAACTGGCAAGAAGCCTCTCATACCATGTTAAATCACTTTGCATATCGACCCCTAGCTTTATAATTTAAAACAAGCAAAACAAGGGACCCTGTTCTATTTGTCACTGTCTCACTATAAGCAAAACCATTTCAAAAAAACAAATAAAAAAAAAATTTTAGAGGCCACAAACTAATTATTAATGAGAAAGGAGCATCCCTTCTCCAAAATACAAAGGCCTCTTTTACTAAGCTACACTAACAAATAGGCTTAGCGTACCCTTACGTGGGCCCTTCCCACGCATTAAGTTAATTTCTAGCATGGATGTCAAAAAATGCTTTTTCCTATTTGTTCCATTTTTGTCCTTGTGCTAACAGTAATATAGTAACTGTTGACAGATAAAAACCTTCACGGTCCATCCAGCCTGCCCAACAAGGTGGCAACTCAGTCTGCAGCCCCTCATTACCTCTCTACCCTCATTTCCCCTTACGTTCCCGCCCGTAACCTCTGCTCACAGGACAAATCCCTCCTCTCAGTACCCTTCTCCACCACCGCCAACTCCAGGCTCCGCTCATTCTGCCTCGCCTCACCCTATGCTTGGAATAAACTTCCTGAGCCCTTACGCCAAGCCCCCTCCCTACCCATCTTCAAATCCTTGCTCAAAGCCCACCTGTTCAATGTTGCTTTCAGGAAATCTAGACTGCCCCTATTTGACTGACTGTACATTTGTCCTTTATATTGTAAACTCCTTTGAGCAGGGACTGTCCTTCTATGTTAAATTGTACAGCGCTGCGTAACCCTAGTAGCGCTTTAGAAATGTCAAGTAGTAGTAGTAGAATTGAATATGGCACTCTGCACAAGTTCCACTTCTTCATGATTAAACACTGGTATACTTAATCTCTGTCTCTCCCTGCCAATTTTGGGGCACAGACTGTAGAAGTCTGATGAGCACCGTTCCTATTTCCCAACTACTAGGGTTGCCGTTGAAGCCCACTCCAGCCCTGATCCTGATCTGTTTTTGCCATTTACAGGATCCAGACCACAGAAGTCTATCTGGCATTGGTCTTACTTTCCAACCTCTGAAAGCTGCAGTCAAAGCTCACTCTGGTTATGAAGTAATTTAATTTTTGCTTTAATTGAATTCCATCCTTTTTCTATATAGTGATCCTCTGTGTTTATCCCATGCATTCTTGAATTCTGTCACTGTTTTCATCTTCACAACCTCACATGTGAGGACACTGCAGGCATAAGGTTAACATTAGCCCATGGCCATTTAAAAAAAATACTACCATGGGAATACTTACTATCCTATTTAGTAGGCACTAAGGGCTCCCACATTATAGATGCACAAACTAGTTAGCACAGTGGTAATGTAGATACACTAGCTGATTAATGCATGCCCATTTTCCACCCCCAATGTGCCCCTCCAAAGAAAAGAAATTACAAAAAATAATTACCAAGTGCTTTCCACACAGAGATACCAAAACTAACGCAGAACACTTTAGCACTTCCCATGTTAAGCTATTTTTGCTGCATTAAGGGCCCCTTTTACTAAGCTGGGTAGGCGCCTACGCGCCCAACTAACGCCATATTAGTTACCGCCCAGTTACCATGTGGCACTTGCGGTAATTTCAATTTTGTTGCTCATCCGCTACACGCATCTGAAAAATATTTGTTATTTTCTAGCGCTCGTAGCGGACAAGCGCTAAGTGGCATCTGACACACATAGGTCATTACCGCCTAAATTCTTTACCGCTAGGTCTATGGCCTGCGGTAAGGTCTCAGATCTAAAATGGACGCTAAGCAATTTTGATTTTGCCACACGCCCATTTTTGGCAAAAAAAAAAAGAAAAAAAGAGACATTTTTTGCAGGCGTGCTGAAAAATGGATCTGCACACGCCCAAAACCCGCACCTACAGTACCGCAAGCTATTTTTCAACGTGCCTTTGCAAAAGGACCCCGAAGTGCTTACCACAGCTTAGTAAAAGAGCCCCAAAGCACTACTGACGTAATCCCAAGCCTGTAATAAGCTTCAGAGGTCAATGACCCAATTATGCAAATTCACATGTAAATGTGTGCAATTTAATGCTTTCTCCAAATGGGGGCCCTGAGACTTACACTGAACAAATATACTACTGATCAAGACTTAATGTGCAGCTTATTATCTCCGTACAGTAGAATCTTACCCGTTTCCAGTTTGCTAGCAACTGTTTATCAGCCATTTGCTCCGGATAATCAGCAATTGCAAACACACAGCCCAATAAAAAGCATTCTTCTGGAACTAAAATAAAACAACATTTTCCATGTTAAAGTACAGAATACAAATATGTAAATATCTCTCTGCAGTGTTAGCATCTATGATATTGCATAATGGAGTAGGTTTCAAATTTTACCATCTAAAAGACATATAATCAAGATTCTAAACAGTAAAAGGTTAAAAGTTCATGGATGGAGACTGTTTCCTGATCATTCAATAGCCTTTGCATTACTGTCTTTTCAACAAGCATTATTCAAAAGTAAAATGTAGATTTATTTGTATTATTCATTATCTGTATAGGCAAGCTGTTAAATACTCTAAAAACAGAGGTCACATTAAGCCACCTTCATTCTTATGAAATGTCCATTCATCATTTAATTTTTTTTTGACTGCTGCTGTTCAGGAAGGTTAAATGATGTGTTCAAAGGTCAAAGAGATTTATGATTGTGGGATCTGAAACAAAGTCTCTAGGTTTTGCAGTTCTCTCTAATTCTGGACTACAGAATCCATTTGTAAATATTCATATTACCTGAGCAACACATCCAATTCAGCCCCAGCCTTCTCCACCCCATGAACCTTGATTGCTCCACTCCCTCCTTCTTATAAGGCATGCTTTAGTTTGAACTGATAAGCTCAAATCTCAGAGCCTGAGAATACTCTCTTTACTCAGGTACTAAAAATTCATTTTAGTCTCTTCCATTCCCTCCAACCCCATCTCCTTTAGTGAAGATATCAACCTATATACCATATCTAATTGTAACCAGCTTTAAGCTTAGATTTGAAAAGTGATTAAATTTAAAATCCAAATGTCTGAACATATGACTAAAGAGAAAATGCTTCACCATAATCATGTTATGTAATATTGCCAAATACCCCAATAGCAGGAATCTGCATGGTTTATACATTCTGTACAACCTGAAACCATGATAAAAGATAAGCATTGTTGGTCAGTTATATTAACCAAAACTATCATCTTCTTCGACCCAGATAGGAGCAGGGCTGGCGCAACCCGGTAAGCGCAGTAAGCATGGCAGGGGGGCACCGACCTCTGGAGGGCACCACAAGCAGCTCACAGTTCCATCCCCGGCTGCTCGCCCTCAGCTCCCCGACAGCCCTCTTTTTGTTCCTGCCACCCTGCATTTAAATCTTTTATTTTATTTTATTGAGGTAAAATAAAAGATATAAACGTTAGGCGGCAGGAATAAAAAGGGGGTGTTGCGGGAGAAGAGGGCAGGCAGGTGGGGGAGGGGGGCTGGGGCAAATTGCTGGACATGGATGGATGAAGGGGAGGGCAGTTGAGAGATGAGATTTGCTGGACATGGATGGATGGAGGGGAGGGCAGTTGAGAGATAGGAGATTTGCTGGACATGGATGGATGGATGGTTGGGCAGTTGAGAGAGAGGAGATTTGCTGGAAATGGATGGATGGGCAGTTGAGAGAAAGGAGATTTGCTGGACATGGATGGATGGATGGGCAGTTGAGTGAGTTGCTGGACATAGAGGGATGGATGGGCAGTTGAGAGAGAGGAGAGTTGCTGGACATGGATGGATGGATGGGCAGTTGAGAGAGAGGAGAGTTGCTGGACGTGGATGGATAGATGGGCAGTTGAGAGAGAGGAGAGTTGCTGGACATGGATGGATGGATGAGCAGTTGAGAGAGAGGAGAGTTGCTGGACGTGGATGGATAGATGGGCAGTTGAGAGAGAGGAGAGTTGCTGGACATAGATGGATGGATGGGCAGTTGAGAGAGAGGAGAGTTACTGGACATGGATGAATGGATGGATGGGCGGGCAGTTGAGAGAAAGGAGAGTTGCTTGGACATGGATGGATGGATGGGCAGTTGAGAGAGAGTTTATTTCTTCTTAATTTGTTATCCTTTTCCTATATTGCAATGGAGTTTTTTTTTCTTTCTTCACCTACCAAGGAAAAATCCACTACAAAGAAGTCAAAGGCCACTGAAAAAGTTGGAAAGGGATGTAGGCCAACCAAACAGATGAAAGTAGAAGTTGATCACTTTTCTAAGGATCTAAATTTTGTACACCACTTAGAAAGTGCTAGCTATAGGCGGTATTATCAAGCTCTTATTTATACTTGAAACTTGATATTACCACCATCTTCCAAAACAGCAACCCTGGCTTGACAATACTATGATCACCAGTATATATTATAATTACTAATTTATGTGATGTGTCTAAACTAAACCTAAGTGTATAGAGACAGTCATTGCTCCTGGATCTTAAAATTTTGGGACAAATAAGAGGCTTCAAAATAAATTACCGGGTGAGGCAAAACTTTAAAAAAAAACAAAAAAAAAAAAAACCCTAGAGTTTTTTGCCCTTTTCTCAGGACCTCTTTGAATTTCAAAAAGAAATTTTATGTACCTATTCAGTCATCATACTTACATATAACTACTATTAAAAAAAACATTTAACTATCTTAAGCTATGTTGATGTTACTGACATTTTAGAGTTACTACCTAGCAATTTTTGCATGACAAAAATGTTTGAGCTACAATACAACAAAATAATACCATTCAAATAATACAATTAACAATGTGACAGAATTTCACAGTCACTGTGAATGCTCAGTGTCCACCCCCATCTTTAACACAGGCTTTCAATTGCTTTGGGAAGTCCTTAACAGCTTTGGCAATTGGTCCCTATGGCAGGCTGTCCCAGATCATCTGCAGCGCTTCCTTGAGTTTGGCAACTGTTTGTGGCTTTGGGTGCAGCTTGTGATAGGTTTCTCCAACACTGCTATGTCACTGACATCATTTAACAGTTAGCTGGTACCCACCGCCCTTTTTTTTTTTTTTCTTTTCAAATAATGGTAGTTTTACAGTACAAGTATTTCTGAATGTGTGAAAATTAACTGGGTGGGCAGGCTAAGAAGTCTGTAACTTCTGAAGAATCACAGTACGTCTTGCTTAGCAGTAGTGAGGGGTTTCATTGCATTGTATGTTTTTGTTCTTTCTTAATTAAAAAAAAAAAGTCTGTAACTTTGCAGTGTTTTTGACTCAGCACATACAAATAGATAGTAACAACAAATAAAGCTGTAAAATTTCACATTGAAATTCCAAGCAGTTACTAAGACAGCAAAAAAAAACTCTAGGGGGTATACATTTAATAGCAACATTTACATATGTAAACAACGATTTCAAAAAGCTGACATTTATAAGTCTAGACAGACAGAATGCAGTAATTTCAAGGACGCATGTCTTGGATGTAGTTTGGCACCAACTTCCTCATTGGCTCACCCGATTTTATAATTTTCTATGTAGTTACAATTTTCAAATTTTAAATTTTTTACTTATCTCAATATGTCAGACCCAGGGACTTAATTGCTCGACATGCATGTTTCGCTCTAATGCGAGCTGTATCAAGGACATAGCCCTCAAGTCTCTATCAGCGCCATCTCTACTTTATTATTTCTCGGGAACAAACCCTTAGTCAAATTAAGGGTCCCAGAGCAGAAGAGATCCTGTTCAGATTCAGAAGATATAGAAACAGCTTAAAGTAGTTCTGTTCTTCCTTTGGATCCCCTTGCATAGTGGGGGCAGTTTGAGAAAAATTTGTGCCACTGCCCCAGCTACATGCAAACAGTTTCTGACTCAACAGTGATTTTGGTAAAGGAAACCAAAGGCTGGAGAAAATAAAGGGGAATCCCCTGTACCAGCAGTCTCTAATGGAACACAAGGTCCTTTAGGAGAAGTCGCTCCCCTCCGGACACATCAAGGCCGCAGGGTGGGAAAGGATCAGAGCCGCACCGCACTATTTGGAGAACCCACTGGTCGGAGGTTATGAGAGGCCACCTTTGGTGAAAAACTTTCAACCTCCCCCCGACCGGCAGGCCATCCGGCACGGGCACGTTTATGGCGGCTATGCTCCCATGGATCCAGTCAAAAGCCCGCCCCCTGCTTTTGCTGTGGAGCTGCAGGGGTCTGCTTGGTCACACGCTGTTGACGGGAACAAGCGCGCTGGGGCTGGCCCTGTGCCTGAGAAGGCCTCGGGCCGGCTGGTTGTACCTACGCTTGGTGTAGGCATAGGGTGCAGACCGCCGGGCCCGGGAAAAACATCCACCTGTGGAGGTGGATGCTGAAGGTGCCCGGTGGGAGAGATTGTCGATAGCGGTTTCCCGCTGGTGGAGCTGCTCAACCAGCTGCTCGACCTTCTTGCCAAAAATATTATCCCCCCGGCAAGGGACATCTGCCAGCCGTTGTTGGGTCCGGTTGTCCAGGTCAGAGGCACACACCCATGAGAGCCTGCGCATCAGTATACCCTGGGCAGTGGCTCTGGATGCAACATCACAAGTGTCATAAATACCCCTGGACAGGAATTTGCGACACGCCTTCAGCTGCCTGACCACCTCCTGAAAGGGCCTGTGGCCTGCTCCGGCGGGAGCTTGTCAAACAGGTCCGCCAGTTGCCGCACATTGTTCCGCATGTGGATGCTCATGTAGAGCTGGTATGATTGGATCTTGGTCACGAGCACGGAAGAATGATAGGCCTTCCTCCCAAACGAGTCCAGAGTGCGAGACTCCCTCGAACTCTTGGCCCTCTTGAGAGCAGAGTCCACGACTGCTGAGTCATGTGGCAACTGGGGCCGCATCAACTCCAGGTCTGTGTGGACTCTATATTAGGACTCTGCTTTCTTGGGGATGGTGGGATTAGATAAGGGCTTCAACCAGTTCTGAAGCAGTGTCTTCTTCAGGACATTTTGCAACGGTACCGTGGAAGACTCTCTAGGTGGTGATGGATAATCGAGGACCTCGAGCATCTCAGCCCTCGGCTCATCCACGGTGACCACTGGGAAGGGAATGCTCACAGACATGTTCCGGACAAAAGAGTCAAAGGAGAGGCTCTCTGGAGGCGAGAGCTTCCTCTCCGGTGAAGGTGTGGGGTCGGAGCAAAGACCAGCAGACTCCTCGGAGAAGAAATATCTGGGATCCTCCTCCTCCCCCCACGAAGCCTCCTCCTCGGTGTCAGACATGAGCTCTGATCTCAGTCCGCAACCGGGCCCGTCTCGACCCCGAGGAACCATGTCCTCGATGATGGTGCCGAGAGGTGGACTCCCGCGCCGGTGGGGACGAAGCTTCCCTCCATCGACGTCAACGGGGAATCCACCTGAGTGGCGGTCGAGACCGGCGCCGCAAATGGTACCGGTGTCGAGGGCCGCATCTCAGGGCCAGAGCCAGCCTGCGCTTCCATCAACAGCGCCGAGGGCACAAGCACCCCCGGTGCCGGTAGAGACTGGCGCAGCAGCCCCTCCAGGATACCTGGGAGGATGGCTCGGAGACACTCATCCAGGGCCGCTGTCAAGAGAGGCTGGGGGACCGGTGTAGGCGTTGGTGCCCGAAGCTGCCCGGGTCCAGGAGATGGTACCGGGGTGCCCGACGACCTGCGCATCGACACCTCTTCAATGGAGGGGGAGCGCTCCTCTCGGCGTCAACGCTTTTCAGGGGCCGAGTCTCTCGACGCCCCTGAGCTTCCAGTCCCATGCGCCGGGGGCGACCAATGACGGTGCTTCTTGGCAAGCTTCTTCCGATGTCCGTCATCGGCGCTCAGTGGCACGGACGAGGTGGAGTCCCCATGCCTCCTCGGGGTCGGGTCCGACAGGGTTCGGTCCCGATGGCCCTGGGCAGCGGGACCAGCCGAGGCGGTTGGAGGCCCACTCGGCTGTTTCCCGCTCCCATCGCTGGCAGGTCGTCGGGCCAAAGGAACCTGTGCTCCTGGGGTCGATGCCATGCTCGGCGCCAAAGTTCCCGCTGTTGGCACCGATGCCGCCGACGGGCCGGCGCAAGTTCCAAAAAGACGGTCCCGAAGAACTTGCCTCGCCACCTGCGTCCGCTTTTTCAAGCCGTGACACAAGGTGCACGCTTTAGAATTATGCTCCGGCCCGAGGCACTGGAGGCACCAAGCGTGAGTATCAGACTGCGAGATTTGCCGGCCGCACCGACCACACTTCTTAAATCTGCTCGGGACCTTCGAGGACATCAACGGAAAAATCGCGTCAGCGAGGTCAAAACCGTCGATGGTGGCGGTAAAAAGGACACAACAAAAAAAGGAAACTCGGACGCGCGGCCGACGACAGCGAAAGTAAAGGGAAAAAACAAACTCGACAGGAAGGGAGACCTCTCTACAGAATTTTTTTTTTTTTAAAACACGAGGGAAAGGGGAACGCGAATGCGCGTACACAAAAAAGGAATAGCGGATAAGGCCGCGAAATGGTTTTCCGTTTCTGACGAGAAGAACAAAACTCTGCCTCTCTCCAGCGCGGAAAAACAGAAACTGAGCGGTCGCGCACGGGTGGGAAGGCGGCCGCGCATGCGCGGTGGGCGTGCCCCACGTGCGGGACCTCCCGCGATACTTTTCTTCCAGTTGGAGGGGGCTGCCGTGGACGTCTACCCTGTCGTGAGAACAAGCAGCCTGCTTGTCCTCGGAGAATACCAAATACACACAACACAAACATGCTGTAACATTATCCTGTTCTAAAGTAAATTTGTTATCAAAGCATTGTTAACATGTCATACTTACGCTCTATTCCTGGATCGTGCCCAAACAGTTGATGGGGCTGCTGATTTAGCTGCTGATGCAAATGTTGATGCTGCTGTTGTTGAGGTAGAACTTGATGCTGAAGCTGTTGCGGTATCTGATTTAGATGTTGGGGTGCTTGGCTTTGTATTTGTTGCTGTTGCTGTAAACGCTGTAAGTGCTGTTGCTGTTGCATCTGTTGCTGGTGCAACTGTTGCTGTTGAAGGTTCTGCTGCTGTAACTGTTGTAACTGCTGCTGTTGCTGCAGCTGATGCAGCTGCTGTTGCAAAGCATGCTGCTGTTGGAACTGCTGCAGCTGTTGCTGAGGACGATGTAGTGGCTGAGAACGCAACTGCTGCTGTGAAAACTGTATCTGCTGTTGTGGAAATTGTTGCTGCTGATGCACTTGTGAAAACTGATGAGGTGGTTGTTGCACAAATGCTTGCTGAGGAATATGTGGTGGTTGCTGTTGTTGTTGTTGCTGCTGCTGCTGCTGCTGCTGTTGTTGTTGTTGTTGTTGTTGTTGTAGCTGCATAAGCTGCTGTGGTTGAAGGTGTAACAAAGGATGGTGATGCTGCTGTTGTGCAGTTTGGTGTGACTGTTGTAACAAATGTGTTTCTGGAGCGAGCTGTTTCAACTGACTAAACAACATTGCATTTGGATGTCCTTGCTGATTATGATTTACTTGCTGTTCTAAGTTTTTCGTAGATGCTGAAAGAGACTGTAAGATCTAGAAAAAGAGAATATTTTTAGGACTTGTCATGAAAGACAAAGAAAAGAAGTGCTCTTCAGAAAATGAGACAGATTTTTAATCAAAGGCAGGGATTAATTTTTATGGAAAAGCACACAATGCAGTTCTACCACTCTCTTTTTCAGACTTCAGACCAGCAGGGGTCTTCTGCTCCAGCCACTCACCCCCCTTTTTCATAAATCCTGGAGGGATGAGAAGGGAAGGAAGTAAGCCTGTAGAAGAGCAGAGAACAGTCATTCTACTCCCTAATACAGCCCCTCTTTCTCCTGTTGTTCCTGCCACTGGCCTGCCTGGGAAGGAAGGAAAGGAAGAAAAGAAAAGAATAGTTTGGCAAAATTGTTCCCCCCTGAAAGTCTGATCCCATCCTTAAGAAACATTCTAATATTTTTGTTCCTTCAGGGGCTGAAGAAGCAATGGGAGAAGTGACAATTTGATAGAAGATGTAAAAGATGCATGTCAATTGTTTGGACAATTTAAGCAACTGGTTACATGAAAAATAAATTCTCCCAAAGGATATTACAGTCACATAATGAAAAAAGAACAATGATCATTGTAAAATATAATAGCAACACTCTCGTTCCACAGCATTCCAAATTTTTTTTAACCTCCAATTCACTAATTACCTACAATAAGGAGAAATTAAGTCTTACCTGATAATTTTCATTGCTTGAGTCCCTCCAGACCAGTCCTGATGAATTGGTTTGCCTCTTCCTACCAGCAGATGGATGCTGAGAACTGATGATTAATGACATCATAGTACAAGTGTGCAGTCCCAATCCAGTTAGTATTTCCGTAACAAAGCAGATTACTTAGAAAATTCCCTCTTAATTCAGGAACCAAAAACAACCAAATCAATCAAACTGAAATAGGTAAATATGCAACAAGCACTGAAACCATGAGAACACAGGTAAACCCAGAACCCTTCTATTCCCATATTTCTTCCTTTCCTGATGTTTTTCTTTCTTTTATGGATTCATCTTTTAATTTTAAAAGTGTTCAGACAGAATGGGCGAGTTATGAACTGGTCTGAAGGGACTCAAGGAAAGAAAATTAGCAGGTGAAACCTAATTCCTCCCTTATCACCCCAGAAGACGAGTCCAGAAGAATGGGAAGCACCAAAGCAATAATTACTAAGAGTAGGATTGAGACAGACCTGCCTCCAGAACTCTGGCACCAACTCTCTACTCTTATGCCACCTGCACATCTAGTCTATAATGACAAAAAAATAAATGCAATGTGGACCAGGTGGACATACAAATGTCCTGTGGGGAAGCCAAGAACACTCCATCCAAGATGAAGCTTGAACCCTAGTGGAACAAGTATTCAGGAGTGGGAGAACTTGGTGCCCTTTGAGAATATACGCCGAAGCTATAGATTCATTGATCTAGCAAGCCAATGCTGTTTTTCATTTTCAGTCTCCTCCAAATAGCATAAATGGCCTATCTGATTTAAGAAACTCAACTGTTTTCTTTAGATAATGCCTCTGTGCACGTCCAAATGTTGAAGCTGACCATTGCTTTCTCCACCGCTTCCTTCTCTGAAGACTGGGAGTGTGATCGACCGATTCAAGTGGAACACAGACACCATTCTCAGAAGGAAAGGAAATCTTTCTCATCAAATACACAGACACTAGAAATACTGATTTGAGCATAAGAACTTTAATCGTGGTAGGTATATGAGGTTCAAATGGTTCTCAAACCAGGGTGGAGAGAACCATGTTCAGATCCCAAGAGGGAACTATGAGGCGCTGGGGGGGTACTTTACAGCCTCATGCACTTACCTGACTGAGCTCCAAATCGGGAACTCCCATTGCATTCAAGATGTATTGATGTTATAGGTGAGACCACCACAAGTTGCAAAAGTTCAAATAATCACCAATATCCATGTGAAAAAGTATGAAGACTTTAAAAAACACGTCCAGTTGATCGACTGAAGTTTCCTTTAGCCTCTCTAAGTTGAATTCGAGAGTGGATTGTAACTTCTTGGAGTTAGTATGGATCCACAATGGTGAGCAACTGATTTTGGAAGATTGCAAGACTTGTCCATTTGGCATGGTGCAAGTGATTTCTCACCAGTGGATCATCCAAGATTTATTTGTTGTAATTACTACTTGGACACTTTTTTTTTTTTTTTTTTTTTTAGAGACTTTACACTATTTTTCACGTGGATATTGGTGACTATTTGAACTTTTATAACTTGTGGTGGTCTCACCTATAACATCAATACATCTTGAATGCAACAGGAATTCCCAATTTGGAGCTCAATCAGGTAAGTGCATGAATTTCTTTTTTCCTTTTTGAGTTATCTTGTCTTGATAAATCAGTTGGGGAAAACAATATTATTACGGTGCAATGATTGAGTTCCGTGCAATCAGCATTTGTAGATTTTTTAGCTAAGTGAGCTGATTGATTGATTCTGAGCAACTACATAAAGTGAATATTTAAATACTCTGGAAAAGAGTCTCTTCATATATGTTATTTCATTTATTGAAACTTAGAAGTGACATTAGATTTAATCCTCATTTTTGGTATAGAAATGCAGACTACAGACACACCTTCTTCCAGGAGGAACCTCTGACAAATCAAATCAACCTTCCTGGTCTTCCACACTGAAGCCTGTTTGAAGCTGTACTGCCTTGTCTCCTAATGCAAAAAGATATCACCAACATCTTCATCTAGTGCCAAAATGGGTCTTTTAGAACCCAAAGGCTGCACACTCTCTTGAATTCTTGTCCCTTCAGCAGCTATGCAAGATCAAAACATGACCCTTTCTTAAAGTAAAATAAATTCTGGTGGAAAACTGGATTCTAAGTCAGAGAATGGCTTTATCTATGTCCCAAAAGCAGTACTGGTGCCTTTCAGAGCACCTGGCATGCTGAGGACAAGAGGCCCCTGACTCCACAACGATCTCCTCTGCTGGCTGCACTGTAACTAAACTTATAGCCAAAATTGGGTTTTTGTCAGGAACTGCATAGCACTACTTGACCTTATGTATCCAGGATATTTGTCTAAAGGTATTGTCATGGAACGATGATAATGTTGTTCTGATCTTTATTTAAGCTTATTTACCATGGAGTGTTGTTTTTGTTTGCTTTTGTGTTTATTTTTCTGTCCTATGCTTTGAAAAACCTTTAATAAAAATATGGAAAAAAAAAGAAAAGAAATAAACTTAAGGAGAATTCCTCAGGCTTTTTGCTTCTCTTGCAGTTCGACCCTGCCTGCCATTAAACTGAAAGTATCATCCAACTGTACAAGGCTGTACAAGTAGCACTTCTTGCTTCCCCTGACCACTCGGAGGATGCTGCACTGCAAACAATCCTGGCTATAAGGTTTCAGTGCAGCCATGTGCGATGTGGCCTGAGCCGCCTGATGTCCCCAACTCTGGAGCGTGCACAATAGTCTGAGGAGACCAACAGCTGAGCTGGGACAGCACAGGATACTTGTAGTGTGAAGTCAGTAGTTCTCAGTCTCTATCTGCTGGTAGGAGGCAACAGAACCATTTGTCTGGACAGGCCTGGCCTGGTAGGGTAATAAGGAAAACTCAAATACCATTGTAAAGCACATCACATAAATTCTAAAATGGACAAAGAAAAGGAAGATGTATATTAGATCTTTGGATCATGAAACTAACCAAAAGAGAGCTTTCTTGAAGATATTCTTAAAATGTAGAGAGAACACCCAAAGCTTGAAGAACTTTGTATAGAAACAGCAAGGAGAGCTAATTAGAAAAGTTAAAAGAAAACATGCTTTAAGATTCTGAAAATTACTATCTCAAATTATTAAATGGAAGTAAACTTTAACTTACTTCACATATATTAGTTATGCCTTTGAACTTTCCAAATAGGTTTAATATATATAAAGTAGGGCTGTACATCAATTAAAATTTTTAATTGCACGATTAGTTACATAAAGCGCCCCCTCACATTTCCTCCTGTACAATACAATACATAGATAGCAGGCGTAAATTCTCAAAACTGACATATTTCAATTAGTAAACTAAAAATAACCCCCACACACACCTTTATTTTACAAAGCCGTGCAGCAATGCCAACACAGGCCAATCATTTTTCTTCCTCCTTCTCAAATCTATCTAGTTTCCATCTCCTCCCATCTCTCTTCCCCTCCTTTCCACAGGCACCATCTCATCCTTTCTCTTCCCTTCCCCGCCCCCACCATCTGACATACAAACCCCATCTGAGACAGGATGCTTTGGTCCGAGTCTTATCCTCCTCCCCGGCTTGCATCTCTCTCTCTCTCATCCCTCCCTCCCCCCCCCCCCCCCCCCCCCCCCCCATTCCAGCAGCTTTTTTCCTGCGTTCACCAGCATCTCATTTCCCCTCCTCCTGGCGACCATTCAACTTGCCTGTAAAGATGGCAGCATTGAGCACACATTGCTTCTCTTCAGCCAGTTCCCTCCCTCTCTACTGTCCTGCCCGCAGACAACAGGAACTTTGGTCAGAGGAGGCAAAAAGCTAGAGAGGGAGGACTCTAACTGGAGGAAAGCAGTGTGTGCTTAGTGCTGCTATCTGTACAGGCAAGTTCAGAGAGCAACCAGGAGGAAGGACAATGCAATTAATGCATTAAAATTAATAACACCAACATTTTAACACACTAATCACTTAAAAAAAAAATCACACTAAACTTGGAGCCCTAATTTAAAGAAATGTAATATATGCGGTAAGTAAAAAACAAAACTCTTCCATTGTTCATTAGAATGGAATTTCTTGCTGTTTTAACACAGAACAGATCTTTCAAATTTTGTTCCAGCCAAATCCCAATTACTTTGTCAACAATTTTTTATACCTAAACAAGCCACTCAAGTGTACGTAAACACACATAAAAAAAGATTTATGAACCTTGTAATACTCTTTGGGGAAAAAAAATTATTTTACTTAATTGGACCATCAAATGTGGTATAGTTTTTCTCTCTCTTGTCTTTGATGCTGCCCTAATGGTTATGTTTAAGCACCCACTACACTTGCTTTTTCTCCAATTATTAATTCATGTCATGGATACATTTGACGTTTAATATTTAAAAACCCATGATTTTCAGGACAAATGTACTGGGGTTGTGGCTCCATCTCAAGTACTCACGAAGATGTGAAGTTGGACACCATTTTTGAAAGATTAGTGACAATCCTATTATGAATTTTATCATGAGCCTATATGTGACATGTGTGACTTTCATTTAGAGTAGGGTCAAAGAAGATTCACAAGTACTGCGTGGCACCGTTTAGTCTATAAGACATTTTAGCACATAGTAGCACAATTTACAATTTTGTGCTGGTGCACTAAGAAGCCCGATGAATGAGATGAAAATGTCATTTCATCTATATTAGTCTGTCTTTGAATGGACAACTTGGATATGAGTACATCTGAGGGCTTCTTTTTCACATTTAAGGAGTATATTTAAAGTGTTTATTATTATTAATTTTAGATTAACATTTAGGATCAGTAAGCACTTGGCTTAAACACTGGTCATTTTTTTTGCTTTTCCAGTTTGGAGTTCAAATAGTATGAATGATTTAGAGCCCTAATGGTTCACTTTGTTAGTTTAGTGAATTATTCGCTGCTCCTGTGTAAATCCAAGTGTCAGTTTGAAAAAAAAAAAAAGGTACTTTCCAGAATTAAACTTCATGTTACTTACATGTGCTACATTTGATGGTCGACTAATCTGCTGAATATCAGCACTATTTGTAATGTTCCTTAATGTTCGTACTGCTGGGCTCCAAGCAGTCATGATTTCTGGCCTCTCAGAATTCTGAGCGCCTGGCGGTGAAGTTATCAGATTACTTCGCACTTCTGGAGGCAAAATATTACCTGGCACTGGAGGAACATTGGCACACAAATTAATCAAGCCAGAGTCCTTCCCCTGAGGCAAGCGGCGCTTTGCTGTCGAATTCTGTGGAATTTCTGCTGGCGTCCAGTTCAGATTTCTTTCTTGTTTCTCAGGAGAAGAGTCCGAGGAATCATCAAACATTAATTCACTTTTAACTTTCTCGGAACTGCTTTGTTTTGGTGAAAAATCTGGGCTACCCAAAGGAGATCCTTCTCGTGATGTGACTGGGCTAGATTTGTTTGAAAACTTATCATCTGCACTGGCTTCATTTTGAGAATCTTGTTCTTCATTTTCTGCCTCTTCCTCCTCATCCTCTTCCTCATCCTCTTCCTCCTCCTCTTCTTCTTCTTCATACAAAATCAGACGTGGATGATAAGATACTTCTTCTTTTTTAGTTTTGTCTGAAATAGAATCTATAACCCAATCTGGCGTCACCGGTTTAATACTGTCTCGTCGCAAAGCATATTCATATTTCTCCTGAAAAAAATATATATATTTTTAAAAATGTGTCACTTACATTTGCATTGCTTCACATATATTTTCACATACACTACAAGTCTAACCATTGCATTTTCTCAGTATGGAAACTGATCAACTTATTTTGTTATAATGATGACAACTGGTAATTATAGTCAAAAATCTCTGATGCTGTATGTGCCACTAAGCTACCAAGTTCTCAAGAATCTCTTTCCTTATCCTTTATGTTGGGGGGCCAGGGGAGTGGAGAGAACTGGGAAATAAGTACCACATAAGACTACCCTTTTTAGCAACACTGTTAGGAAGGCCAATTATAGTACACAACAGCACTTTTTAGCTCATTCCCTCCTTGGCAGCTAGAAATACTTATGGTAGCTAAAGTTTTTTTGATCTGGTGGTCAGTTTTTAGGCTACATTAATCTTTATTCAGAGACCCTCTTCTGGTATTATAACTAAAGAATACTATCCATCTGTTATTCCAAGAATTGCAAACACAGAGAGATCTATGGGATAATCACAATGAATATGCAAGAGATAGATCTGCATACAATGGAGGCAGTGCATGCAGATTTATCCTGCATATTCACTGTAGACAACCTGAAAATCTGACGGGTTAGGTATGTTCTGAGGACTGGGTTGAGAACCTCTGAGCTACATGAATAAGGGCTGAACACTAGCATTTGGTGTTTTTACTGTCGTGGAACTGTTATGCTCTTGATGAAGACACTTTGAAACATGGTCACGTCGGGTATTTTGGTTATGTAATGCAATAAAGGTTTTGGAACTACATTTTTCATCTAGTGTGGATCCTTTACCTCTCTGGGGGGGAGGGGGTCCGAGGTCATTAACATACTATATTTTGCTTATTCAAACTAAGTTTTAATGAACAAAACCACCACCAAAAACAAAATTTGTATAAAAAATATTAAATGGACACAAGAATTAAAAATGAAAACATTTGATTGCATTATTAAATACAGAAAACAGATACACTCTTAATTGGTACATATGACCCAGAATTCAAAGCAGTACAAGTTGTATTTAAAAATGGAGTCTTACAAATTACTTGGTAAACTAATGCTGTATAATCATGAGATTCAAGAAAATGTATGCGAGGAAAGATATGTAAGCACTAGTGACATATCTCTTAAAAATGAAACGTTAAAATACACTTTAAAAAAATAAACACATTAGCAAACACTAGAAGCCGTAACTCAGAAACAAGAAAACCTAAATTTATAATTTCACTGAATGCTGTAAGTAAATGACCAGCATGTGGCTTGTAAATTTACTGTGGAAACACAGGGCTTTAAAAGCTGTACTGGTTCTATATAAAACTGGATTATTTGGATTTTGAAAACTTTTTATTGAGCTAACACCTGCAATCCATAGATATTGCAGTAGAGGAATTTGATCTTACCAGTCATACTTCCATGACAAGGTTCATAGATTAATCTTGAGTTGTCCACTAGGTCACTTCTATCTCTCCTTCTCCCACTTGTTACTTCCTTCCGCCAATGCCTGCTACCTTTTCTTCTGTTTTTAAAATGAGAGGAGAAAATGTCACATCTTCTCTCCTCCTGCAAACACACTACCTGTTCCTTTGATCCCATTCCTGCCCAGCAACTCGGCTCTATCTCCTCTACTGTTAACTCTTCCCAGTGCTTTTTTGTTCCGGTATGCGCCGGTACGGTGTACCGGCACCTTTTTTCTCTCACCAACTTTCTGTTCTGCCACCTGCAAATCTAATATTTACCAAAGTCGCAGCGCGAACCGGCGGTAGTGAAACCAGCAAGCAGACAGAAGCCATTGTAGGGTCTTCTACACTGTCTGCCTTTTTTTAATCAATCTGCAGGAAGACACCATAAAGGCATTTGAAACAGATTCTGCCAAGTCTAGAGGGTAGCCAGTGCAGAGAATGTCCAGAACTCACTGATCTAAAGTCAGTGAAAGAGACAGAGCCAGCCGCCCACCTGTATTCCTGGGGAACAGGCCCACATACCCTCATTAGGGACCTTTAACAGTGGAGACTCAGGAAATGGAAGAACTTTCATCTCTGGCTCTGCATACTCATTGGAAAGAACTGCCCTCTCTGAAACTTTGCTGGTGCCTTTGATGAGGAATCCTTGCAGATTTTCTGGAACTAGAATCAATCCTTAACCTGGGATTTAGAAAAGGATCTGGAAAGACAAGATCTATGCTCTGGCAAGTGCTGGAGTCTAGATTCCCCCAAATCTTTTACCAGTTTGTCCAAGTCTTCTCCAAAAAGAAGGCACTTCTTTAAAGGAAAATTGCCAACATAAGCCTTGGAGAGCACATCCACTGACCAACTGCACAACCACAGCCACCTCCAAGCAACCACAGAAGCAGCCAGAGAGCAGGTTGAGATCGTAACAAGATCAACTCAAGCCTTGCTACCTTAGGAGAGGCTAGGAGCTGCTGAACTCAGTGTAGTACAGCTCTTGCCACGTAACCCCTGCAAATTTATGCCTGGATTCCTAAAGCAGCAAAACCAAAGGCCTGCTTGAGGAGCTGCTCCATTTTTCTATCATGTGACTTCCCCAGAGCAACTCTGCTTTCCATGGGATCACGGTCTTCTTCATGACAGCAGATAGTGTCCACTTTTGGAAAATGCCAAATGTTTCTCCAAATTCTCTCTCAGCAGGCAGCAGAACCTGACCGTGACCCTGGTCCTCTTAAGCACCGTCAGGAGCCTCCCTCTCCATGAGTACCATCTGAGATAGTGCCCTGTAGAGCAGGAAGGCTTTGGGGAACCTCCAGGTACCCTCTAGAATAGGATCTCCATCCACAATCTCTGAACTAGTCACTCAGGAGAACAGAGCACCTTCAGGAGCTGGCCAAATCAGGGAAAGCAACTTTTCCGTCCTGAAAAGCCAAACCACCGGGAACTCATCCTCTTCTTCCTCAGGACGACAATTCCTCTGTTTTGGGCGAAAAGAGGAAGGGAGAGCCCTCATCTTCCAGGATCCCCAGACTTCTTCCAAGCTGGGAGGGTCTGAGCCCCCTGCCCTTCCCGTAACAGCTCATCAGTAGTGTCTCTGGAGCCACTGACCCCTACTTCCAGGCAACCTAAACCCTTTTTAGACTTCACCAGGGGCTGTGAATGGGACTGCATGAAGCAGCCAGTGCTTGTAGCCCTAGATATAGAGGGTGAAGCCTTGGCCACTCCAGGGATTCTCTGATCAGATGGGATCGTCAAGGTGGATATATATGCATGGATGATGAAGATGAAGATGGTAATTTCCTCAGTTAAAGAGGAGATTCGGGAGTCAATCCAGAATTTAAAATCTGACCTCAGAGACACGAACAACTGCATTGATGGGATGGAGAAGCGGATGGACACTGTTGAGGAGGTGACTACAGAAGCACAGAGGGGCCTGGAGAATATGCGGGCAGAGCTTTTGACCGATAAATTAGAGGATGTCATTGGAATAACCTGTGGGTGTGCCAGACACTGCTGAATATATAGCCATGCTGAGGATGTGATAACTATACTGGCCTGCTGGCTCTTGAAAGATGAGGAGCTTGGACACTGTATTGAGAGAGCCCACTGGGCCTTATGGCCCTGCAATGTGGAGAGACCACATGGAATCACTTTCTGTTTCCAGAGTTTTGTACTTAAAGAAAAATTGTTACAAAGGGTATGTGCAATGGGCATAATCCAATAGCAAGAAGTTCGAGTTGAACTTTACCAAGATCTGACATAGGGCCACATTACAAAAACAGAGAGATTTAAGGAGATCAGTGCAGCTTTGACCAGAGCAAACATGTGCTACTGCTGGACTTTTCCATTTGGAATTTTGATGACCTGGAATGCAGCTAATAACAAGATGACCGCTCTGGATGAGGCCAAAGAGTTTTTCCAAAGAGAAGGTATAGAGGTACCTCCTGGGTCCACTAGCATGCACCAGTGGCTGGCGGGAATTCGCTGGCAGAAGGTAGACAGAAGACACGCCACTCGATCTTCTTCAGACAACAGTTGCAGGCCCAAATTAATGGTATGCGACTTGATGAGCTTAGGAATATACCCGGGTTGATGACTGTTCCTGAACTACTGCTTATTAAATGGGACCCATTATGGGAAACAGCTGTTGTAGACTGGGCAACCTTGATGTCCTTGTGTAAAGGGGTGTCTGTTACTCTTGGGAAAGAGAAGATGGAGTGGTGTGTGTATAGTGAATGTATGGGAGCCTTGGGACTTGTGGGACTTCGTATGTTTGTGGAAGTGGAGGGAGAGGTCTGCATTATGATGGTGGTTGATGGGGATCATGTTATTAGCATTTTTTGTATGTGGTTCTGGCTGCTACCGATGGATACTTCCTTCTGGAATGGTGGGAGTTGAGGATTTTATCCCACTGGGGCTGTTTGGGGGGGTATGGGTCGGGAGGGCAGGGGGAGTCTATGAATAAGTGGAAGACTTAGAGGTTGAGTCCTGATGATGGAGGATGTGGAAATTAATGTATGAGGCCTGAATTCGCCACATAAAGCGAGCACTGTTTCACAAGCTCACTAGATTAAAGGCCTCAATCTCTTTTGTGCAAGAGACAAACCTATTGTAGGTCCATGAGCATTATGTTGACGACCCAAGATTTCCTGTTACTTATTGGGCCTCTACAGCAGACTCAGTCAAAAAAAGGGGAGTGGGTATTATATTTGCTAAGGGGTAGTAAATGTTAAAATACTAAGGATGAAGAGGAACATCCAGGGTTGTTTTTTGGTGGCGGTGGGAGATGGAGGGCCACCATTATATGTGGCTGAATCTCTATGTACCTAATGATAAACACTCTCATGAATTCTCCTTGGTTATCAACCATTCTGCAGTTGAAGGAGGGACGTCTTATTTTAGGAGGGACTTTAATTTGACAATGACTCCAAATTCAGACAACACAGGGGGCAGGGAAGTGTATGGCTCCTCGTTCATTTGTGGAGGCACTGAATGTAATGTACGTTTGCAGCTGGCTTCACTGCACGGGGAGGGACTTTACCCACTTCTCCCGCATTCACTGCTCTTATTCCCACATTGACTATATGTTTTTGGATAGGGACCTACTGTCTGGGGTTCAAGGAGCTGCAACTTGACAGATATTCATCTTGCTATTCTCAGAGAACACCTGCTATAGGTAGTAACTTTGCTTGCTCATCATTAGAATAACATTATTGCTCTGACCCAATGAAGGGCATGTAACTTTTCAAAGCTAGTCAAAAATACCTTATTATGCATCACCTACAGGTTTGTTGACCTACATATACTGGCCAAAGATAAACAGGGCAAAATGAACACATCCAGAGGTTAAAATATCCAAAATGTTACTTCTCTTATTAAAAGTCATGGTTTAAATAAACAAATATCCTACAGACAGAATTAGGTACAACTTAGAATGTAAGCCTACTTGGGCAAGGAAATAATTTGTGTAAGCTGATTGTAGCTCGCCTTGAGCTTGAATTTAAAAAAAGAAATAATTAAATCTAAAATCCAAATCTAATGTATATCAAGTCATTAATTAACATCTTTAAAGTAAAATTATAAATAATGCAAAAACCAAGGAAAAAAAATCTAACTTACCTGTTCCTGTTTTTCAAGTTCAACATACAATTTAACATATTAAGAAAATTTTCAATGGGTTAAAAATATTATTTAAATTAAAAATCAATAGGTAGATTTATACATGATGAAGTGCAAGAAATAAACTCTTACCCCCTTTGGTTCAGGCACTATCAAATGAGTACACTTCTTATTGAAGTTCAACTGGCAGTTCCCTCCATAAAATGTTATCAAAGCCCACAGTGTACTGCGGTCTTCAGGTGAAACCTATTAGAAAATTAAATATACTATTAAGGGATTACCATCAATAGCATATGTTTCAAGAGCATTAACATATAACTAACCACATCCTATTCAAAGAACATCCCGCGATGTGATACCCACCAGTGAGCCTTCTCCAGAGTAGCCACTACACACTGGAATGCACTCCCTGAAAGGTTTCACTTAACATAAGACTGTCTCTAATTCAGGAAGCTGGTGAAAGCTTGGTTCTTCAACCAGGCCTTTAATGGAAGAAGTAACAAACTAGTCAGGACTTGCTGATCCACTCGTACACTAGCTAAGATGCTATTCAAGCACTTTTCTGATTTCATGTGCAACTTTCTTTAAATTAGCCCCCATATTTTCTGTTACTCTGTCTTATCTGTCTATATGTTTCATCTTTGCTGATCTCCTATGCTATTAAAATGTTTTATTGCATATTGTGTTCACACTGTAATGAAGCATTATGTTTTATTTGGATTTTGCTCACACCTTTTTCAGTAGTTACATTCAGGTACACTGGGTGTTTCTCTGTACCTGAAGCAATGGAGGGTTAAGTGACTTGCCCAAGATCACAAGCAGCTACAGTGGGATTTGAACCGGCCACCTCTGGATGTCAAGACTGGTGTGCTAACCACTAGGCTACTCCTCTACTCCATACTATGCCATACCTTGTACTGTTATTTGAATATTTTTGTTGCTGTAATTGTCTTTTACCTATGTTTCACATACTCTTGTTGAACACTGCCTTGAGTGAATTTCTTTAAAAAAGCGGTAAATAAATCTTAATAAATAAATAATGCAATCTGGCTTATTTTTAGCCAGCAAAACTTCCATATTAAACAAAACAGATGAAGATGGACGCTGAAAATTACAAATCTAACCAACAATTATACTCATTTTCAAGTTACTAGAAAGCTGCGGGTGAAAGAAATTATGTATTACATGCTACATCAAAAGTTCTGTTTTCCCAAGTGGCCTGCAATAAAAAAAGCAGTATTTTCTGACAGATTTCAATATTATATATATATATATGCAAACAAAAAAAAGAGAAGATTAACTGAAAGCTTTATTTAGATATGAGGGATAGTTTAGCTGTTAATAAAAAAAAATGTTTTTTTAAGTAAATAAGAATGAGAATAAATGGGTTGGTTAGTCCCCTCCATCAGCAGAAGGACTCTTCAGGTTCTCTGACTGCCATCGCTATTTTCTTTTCTTATTTTCCCCAAAAGCAAACTACTAAATTATAGCCCAAGATCCACTAAATACTTTTACAATTTGTGAATGCTCTAAAATGTCTTAGATTTTGGCAACTATAGAGATCTGTTTTGTCAGGATGGGTTAAATCTCTCAGGGTCAGCTGCATGATCCATTGGTGCAAAAAAAATCCCATTTTATACATATTTCAGTTTTAGGATTTGATACTGAATCAGGATGCTCGTAGGAACCTACATAGGAATCTCTCTACAAGTCCGGTGATGTATGGATTGGGGGGGGGGGGGGGGGGGGGGGGCATTGTTGGCATCATTTGAACACTTTTTTGTGGAACTGCCCAGCAATAAAAATTTGAGGAGAGGGTGAGATCAGTAATTGGGTTAATAGATAGAGGGTGGGGGGTGCATCTTGGTTATCAGATCCTGCATGTTGCCTACCGGGTATGGACTATAGGGAAGTAGCAACGGGAGAACTGAACGTAACTTAGGGGCCCTTTTACTAAAACTTAGCGTGCACTAATGGACATTAGTGCACGCTAAATGCTGCACGTCTTATCTATGGGTCACTTATTTACGCATTTATTGGGATTAACCGCCTTTATGAACAGATTCATCCAAGGCGGTGTACAGCAGATCCAGTTAAGGACATAAGTACTGCCATACTGGGAAAAGACCAAAGGTCCATCGAGCCCAGCATCCTATCCCCGACAGCGGCCAATCCAGGTCAAGGGCACCTGGCAAGCTACCCAAACGTATAAACATTTTATACATGTTAGTCCCAAAATTATGGATTTTTCCCAAGTCCATTTAGTAGTGGTCTACGGACTTGTCCTTTAGGAAACCGTCCAACCCCTTTTTAAACTCTGCCAAGCCAACCGCCTTCACTACATTCTCCGGCAACGAATTCCAGAGTTTAATTATGCGTTGGATGAAGAAAAACTTTCTCCTATTTGTTTTAAATTTACTATACTG
Organism: Microcaecilia unicolor; assembly: GCF_901765095.1. Lineage (NCBI taxonomy): Eukaryota > Metazoa > Chordata > Amphibia > Gymnophiona > Siphonopidae > Microcaecilia > Microcaecilia unicolor. Next base: position 74,322,852 of record NC_044031.1, read on the forward strand.
TAGTTTCATCGCATGCTCTCTAGTCCTAGTATTTTTGGAAAGTGTGAACAGACGCTGCACATCCACCTGTTCCACTCCACTCATTATTTTATATACCTCTATCATGTCTCCCCTTAGCCGTCTCTTCTCCAAGCTGAAAAGCCCCAGCCTCCTTAGTCTTTCTTCATAGGGAAGTCGTCCCATCCCCGCTATCATTTTTGTCGCCCTTCGCTGCACCTTTTCCAGTTCTACTATATCTTTCTTGAGATGCGGCGACCAGAATTGAACACAAAACTCAAGGTGCGGTCGCACCATGGAGCGATACAACGGCATTATAACATCCTCACACCTGTTCTCCATACCTTTCCTAATTATACCCAACATTCTATTCACTTTCCGAGCCGCAGCAGCACACTGAGCAGAAGGTTTCAGTGTATTATCAACGACGATACCCAGATCCCTTTCTTAGTCCGTAACTCCTAACGTGGAACCATGCATGACATAGCTATAATTCAGGTTCTTTTTTCCCACATGCATCACCTTGCACTTGTTCACATTAAACGTCATCTGCCAAAAAACAGTGCGAATAAATGCTGGACCTGTGAAAAAGATGTTGGAAATCTTAAACATATCATCTATTCTTGCCCATATATTCAAGAATATTGGAATTCTGTATGGGACACAATATCTTCCACCTTGAATATTCAAGATGTTTTATCATATAATATAGTTATATGTGGATCACTAATGTTACAATCATCAATAGACAAATATCAAGCACAATTACCGGATTTAATGTTACATCAAGCCCTTAGAACACTTTTGTTGGAAAGATCTTGACAAAGTAACTTATTTATCATGGTGGAATTAGCTAAATATGAATATGCTGCAGCTGAAAAACATAACTCACTTGTTAAGTACAACAAAATATGGTCTCCTTTACTAAACCCACTACGTAATAACCTTTGTCAGAATTGAAGTTATGTATCACTCCTGTGACTTATGATTATGATCTGTTATCGAAATAATCCCAGACTTGCCCTAACTTGAACATGTATGCTGATGCTTGTTACTGTTAACTTATTAAGCTGGCTAATTTGATTTATTTTAGCCATTTGTTATCATTTATAAAACACAATAAAAATATTGGAACTAAAAAAAAAAAAGTCATCTGCCATTTAACCGCCCAGTCTCCCAGTCTTGCAAGGTCCTTCTGTAATTTTTCACAATCCTCTCGCGAGTTAACGACTTTTAATAACTTTGTGTCATCGGCAAATTTAATTACCTCGCTGGTTACTCCCATCTCTAAATCATTTATAAATATATTAAAAAGCAGCGGTCCTAGCACGGACCCCTGAGGAACCCCACTAACTACCCTTCTCCATTGTGAATACTGCCCATTTTACACCACTCTCTGTTTCCTATCCTTCAACCAGTTTTTAATCCACAATAGGACATTTCCTCCTATCCCATGACCCTCCAATTTCCTCTGTAGCCTTTCATGAGGTACCTTATCAAACGCCTTTTGAAAATCCAGATACACAATATCAACCGGCTCCCCTTTGTCCACATGTTTGTTTACTCCTTCAAAGAATTGAAGTAAATTGGTCCGGCAAGATTTCCCCTCACTAAAGCCATGCTGACTTGGTCTCAGTAATCCATGTCCTTGGATGTGCTCTGTAATTTTTTTTTTTAATAATAGCCTCTACTATTTTCCCCGTCACCGACGTCAGACTCACCGGTCTATAATTTCCCGGATCTCCCCTGGAACCTTTTTTAAAAATGGGTGTTACATTGGCCACCCTCCAATCTTCCGGTACCACGCCCGATTTTAAGGATAAATTGCATATCACTAACAGTAGCTCCGCAAGCTCATTTTTCAGTTCTATCAGTACTCTAGGATGTATACCAGATGGGTGGCTAAGCTCAAGGCAAAATCTTTGTACAGTTAAACAAGATATGAGGAACTGATGTAAGTTACAGGATGTGCAGCAGGTTAGTTCAGGTGCAGAGTGCGTGTACAGTCAATCACCATATGTATAAAAGGCTTGTGACAAAAGCCAGGCTTTCACCTGCTTCCCGAAGTAGAGGTAGTCTCAAGTTAGACACATCCCCTCTGGGAGTAAGTTCCAGAGTGTAGAGGCTACTCCAGAGAAGGTTTACTGGCAGGTATCAAATCGTACAAATTCTTCTGTCAAGGATACAGATAGTGATGCTTCTTGAGAGGACCATAGAAGTCTAAATTGTGTAGAGGCTTCTGCAACCCAAACACACAACTCTGCATAACCCTAAAGCATTACAAGGCAATTCTGTAACTGGATGCACGCAGTTATGCATGCCTTCAGTGTGTAAGCACACAAAAAAGTGGTACTTATACACGTAAGTGCATTATGCTATAAGACTGTGCACAAGTGCCACAGTGTGTAATTGCAAGAAGGACGTACAAATAGGCGGAGCATGGCAGGAGCATGGGCATGTCTCCAACCTATGTCCGCAACTTAGAGAATACTGTAAGTTACACACATTGCACGATGCATTTAGGTGTATCCATTGGCACCTGCCATTGATCTGGTCATGCCTAAATTTAAGTGCACCAATGTGGGTTTACACTGGTATTATATAAGTGAATCAGGACACTCAAAATCCATTATACAATAGGTGCTCCCCACACAGTACTGGGGTGCTTAAATGGAACTTATAGAACTGCCCCTTAGTCAGTATGTTTAACACTTCTGTAATATAAAATAATTAGAAAAAAATGGATTCTTACCTGAGAGAGACAAGCAGTAACTCCAAAAAATATCTGACATGATTCTGGAGAGAATCCAGTCTCCCTGGATGGTTGATGTTAAGGATACACAAAGAGCAACAGGGATACACTATTCTGGGACAAGATCTTCAGGTCTCCAATGGCAAAGCTGTTCCGTCTTTTAATACAGCAAATATCTTCTGCACTGATACACAAAAAAAAGCTACTCCCTTTCACCAATAAAGCAAAGATACGTACTTGTAGCAGGTATTCTCCAAGGAGAACAAGCTGATTGTTCTAACATGTGGCTCGACATCTGCATCAGCCGAGGAATCGGCAAATTTTTGCAAGGAAAACAGCGCGCAACTCGCATGCATGGACGACTTCCCACCTGTCGCGTGAACGTGTCTCCTCAGTTTAATCAAAGAGTATAAATTCAAATAAACAACAACAACTCCAAAGGGGAGGTGGGCGGGTTTGTGAGAACAATCAGCCTGCTGTCCTCGGAGAATATCTGCTACAGGTAAGTATCTTCGCTTTCTCCGAGGACAAGCAGGCTGCTTGTTCTCACATGTGGGGTATCCCTAGCACCCAGGTTCACTCAAAATAATGAACATTGGTCAATTGGGCCTCGCAATGGCAAGGACATAACATAGATTGACCGAAAACCATAAACAAGTAGCTGGGAGTGCAGCCTGGAACACAACAAAAATGGGTCTAGGGGGGTGGAGTTGGATTCTAAACCCCGAACAGATTCTGCAGCACTGACTGCCCAAACCGGCTGTTGCGTCGGGTATCCTGCTGAAGGCAGTTTTGAGATGTGAATGTGTGGACAGCTGACCACGTTGCAGCCTTGCAAATCTCTTCAATGGAGGCTAAGCGAGCCACTGACGCAGCCATGGCTCTAACATTATGAGCCGTGACATGGCCCTCTAGAATCAGCCCAGCTTGGGCATAAGTGAAGGAAATGCAATCTGCTAGCCAATTTGAGATAGTGCGTTTTACGATGGCGACTCCCCTCCTGTTGGGATCTAAAGAAACAAACAACTGGGCAGACTGTCTGAAGGGCTTTTTCCACTCCACGTAAAAGGCCAATGCTCTCTTGCAGTCCAAGGTATGCAAACTGCTTTCACCAGGGCAAGTATGAGGATGGGGAAAAAAATGTTGGCAAGACAATTGACTGGTTCAGATGGAACTCCGACACCACCTTTGGCAGGAACTTAGGGTGTGTGCGGAGGACTACTCTGTTGTGATGAATCTTAATATAAGGTGCATGCACTACCAAGGCCTGAAGCTCACTGACCCTACAAGCTGAAGTAGCAGACACCAAGAAAACGACCTTCCAGGTCAAGTGCTTCAAATGGCAGGAATTCATTGGCTCAAAAGGAGCTTTCATCAGCTGGGTGAGAACGACGATGAGATCCCATGACACTGGTGGAGGTTTGACCAGGGGGCTTTGACAAAAGCAAACCTCTCATGACGCAAACAACTAAAGGCTGTCCAGAGATAGGCTTACCCTCTACACGGCGATGATAACCATACAGAAGGCCTATTTCCCAATGGAGGAGGAAGGCATCTGACGCTAGTCTGTCATGGGCCTGAAGTCTGGAACAGAACTGAGGGACCTTGTGATTGATCTGAGTGGCAAAACAAAATCCACCGAGGGGGTGACCTACGCTCGGAAGATCTTGCGGACTATGCCCATGTTCAGTGACCACTCGTGTGGTTGCATTACCCTGCTCAACCTGTCGGCCAGACTGCTATTTACGCTTGCCAGATAAGTGGCTTGGAGAAACATGCAGTGACGATGCGCCCAAAGCCACATCTGGACGGCTTCCTGACACAGAAGGCGAGATCCGGTGCCCCCCTGCTTGTTGGTGTAATACATGGCAACCTGATTGTCTGTCTGAATCAATATGATTTGGTTGGACAGCCGGTCCCTGAAAGCCTTTAGAGCATTCCAGATCACTCGCAATTCCAAGAGATTGATCTCAAGACCTTTTTCCTGAAAGGATCAGGCTCCTTGAGTGTAAAACCCATCTACATGAGCTCCCCACCCTGGGAGGGTTGCATCCGTCATCAACACTTTTTGTAGCTGAGGAATTTGGAATGGACGCTCCAAGGTCAGATTGGATCAAATTGCCCACCACTGCAGAGAATTCCGGAAGTCGGTGGACAGTTGGATTGCATCCTCTAGACTCCCCGCAGCTTGATACCACTGGGAAGCTAGGGTCCATTGAGCCGATCTCATGTGTAGACGTGCCATAGGAGTCACATGAACTGTGAAGGCCATGTGCCCTAGAAGTCTCAACATCTGCCGAGCCGTGATCTGTTGAGACACTCTAGCTATGGACACCAGGGACAAAGGAGGTTGTCTGCCCTTGTCTCGGGAAGATAAGCTCTAACTATCTTTGTGTTCAACAGGGCTCCAATGAATTCCAACTTTTGCACTGAAGTGAGATGGGACTTTGGGTAATTGATTACGAACCCCAGTAGTTCTAGCACCTGAATAGTCATTTGCATGGACTGCTGAGCGCCTGCCTTCGAGGTGCTCGTCACCAGCCAATCGTCGAGATAAGGGAACACATGCACTCCCAGTCTGCATAGCAACACTGCGACTACCGCCAGGCATTTTGTGAATACTCTGGGCACAGACGCCAGACCAAAAGGCAGCACACAGTACTGAAAGTGCTGATTTCCCAGCCGAAATCGCAGATACTTCCTGTGAGCTGGAAGGATCGAAATATGTGTGTAAGCATCCTTTAAGTCCAGAGAGCACAGCCAATCGTTCTCTTGACTCATGGGAAGAAGGGTGCCCAGGGAAACCATCCTGAACTTTTCTCGAACTAGAAATCTGTTCAGGCCCCTTAGGTCTAAGATGGGACGGATCCCCCATTTTCTTCTGCACAAGTACCTGGAATAGAATCCCAGCCCCTCTTTCCCTGGTGGATCGGGTTCGACCGCACCGGCCTTTAGAAGGGCGGAGAGTTCCTCTGCAAGTACCTGCTTGTGCTGGGAACTGTAAGAATGAGCTCCCGGTGGACAATTTGGAGGTTTGGATTCCAGATTGAGAGTGTATCCTAACCGGATTATTTGAAGAACCCACCGGTCGAAGGTTATGAGAGGCCACCTTTGATGAAAAAATATCAACCTCCCCCCAACCGGCAAGTCGTCTGGTACGGACACTTTTACAGAGGCTATGCTTAACTGGAGCCACTCAAAAGCCCGTCCCTTGCTTTTTGCTGGGAAACAGTATGGGCCTTAGTCGCACGCTGTTTACGAGAAAGAACGTGCTGGGGATGAGCCTGGGCAGGATGCTGAGAAGCAGGAGTGTACCTACGCCTAAAATAGGAATAGGGAGCACTCCTCTTCCCGCCAAAAAACCTCCTAGATGAGGAGGCAGTAGCAGAAGATGTCCGGTGGGAGAGAGAATCCATAGCATCATTATGCTTCTTGATTTGATCAACTAGATCCTCTACTTTTTCACCAAAAAGATTTATCCTCCCAGCAAGGAATATCCGCCATTCTCTGCTGGACAGAATGATCCAGGTCAGAGACACGCAGCCATGAGAGTCTGCGCATCACTATACCTTGAGCAGCAACTCTGGATGCCACGTCAAAAGTGTCAAATGTACCCCTGGCCAGGAACTTTCGACACACCTTCTGCTGCCTTACCACCTGGCAAAAAGGCTCGGCCAGCTCCGTAGGGAGTGAATCAACCAAGCTCGACAGTTGTCGTATCGAGTCCCGCAAGTGCACGCTCGTGAAGAGCTGGTAAGAGTGGATCTTGGCGTCAAGCATAGCGGCCTGGTATGTCTTCCTCCCAAAAGAGTCAAGAGTTCTAGCCTCTCTGCCTGGGGGCGCCGAAGCATAGTCTCTAGTACTCTGGCCTCTCTTGAGGGTGGAATCCACCACCATGGAATTGTGGGGTAATTGAGACCTCATCAACCCAGGTTCACCGTGGATCCGATACTGGGATTCAGCTTTTTTTGGGACCACAGGGCCAGACAGAGGGGCTGACCAGTTTCGCATAAGGACTTCCTTCAGTACCTTATGCAAAGGAACAGTCACAGCCTCTTTACGTGGAGAAGAATAATCCACGACCTCGAGCATCTCAGTCCTGGGCTCATCCTCAACTTCCACAGGGAAGGGAACAGCCGTAGCTATTTCCCGGACGAGAGAAAAAAGATAGACTCTCCGGTGGAGATAGTCTCCTCTCTGGCAGAGAGGAAGGATCAGAAGGAATCCCAAAGGACTCATCAGAAGAAAAGTACCTGGGATCTTCCTCTGACTCCCACGAACACTCCTGCTCAGTGTCGGATAAAGCCTGTGTCAAGGTACTTTGACACTGAACCTGCCTTGACGCCAAGGAACTATTTCCTCTATGGCGATGTGGAGAGGCCGACGCCCGGTCCGACTGCGGCGAAGCTCCCTCCGACGACGACGAAGGGGAGTCAACCTAGGTGGCAGCCGCAAGCAGCATCACGGTCGGGGACCTCACCGCAGGCGAAGGGCCAGACACCGCTGCAGCAGCAGGTACAGAAGGCGCAAGCACCCCCGACACCAAAGCTGACTGTCATAGCAGTCCCTCCACAAGTTCTGGAAACAAGGCACGGATGTGCTCATCAAGAGCCGCCATCGGAGAAGGCTACGGGGTCGATGGGACAGGCAGTGTCAGAATCCGTGGAGGCTCGGGAGCAGGTACTAGGCTACTGGGAGACCGCCGAATTGGCACCTCCTGTATCGAGGGAGAGCAATCCTCTCGGCGCCGATGCTTCTCTGGTGCCGACTCTCTCAACGCCCCGGAACTCTCAATACCGTGTGTCGAAGGAGAATGATGACGGTGCTTCTTCGCCTTCACTCGACGCCCGTCATCGAGACTCCTCGGTACCGATGAGGACGTAGAATCCTCACGTCTCCTCGGGGCCGGGTCCGACAAAGGCCGGTCCCGGGGGGCCTGCATAAAAGGAGGCCTCGAGGCAGGTGGAGACCCACTCAACGCCTCACTGCTCCCAGCACGAGTTGGTCTCTCAGCAGCCATTATCTTTCTTCCAGACGTCGATGTCAAAGGACCAGACTGAGCCCCAAAACGTTTTTCTTGTTGGGCTTCTCGAGACGCTTGAGTCCGTTTCTTCATACGAAGACACAGACTACAAGCAGCTGGGCTATGGTCAGGCCCAAGGCACTGGATACACCAAGCATGGGTATCGGTACCTGAGATGGTCCGGTTGCACCGCGTACAACACTTGAAGCCGCTGGGTGTCTTCGATGACATGGAAGGAAAAACGGCTTTGTCAAAATCAAAAGTCGCAATTGTGCCAGTAGAACGAAAAAAGGGCACAAAAGAAAAGGGAAGAACCTGATCGAGCAGCCAAAACTCCGGCCGTGTCGAAAAAGAAATAAAACTTATAAAAAGGGATTAAAACTAAGAAAAATACGGGCAGGTGACAATTTTTTTTTTTTTTAAGAAATGACAAATAGAAAAGATATATATATATTTCGTAGAATGAAGACTCTTTCCAGAGCCAAACCAAGAGAAACCAAAAAACGCTGTCTCTCCGTCGCGGACAATAAAAAACTGAGGCACGCTCACGCAATGGGCGGGAAGTCATCCGCGCATGCGCGCCAGAAGACTCTGGCAAAACTTTACTTTTTTGCTTGCAAAAATTTGCCCGATTCCTGGGCCGACGCGGACGTCTACCCATATGTGAGAACAAGCAGCTTGCTTGTCCTCGGAGAATCAATTTTCCAGCTTTAACAGGTTACAAAGTTGAACAGATCGAACCATGATAGATCAGTACAGAAAGGCATTATAAGACACAATTATTTAAACAAAAAAGGCATTTCCAGCACAAAAGAATCTAAAGCACAACAACTAGAAAAGCAGTTAGATTTAAAAAAAAAAAATTGCCATTCAAAAACATTCAAAATGATTAAGGGGCCCTTTTACAGAGCAGCTGTAAGCCCAATGCAGGCTTACCGTTCACTCTTTCAGGACTACCGCTGGCCCAATGCAGCCGCCGGCGGTACTCCTGCCCTGAGTGCGTGCTATTTCCGTGAGAAAAAGAAAACCCCTGGAAATGGCTTCCATGACGGTAACCCAGCACTAATTCGGCATTGCCAGATTAGCACAGGAGCCCTTATCGCCACTTCAATTGGTGGCAGTAAGGGCTCCCTGTCGCATGGCCATGCGGCAAGAGTTCTCTTACCACAGCCATGTGTGCTGAGGGCTTTTTTACCCACTGTGGTAAAAAGGGCCTTTGCGCGTGGGAAAAATGGCCCCTAAAATTCTTCTTTTATGTTTTTATTTTATTATGAGGCAAAATTAATGTTTGAATAGAGAAAAACTTTAAGGCCCTGTTTACTACGTCATGCTGTAGGCGCACAAACCTTTTAGCACATGCTAAAAATTAGTGAGCGTGTCTCTATCGTTAGCACTTGCTAATTTTTAGCACACGCTAAAAAGTTTGCGCACCTACCGCGCAGCTTAGTAAACAGAACCCTTAGCCAATAATATTATTTTGTCAGGAATTTCTCTACTTCATACCCTCCTCTTCAGAATCCTCTAACATGCCCGAAATATGGATACTGTACGGTGATCTACTTTTATCTTCCAGATCTTATTTTAGCACATTCACAGAACTGAATTTAAGCTACAATTGTACTGTCATTCCAGCTGATCTTTCAAGCCAACCTGTTCCACCATGGTATCCAGCCTATCCTGAAAGGTAAAGTACTTTATTTAACAAACCACAAACTTCCAACTGTCTTGTTAATTCTAAGCTTTGTCTTCAAATTTTGCAGTTTTTCTGGTACCAGCCCTGAAATTGCAGTTGGCAGATTGAGTAGCAGGAGTGAAAAAAATAAATACTCCACATAAAAAGGGGTGTTTGTCTATAAGCCAAACTTTTTTTTTTGTTTCCTGATAACTTTCACACTGCAAAACCAGTGGGGAATTTATAATTTCTGAATGAACAATCCTAGTGAAAAAGCTAAAAATGTCTGTTTTACACAAGAGTAATGATAAAAAGGATACGGCAGACGAGCTCCACATCGAACTGATAAAATCACCCAGGAAGACTGGGAGGGGGAAAAAAAAAAAAGTTAAAAAGCATCATGATTTTATAGATTAGATTTTGATTAAAATTCTTAAGGCCCTGTTTACTAACATGCGCTAGATTTTTATCGCATGCTAACCGTGTAGACGCCCATAGGAATATATGGCCATCTACATAGCGAACGCTAAAAACACTAACGTGCCTCTAGCATAGCTTAGTAAACAGAGCCCTTATAGAATAAGCTACCATAATAAACTAAGCATTTCCAGGGCTTATTAAACTCAACAACAGAATGTTTTTCAATAGTCTCTCAGAACTATATACAGAAATCTATGCTGTAACATAAGCAACCTGGGAAGAAGCAAAAAAAAAAAAAAAAAAGGAGAAAAACCCCTACAAAATGTATACAAATCTCATGGAAGAGAGTAGGAGAGGACCAATTAAATTCCAACGAACTACAGAGGTGAATAAGCATTCATAAAGTAAAATACAAAAACAGATTGCCTGATTCAATTTAGAAGCACACAGCTTGACAGTTTGCTAACCCTCGAAGGGATTGCAGATTGTTCTGTCTTTTTGACAAAACACATGCTAATTCACTGAAAATATTTGCCTATATACATCAAACACAGTATTGGCTAGATCTTGTGAATCCTGAGGAAAGCATTTATCACCGAAACACAGAACTGTGTTGAGTCTGGCAACATTTTCATATGCATCACCTAATTTTTTTGTATATAATTGAATCAGGCAATCTGATACAACAGCTCCTGCCCTGACTGTCCACTAGACCACATTGTGAAACGGTAAGCCCAGGGAGGAATAAGGTGGGTCTACGGATGTATCGAGAGGCTCTCTCTGCTCAGAAGCAAGGACAGTACAGGGAAGGGAGGGAAGTAATACCAGACACCACAGGGGAGGGGGGAAGTGGAGTAATGCCAGCAGTCTCGAGTATCAACCGAGATTTAAATTTTGGCCAAAAGAATCTCAGTTTATGCTCAAGTATGTAGGGTAAGGCCAAGAAGCAAGAATAGTTGTATTTTGGGACAGGATCTGTCAAGTTGAGTATAACATAACACAGTCTTTCCATCTTTAAACTTAACTTTATTTAAACAGAACACCACACAGTGGCATTCCTAGGGGGGCTGACACCCGGGGCGGATCGCCGATGCGCCCCGCCCCCCCGGCGAAAGAACCCCCCCCCCCCGGGTCCACGCCTGGGGGGGGGGGGTGCCGCGCGCCTGCCGGCTCTTCGTTTTTTTTGTTACATTTGTACCCCGCGCTTTCCCACTCATGGCAGGCTCAATGCGGCTTACATGGGGCAATGGAGGGTTAAGTGACTTGCCCAGAGTCACAAGGAGCTGCCTGTGCCGGGAATCGAACTCAGTTCCTCAGTTCCCCAGGACCAAAGTCCACCAACCTAACCACTAGGCTACTCCTCCACTCATGTTTTCATGCTCCCTCTGCCCCGGAACAGGAAGTAACCTGTTCCAGGGCAAAGGGAGAATGAAAACGAAGAGCCGACAGGCGCGCGGCACCCCCCCAGCGGCGTGCACCCAGGGCGGACCGCACCCCCCCCCCCCGGTACGCCACTGACACCACCACAAGTATAAAGGCTCTCTTAACTATAAGGGTTCAGTGCAAATGCAACTCTTCTCAACCACTGGTTATAACGCATAGCAATGGAAAGTACCTTCAGTTATAATCTCAAATTTCCATTTGAAACAGGCATTCACAATCAGGTCACGTCCAATTACAACTTCAGTTTTCAGAAATCTAAGTCTGGGTTCTGTAGCTTGCTTTAACTTTCCTAGGAAGAACTTCTTTTCTCATGAATCCCTTGGTCCTAAGAGTTAACATAGTTCCCCAGGCGAAGGATCACTTGCTCTTCCATTAGACTCACTACAAGGTCTCCTCTTATGTTTACTGTTTTCAGTAAACCAATGGCCCACAGGATCAGACCCTGGCCTCCAAGTCACCCAAGACCCCGGATTTGAGACCTGCCATCAGGAACTTGTGATAGGAAATGTTTTGTAACAAAACATTGCTTTTGTCCAGTTATATCTATGATTAGCCGTTAAGCCCGTTAAAACTGGCGAGTTTTTTTAATTTCACCTCCATGTGTAGCAAGTCTGCTCTGTCCCCTGTCCTCCCCCCATGTCCAGCAACCCTCCTCTGTCCTCTTCCCTCACCCCATGTCAAGCCACCGTCCTCTGTTCCCTGCCCTCCCAAAGAGACAGTGAGTGTGAGAGTGAGCAGCTAGTGTGTGTGTGCTTGGGTGTCTCTGTGTTTGTGTGTGAGTGAGTGAATGAGATTGTGTGAGTGAGTGAGAGAGAGTGCTTGTGAGCTGTTAGTACTCCCTGTCTCAGTGGAGGTTCAGTGTCTCCTTGTAGTCAGTTGTTGGAGCTGTGTGTCCGTGGAGGTTCAGTGTCTCCTTGTAGTCAGTTGTTGGAGCTGTGTGTCCGTGGAGGTTCAGTGTCTCCTTGTAGTCAGTTGTTGGAGCTGTGTGGCAGTGGAGGTTCAGTGTCTCCTTGTAGTCAGTTGTTGGAGCTGTGTGTCAGTGGAGGTTCAGTGTCTCCTTGTAGTCAGTTGTTGGAGCTGTGTGGCAGTGGAGGTTCAGTGTCTCCTTGTAGTCAGTTGTTGGAGCTGTGTGGCAGTGGAGGTTCAGTGTCTCCTTGTAGTCAGTTGTTGGAGCTGTATGTCAGTGGAGGTTCAGTGTCTCCTTGTAGTCAGTTGTTGGAGCTGTGTGGCAGTGGAGGTTCAGTGTCTCCTTTTAGGCAGTTGTTAGAGCAGTTTGAAAGGCAGGCTCGTTTTTAAGTGTGTGCCCGTCTCCCTCCCCCCCTCCCCGCATACATGTTGTTGTTCCGCCCCTTCTGCTGACTCGTGCTGTTCAGTGAGCCAAAGGGGCGGGACAGCTATGTCTTTGCGCCATGCTGTGTGTGTGCTGTGAGTGAATGCAGCTGTTTACCTTTTTCTGTTGGCCCCAGAACGTTTTTTGATCCCTGCTTGGTTTCTGCTGTGGGTTTTTTTGTTGCCTCAGCCACTTCGTCGTTCCTGCTGTGCCCTTGTACATGGTGGTTCTCTTCTCCATCCTCCCTCCCTCCCCCACCGATGCCCACGCCCCCTCCTTCCCTCCCTATTGGCTGCATTACGTCCTCCTTCAATTTCCACGCCCCCTCCCCTCCCTATTGGCTGCATTACGTCCTCCTCCGATTTCCACGCCCCCTCCCTATTGGCTGCATTACATCTTCCTCCGTTTTCCACGCCCCCTCCCCTCCCTATTGGCTGCATTACGTCCTCCTCCAATTTCCACGCCCCCTCCTTCCCTCCCTATTGGCTGCATTACGTCCTCTTCCGTTTTCCACGCCCCCTCCTTCCCTCCCTATTGGCTGCATTACGTCCTCCTTCGTTTTCCACGCCCCCTCCCCTCCCTATTGGCTGCATTACGTCCTCCTCCGATTTCCACGCCCCCTCATTCCCTCCCTATTGGCTGCATTACGTCCTCCTTCAATTTCCACGCCCCCTCCCCTCCCTATTGGCTGCACTACGTCCTCCTCCGATTTCCATGCCCCCTCCCCTCCCTATTGGCTGCATTACGTCCTCCTTCGATTTCCACGCCCCCTCCCCTCCCTATTGGCTGCATTACGTCCTCCTCCGATTTCCACGCCCCCCTCCTTCCCTCCCTATTGGCTGCATTACGTTCTCCTCCGATTTCCACGCCCCCTCCCCTCACTATTGGGTGCATTACATCCTCCTCCGATTTCCACGCCCCCTCCCCTCCCTATTGGCTGCATTACGTTCGTACAGAAGCTGCTGGTGGAGGTGGGGTTTAGAGTGTTGCTCCTTGAAGGTTCGGTCTCTACTGCGCATTTGCGGGTGAGTATGGTCACTCGCAATTTATATGTTTGATTTTTAAAACTAAGAAAACAAAGTAACACACATGTCAAACGGTGGATGTAAACTACAACTGAAGCTGTATATGAAAGCTGCCAGTCTCAAACAGCAAAAAAAAGTAATCACATTATGTTAGAAGCATGTTCGTAACTTACTTTAACTACAGGAAGATCAAAGACCTCACGAGATTCTCCAACCTCTGGACTGTCCCCGTCTTCTGCAATAATGTGGGTAGCTAGCGCATTATAAGAAACCTCTTTTGCTTTCCCAGCTTTCAGCAGCTGAACAACCTAAGCAAAGAAAAAAAAAAAGAAAAACATTGTAGCTGAACACATGCTATTCTTCATTTGAAAAAAATGCTAAATGCTGCAGTAACGTGAAGAAAAGCAGTCACAAGACACCTCATGCATATCACCCCTTTATAACTTTCAGTTTTGCATTTTAAAAGTGAAGTTATTAGGTATACTGGATAGCTTTAGAAAAATATGTTAGTTAGAAAAGTAGGAAATGCTCGCGTTTCAAATGCTAAAAGGAAGAGTATTAAGAAATAAACCCTCTTCTTCAAATAACTAGAACTCACAAATTCAACATTATTCCTCTTCTAAAAGAGGACCACTGGCTTCCTATTGAATCCTGCATTATATACAAATTACTGACATTGGTATATAAAATTTACCATTCTTTCCATCTTATTTGATCCCTTATGCCAGTGTACACATCCTACAGTCAAGCTCAGCAGAATTTTCTTGTGGCACCTTCCTTCCAATAGATCTTCCTAGATGTTTTTAGAGAATTTTAGTTACGAGCCCCACACCCTATGGAATATTCTCTCTTCTCATATGCGTATGATAGCCTCACACCAGCAATTTAAGACTTCCCTTAAGACACATCTGTTCAGCGAGACTTATGGGGTAACCTAGTTCTGCATTCATAACATTGCTGGTGAGCGGAAATAATGGCACACTGCCAGGAATGTTAATCTTGAAAATGTGGCAACAGTATACCTACCCTTTCCCTACTTTAGCTTAAATTTTGTAGTTCTTGCTTTCCATTTGACCGCTCTATTTCCATTTTAGTTTGATGTTTTGTAAGCCGTCCTAATGGTTCGACTTAAGGGTGGTAGATCAAATAATTAATAAACCTGAATATTCATAGGTACATCAAGTCACCCAAGGAAGATATTTTGTTGGACTACATCTACCAATACTTCTGATGTGTACAAGAAAGGAACCAGTAAAACTCAAGCTCTAAGGTTTAATATATCCCCTGTACCTTCCTCTCATCTCTCCCCCCTTTATTTTCCTTTTGCTATCTTATAGCTTGTGAATGAATGTGAATGCTTTCCTGTCAAATTATTGTAGTTCTTTTTTTTTTCTTAATTGTGTTTTTATTGTACACCGCCTAGATCTGTTAGTTTAAGGAGGTATATCAAATTTATCTTAATAAATACATAAGTAAGTGTTTACGGCTAATATACATTCAGAGGTGAACACATCCTGGTTGCCTTGGCAAGCAAAATTTCATTTCCTCCTGTTACAGTATTACAGTATGGTTTCTCAAACTGTGGATTGCAACCCAAAACTGTATTTGGGGTTGTGACCTGGGAAGGCTCTTTATAAGTGTTTCAGGCTGCGCCACTCCTTATATGGATGATGTTACCAAGACAGTTCAGATTCTCTATTTCCCATCTGCTGCTGGGGGGGGGGGGGGGGGGGGGGGTATAACCCATCAGTCTGGACTGGTCTAGCACTGACGGCTGACCTTTTCAATGCTTCGCTACAGTCGGCAGTGCTCCTGGAGGACTGAAGAGCAGATGCGGTCCCTCTCCATAAAAGCAGAACGAAGTTGGGAAATACAGGCCAGTAAATCTAACTTATTTGGTAAGTAAATTAATGGAAACGCTTTTAAAACAGAGAATAGTTTTTGGAATCCAATGGATTACAGAACCCGAGGCAACATGGTTGCACTACAGGTAAGTCTTGTCACACAAATCTGATTTATTTCTTTGACGGGGTAATCAGACAGTTGGGTCAAGGGAGAGCGCTAGATGTGGTGTATTTAAGATTTTAGCAAAGCCTTTGACACAGTTTCGCATAGACAACTAATAAACAAACTATGTGCCCCAGGTAAGGGCCCTAAAGTGACTTACTGGATTAGGAACCGATTGAGTGGAAGGTGACAGAGGTCAGTGGTAAATGGATCTCATTCTGAGGAAAAGGATGTTACCAGTGGTGTGCCACAAGGCTCAGCTCTTGGGCTGGTTCTTTTTAACATTTGTGTAAGTGATATTGCTGAAGAGCTGTTTGGTAAGGTATGCCTCCTTGCAGATGATACCAAAATCTCCAGAATACTGTGTACAATTCTGGAGGCCAAACCTTCATAAAGATACTAGTAAAAGAGGCCCGTTTTGCACAGAAAGGAAACGGGCGCTAGCAAGGTTTCAGGGCCCCTCCCCCTCCTGTTCCCCCCTCACTCCCTCCCCTCACACCCCCCTCCCCTCTTCGCCCTCCTCCTCCCTCCCTCCCCCCCCTCTCATCTCAGGACCTCCACCCCCTCCCCCCCTCTCTCGTCTCAGGACCCCCCTTCATCTCAGGACCACCCCTCCTCCGATTTCCGCTGTCCAGCGCCTCCCTCCCTCTGTGTCTGTGGACTGCGAGTGCAAGGAGGATGTGTGCTGTTTAAAAAGTTTTACCTCCTGCTCGGCCGCCAACACTGAAGTGCAGCAAGTACAGACGCCGCTTCAGACAGGCTGTGGTTTCAGCTGTTCCTCTGGTCCTGCCCTCATTTCCTGTTTGCGGAAACTGAGAGCGATTGCGATTGCCTGTGGTTGGTCCCTTCTCCTTCTGACGTCGCATTTCTTTCCCTGGCAACTATACAGAGTTCCCTTGAGGGCGGGGCAGTGATCGGGAGTGCCATTACAAACCCTACGAACACTACACGGCTTAACTGCCACGGAGTCAGTTTCAGAATGTTGGAGGTGTGAATTATTATATTAGATAAATAGGATGGAGTCAGTTCAGAGGTCTTTGGGAACAGATATGTATACTTTGGAAGAAAGGCAGGAGAGGGAAGATATGAGAGAGACATTTAAATACCTATGCAGCATAAATGCACAGGAGGCGAGTCTCTTTCAAACTAAAGGAAGCTCTGGAACGAGAAGGCATAGGATGAAGGTGAAAGGGGGTAGATTCAGAAGTAACCTGAGGAAATAAGTACCTGTATATAATATGTAAGCCGCATTGAGCCTGCCATGAGTGGGAAAGCGCGGGGTACAAATATAACAACAAAAAAAATACTTCTTCATGGAAAGGGTTGTGAATTTGAGGAACAGCCTCCCAATGGAAGTGGTGGAGACGAAAACAGTATCAGAGTTTAAGAAATCTTGGGACAAGTACAAAAGATCTCTAAGGGAGTGAGACGAGTAGATGGTATAGATAGGCAGACTTGATAGGCCATATGTTTTTTAATCTGCCTACATTTTTCTCTGTTTCTATGAACTAGCTTTTTACATGTGTAAAAACCAACTAACCCCTTTAAAATGACCTCCATAATCCTTAAACAGACACTCAAAGAAAACTGGAAGATTAAACTTTAAACATGCAAACATGAAGCAATGTTTATAAGTAAAAATAAAAACGTTATACATTTTCACAGACAATGCCCATTTTAAGGAATATCACTGCAAATTATGAAGTCCTTTTACTGAAATGCAGTAAGGAGTACTAAGTGCAAAAACTTAACTATGAAAGTTAAGCTGCAGTAAGCACAAAGCTTGCGTTACCTCACTGTCACCACGTTGGATGTGGTGGCACCCACCTTATCTGCTACAGAACATGAAGCAATGCAGGAACAGCACAGCTTTTCCATGCCAGAGCAACCCAAATCCTACCCCTCCGAAAGCAGACACTCCTTCACCCACGACTTCCCCTGGTAATCTAGTGGTCCACTATGGCAACAGTCCCACTCAGCCCCCATCCCGGCATTGCCCTTGTTCAAAATGGCACCTGTTGCATTGGTCTTAAATACAAAACCACCTACGCGTCTAATTTCTCCTACTTAGGAACGTAGATGAGGAATGCATTACCGAACTGTGTGAAAATGCAGAATGATCATCAAGACTTTAGGCACTCTTCAAAGACCTATTTGTTTTGTAAGGGCTACCCTACTGATGCTACTCAATAGACTCTACATTATATTGCCTCAAAGGACCATTTTATTCCTTATTATTTTGTACCTTATTTTGCACACGTACCTCTCCCTTACCTGACCCTATTTCTTATTGACTTGTAAGCCACATTGAGCCTGCTTGTGTGTGGGAAAATGTGGGATACAAATGCTGCTCCTCCTCTCGCCTTCACGTCACTGCCCCTGGAGTAAGACCCTGGAGGAGCGCAGCGACATGACAGGCGAGAGGAGGAGCGGCTGCAGACAGCCAATGCCTGATGGCTGTCTGCGGTGCCGCGCTTGTCCTGGGCAGCTATCAATTCACTTTTTATTCTAATTCTAGCTGCATGGAAAATTTATCTTGCTACAGTTTTCTGCTGTGCTAACTGGTCTCTCTGTGCTTTGAGCTCATGAAAAGGGATGTAGCCTGAGGAATTTCTAAAATTACCTCTACCCTGCCCTCTCCAGGGGCCTGTCCTGTGTTTCCTGAACTACTGTTGTGGGATGGCCCTTCTGCTTGCCATTTCTTTGCTTCTGACATATATTACAATGCTGTATCTGTGTGTGTGTTTAGATGGGAATCAATGAGAGAAAGGTAAGGATAGGCTTTTTTTTCTTTTTGTAGCAGCTGCTGCTGCTGCTCAACAGGAGAAGCAGCAGCGGCCGGACAGCGTTACCAGTGGCAGCTGCGGGTGGCGAGGGGGCAGGGGGAGGGGAGCGTCGCTGGACATGGGAGGCTAAAGGGGAGGCAGGGGGAGAGGAAGGTCGCTGGACATGGATGGCTGAAGGGGGGGCAGGGGAGAGGGAGGTGGGGAGGGGGTCCTGAGAACAGAGAGGTGGGGGTGGGGAGGGTGGTCCTGCGAGAGGGGGTGGGGGGCCTGCGAGAAGGGGGGCACACACTCACTCACTGTCTCTCACATACACTCTCTCTGACACACTCTATCTCTCTGACACACCATCTCACACACACACAGACACTGTCTCTCACACACTCTCTCACACAAACACACACACTCTGTCTCTCTCTCATTCTTTCTCTGACACACACACTCTATCTCTCACATACACTCTCTCTCAACCATACACACTCTGAGGAAAACCTTGCTAGCGCCCGTTTCATTTGTGTCAGAAACGGGCCTTTTTTACTAGTAAATAAATAAATGGCAGCATGACCCAGTACCTCAAGACTGCAACTAGGTGTCATGTGCACCCTTTTGTAACATAGCACCAGCACAGAAACATCCCAGGAACACAGTGTTTCCCAAGTCTGGGTCCTGTAGCACCTCCTGCCAGTCAGGTCTTCAGGATATCCACAATGAATATGCAAGAAAGAGATTTTCCTATACTGGAGGCAGTGTATGCAAATCAAGTTCATGCATATTCATTGTGAATATCCTGAAAAAAAAAAATGACTGGCAAGGGGTACTCCAGGACTGGACTAGGGAAACATTGCGCTAAATCACATTCATGGGTAAGTTCCCGGGGGGAGGGGGGTTGTGACTGTGCTACTGGGGTGCTAAAATCAACAGTCATGAAAACTGAAGTGCAGCACTAAACAACACAGTCAAACCTCTGATCTGCTCTGCTCATTTTGAAAAGAGATAGATAGATATACAAACACATACACGCACAAACAAGGAAATGTAAAACACCAAGCAAAGCCTTACTAGTAAACTATAAAGGTCACACAATGGTCAGCAGAATAACACTTTCCAAAATGTATAGCTAAAAAAGAGAAAACAGCTGCTAAGCCAATATAAATTACTCTTACACACGTCACATAAACATATACATAGTAACATAGTAGATGACGGCAGAAAAAGACCTGCACGGTCCATCCAGTCTGCCCAACAAGATAAACTCATATGTGTATACTTTACCTTGATTTGTACTTGCCTTTTTCAGGGCACAGACCGTACAAGTCTGCCCAGCAGTATTTCCCACCTCCCAACCACTAGTCCTGCCTCCCATCACCGGCTCTGGCACAGACCGTATAAGTCTGCCCTCCACTATCCTCGCCTCCCAACCACCAACCTCTCTTCCCCCACCTGCTCCGCCACCCAATTTCGGCTAAGCTTTTGAGGATCCATTCCTGATGCACAGGATTCCTTTATGCACATCCCACGCATGTTTGAATTCCGTTACCGTTTTCATCTCCACCACCTCCCGCGGGAGGGCATTCCAAGCATCCACCACCCTCTCCGTGAAAAAATACTTCCTGACATCTTTTTTGAGTCTGCCCCCCTTCAATCTCATTTCATGTCCTCTCGTTCTACCGCCTTCCCATCTCCGGAAAAGATTTTTTTGCGGATTTATACCTTTCAAGTATTTGAACGTCTGTTTCATATCACCCCTGTATATAACTACTACAGCACTAAATTTAAGCTCATAAGAGAGATACACCTTGCTGAGTGAAAATGTATTCAATTGATTAGGGTCATAAATAATATGAACATCTGACAAATAATAATAGTGAACTGGGTAGTATAACATGAGAACATAAGAACAGACATACTGGGTCAGACCAATGGTCCATCTGGCCCAGTATCTTGTTTCCAACAGTGGCCAATCCAGGTCACAAGTACCTGGCAGATACCCGATGATAGATTCCATACTACCCATTCCAGGGCAAGCAATGGCTTCCCCATATCTGTCTCGACAGCAGACTATGGACTTTTCATCCAGGAACTTTTCCAAACCAAGATACGCTAACCACTGTTACTACATCCTCTGGCAACGAGTTCCAGAGCTTAACTATTCGTTCAGTGAAAAAAATATTTCCTCCTATTTGTTTTAGAAGTATTTCCATGCAACTTCATTCAGTGTCCCCTTCGTACTTTTTGAAAGAGTAAAAATCAACTCACTTCTACTCATTCTACACCACTCAGGATTTTGTAGACCTCAATCAAATCTCCCCTCAGCTGTCTCTTTTCCAAGCTGAAGAGCCCTAACCTGTTTAGCCGTTCCTCATATGAGAGGAGTTCAATCCCCTTTATCATTTTGGTCGCTCTTCTTTGAACCTTTTTTAATTCCACTATATCTTTTTTTAGATCAGTTCTGAACACAATACTAAAGGTGAGGTCGCACCATGGAGCGATATAGAGGCATTATAGAGTTCTTGGTCTTATTTACAATCCCTTTCCTAAGGATTCCTAGCATCCTGTTTGCTTTTTTTAGCCGCCACCGTACACTTGGTCTGATCTTCCATCTCTAAAGCTTCATGCAGGTGAAATAATATATCGGATAAAGTATCCCAAGGAGTACAATCCACAAGAATGCAAATCCCACTTAGGAGAAAATGATTTAACTAAGCTGTTTGAAGTCCCTTTTTAAAGCCACATCACCAGTAGTAGAATAGAGTTCATAAAAATATTTCTTTTCATAAAGATAAGTATTTCTTGTCAGTAGGTCTAAATTATTCTAGGTGTAACCAAGTCTGAAGGCGAGAAGAATGTTGTTTAGCGATTTGTGTCAAGATGTCTTAGATATACAGCAAACTGCAAAGTTTTTCCCATTCTGTGTCTATTGGGAAGAAAAGTTTGATGAAATCTAGCTCTCTCAGCAGATTTGTGTTCAGTGACAGACAGTAATTTTAGCCAGCCTGAACAGCAGAAAGCAGATGACAACTATTCCATCACTTCTGGATTTGGATTTTACATTTAATTGCACAAATTTTAATTGAGTAGGAAGCTAGCAATAACTGAGTGCTAATAACCAATTATTGCAACTAATTGGCTACAATCAGGATTTACACACACATCTTGCTAAGCGCTATTCTATAAAGATGTGCACACAAATCCTTTAGCGTGCAACTGAAAAGGGGTGTGTGGCCATGGGAGGGGCATGGATGGGTCACTAAAGATGCACGCAGTATTACAGAATTCGGGGGATCTATACCTAACTTACGCACCAGGATGTAACACCAGGTTTCAGTTGGAATAAATCCTCGTATGTAATTCTGGAGCAGTTCCCGGTGCTATGCGCTATTCCATAAAGTGGCATGCAACTCGGAGTGCTGTTTATAGAATAGAACACAGTGCAGATTTTTCTCAGCGCCCAAATTTGGGCACCATTTACTGAATCTACTCCTTGGTGTCAGTCCACTATAAGGTAATAAATAGAAATAAAAGAAAATAGGAAAATATATTGTTAGTCCAATTTAAAAAAAAAAAAGATATTACCTTATCGTTTGAGAAGCTTTTGGAGGCACAGCTCTCTTCTGTCCAGTGGGTGTCAAAATATTTCATCATTCTAAATATGTCAAAATGTTGTGACACCCAGCAGACAGGACTTAACAAGTACATAAGTATTTCTATACTGGGATAGACCAAAGGTCCATCGAGCCCAGTATCCTATTTCCAATAGTGGCCAATCCAGGTCACAAATACCTGACAAGATCCCCAAAAAAGTACAAAACATTTTATGCTGCTTATCCCATAAATAGTGGACTTTCCCCAAGTCCAATTTAATAATGGTCTATGGACTTTTCCTTTAGGAAGCCGTCCAAACCTTTTTTAAACTCTGCTAAGCTAACCGCCTTTACCACATTCTCTGGCAACGAAATCCAGAGTTGAATTACACGTTGAGTGAAGAAAACTTTTCTCTGATTCGTTTTAAATTTACTACTTTGTAGCTTCATCGCATGCCTCCTAGTATTTTTGGAAAGCTTAAACAGATGCTTCACGCCTTCCCGTTCAACTCCACTCATTATTATATAGACCTCTATCATATCTTCCCTCAGCAGTCTTTTCTCCAAACTGAGAGCCCTAGCCACTTTAGCCTTTCCTCATAGGGAAGCTGTCCCATCGCCTTTACCATTTTCATCACCCTTCTCTGTACCTTTTCTAATTCCACTATATCTTTTTTGAGATGCGGCGACCAGAATTGAACACAATATTCGAGGTGCGGTCGCACCATAAAGTGATACAAAAGCATTATAACATCCTCATTTTTGTTTTCCATCCCTTTCCTAATAATATTTAACATTCTATTTGCTTTCTTAGCCGCCGCAGACTGAGCAGAAGGTTTCAACGTATCATCAACGACACCTAGATCCCTTTCTTGGTCTCTGACTCCTAACGTGGAACCTTGCATGGCGTAGCTATAATTCGAGTTCCTCTTTCCCTCATGCATCACATTAAATGTCATCTGCCATTTAGATGCCCAGTCTCATAAAGTCCTCTTGTAATTTTTCACAATCCTCCCGCAATTTAACTACTTTAAATAACTTTGTGTCATCAACAAATTTAATTACCTCACTAGTTACTCCCATCTCTAGGTCATTTATAAATATGTTAAAAAGCAGCGGTCCCAGAACAGACCCCTGGGGAACCCCACTAACTACCCTTCTCCATTGAGAATACTGACCATTTAACCCTACTCACTGTTTTCTATCTTTTAACCAGTTTTTAATCCACAATAGTACACTACCTCCTATCCTATGTCTCTCCAATTTCCTCTGGAGTCTGCGGTACTTTGTCAAATGCCTTCTGAAAATCCAGATACACAATATCAACCGGCTCACCTTTATCCACGTTTGTTCCCCCCTTCAAAGAAATGTAATAGATTGGTGAGGCAAGATTTCCCTTCACTAAATCCACAAACCATAATATTATAGTGCCTTGTCACCTGCTGGTTACCTATCCACCTCTCTCGGTTTCTCCCTGTCATTCCTTCGCACCACCCCTACCTTGCATTTTGGACTGCCATTGTAGTTCTTCTAAACTGCTGTTTCCCCTTAATCAAGTTTAATGCGGTGAACAAAAATGAAAAAAAAAAAAAATCAAGATAGTTATTATTTATTTATAGCATTTGTATCCTACATTTTCCCACCTATTTGCAAGCTCAATGTGGCTTACATAGTTCCGTAATGGTAATTACTAGTTCCGGAAAAGAGAAATACATAGTTACGGTAGAGGAGACAAAATGGATTAGGTATTCAGGTAAGGAAAGTTAATTTTACAATAAGAAATGAAAGGTACTGGATTAAACTTCATTCGTAATAAATTAGCTTGAACAATCAGGAATATTAAACTTCAAATCATGAATAAAATTAGAGTGAACAATTAGGAAATAAAGAGTTACGTTTTGTGTAGATCCAGTGTACATTCTGTTAACTGGCATTTAGGATGAGTTATTGTGGTATGCTTTCTTGAATAAATTGGTTTTCAATAATTTACGGAAATTGTGTCATGGGTTGTTTTTATGGATTTTGGTAATTCATTCCAGATTTGCGTGCTTATATAGGAGAAACTGGATGCATATGTTAATATATATTTTAGTCCTTTACAGTTGGGATAGTGGAGATTCAGGAATGTACGTGATGAGCTAGTAGAGTTCCTGGTTGGTAGGTCTATGAGGCCTGACATATAACCCGGAGCTTCACCGTGTATGATCTTATGAACCAGGGTGCAGACCTTGAATGCAATGCGTTCTCTTAATGGAAGCCAATGTAGTTTTTCTCTTAAGGGTCTGGCGTTTTCATATTTCATTTTGCCAAATATGAGTCTGGCAGCCGTGTTTTCTGCAGTTTGAATTTTTTTTTATTATTTGTTATTTGCAACCGGCATAGATAGCATTGCAGTAGTCTAGTTGGCTTAGTACCAATAACTGTACCAGTCTGCAGAATGTTTCTCTTGGGAAGAAAGGTTTTATTCTTTTGAGTTTCCACATTGAAACATTTTCTTTGTTGTGTTTTTCGCATGGTTTTCTAGTGTAAGGTTTTGATAAGATTGAGAATTTTCAGACTTTCTGAAACAGGAAGGGTAAAGTTTGGGGTATTTAAATAGTGGGTTTGTACTTGTTGTATTGTGATGAGAGGATGAGACATTATGTTTTATCTGCATTGAGTTTTAGTTGAAAAGCATCCGCCCATGAGTTCATCATATGGAAACTGTAGTTCATTTCTTTAGTGATTTCTGTTAAAGAATCAGTAACCATATAAAATACAAAGTAGCAAAAAAAACACTCAACATCTCATCAGATCAACTGCATTGAAATTGTGACCGATCAAAGAAATATGTTTTTAGTTTGGGGGGGGGGGGGGGTTTAAACTTCAAATAATTTTGTTCAATCCCGATATAAAAAGGAAAGGAGTTCCATAATGAGACTATGACAACTGAAAAAACAGTTAACCATTTTCAGGAAATGCATTTTTCTAAACATGGGAGGACAAAGAATTGGTCACGCAAGTGAGAGGAAAAACAATGTCTCCAAAACCATATTTGTCAAAAGCTCAGAAGTAAAGTCATGAATAATCTGAAATAATGAACATGCCACTTTGAATAATATGTAGTCTTTTACAGGGAACCAATGCAATTTTGTTGTACAACCAGAAATACTAGTAAACTTATTAAGCTTAAAAGTTAGTCTAACTGAAGTAAGTCAGCGAAGAATCAAGAATACTCCCTAATACTCTGAGTCAGATTCAACTGGTACCACTTTATTACTAGTCAGAATTATTGAGAAGGGTATTGTAACATCTGGATTTTTTAACCAAAGAACTTCTGTCTTATTCGGATTCAGTTAAGGGGTCTTTTACTAAGGCGCGCTGGCGTTTTTAGTGCATGCTAAAAATAGGCGTGCGCTAAACGCTAAAGACACCCATGTATTCCTACAGGCATCTTTAGCATTTAGCACGTGCCTATTTTTAATGCGCACTAAAAATGCCAGTGCACCTAAGTAAAAGACCCCCTTAACTTGTTAGCTAGTGCCCAGCCCTGAACTCTTATTTATAAACTGATGAAACATTAGCTAGATCTGTGATTCTTGATGGACACATAACATATCTGACCAGAAAAGGGTTCTTTCTGCCTTTAAAAACTTGTCAAAAATATCTCAAAGTTCATCCAATAAAGTGTCACCTTATTTTCCTTTGTTTTATTCTTATAACATAGAAATATTTTTTTTACACTTTTTGGACCCCCCCCCCCCAAAAAAAAAGGGTCACTTGCAGGAGTATAAACAACATAAGCCATCACAAGGGGAAACAGATCAGCAGCAGATCAGTGAATATCTACTAGTACTATAAATCATTTCTATAGCGCTACCTCACTTCTATAGCGCTACCAGTCTTACGCCGCACTTCACAATTGAACATGAAGAAAAGACAGTCCCTGCTCAAAAGAGCTTACAACCTAAATCAGGACAGACAGACAGGACCGATAAGGGGAAGACAGAATATCTGAACATCCCTTACCTAAAAACAGATGGGAACAGTGGAGTCATAACCCTAAAGTACTCTTTCACTCTGTCTCCATCCTCACCTAATACCACAAAGTCAAAAAAACAAAAACAGGGGGAATGCAAGATATCCAACAGGAATAAAAGATTCAAATACACGTGATATTATTCCAAACGAGTGTGACTGACTTGCTAAAAATAATTTCAAAAATCGTTTCGCAGTAATAAAACTTTTAATTCAGTAGAGCATTACTGCATAGTATCTGTGTACACATGAAACGGTGAAAGCTAGAGAACTTCTGTTAAACTCCACAGGCTAGCAAAAGCCAACCTAACACTGGGTAATGACACTTGGTTAAAAAGAGAATACAAAACAAAAATTGTAAGGGTAAATACACTAAGCGAAATGATGCTTGGAAAAAAAATGGAAATATAGCAATACAAGATATCCTCAGATAATCCTTTTGAATTTGAGGTTTTTCCTCCTAATGAATAAACACATTTCAGGATTATCTGAGGATATCTTGTATTGCTATATTTTCAATTTTTCATTATTAGATATCCAAGATTGCTCTTTTGTGAGATTTAGAAAAAAAAGGTAAAATTATGTATAATCATACCTGATAATTTTCTTTCCATTAATCATAGCTGATCAATCCATAGACTGGTGGGTTGTGTCCATCTACCAGCAGGTGGAGATAGAGAGCAAACTTTTGCCTCCCTATATGTGGTCATGTGCTGCCGGAAACTCCTCAGTATGTCGATATCAAAGCTCCATCCGCAGGACTCAGCACTTAGAGAATTACACCCACGAAGGGACACTCTGCCCAGCTCACCACCGCCGAAACGGGGGAGGGGAATTAACCCAGCTCATCCCCACACAAGTGGGGGAGGGGAATCCGTCCAGCTCATCCCCGCGGAGCGGGGGAGGGACACCACCCCGCCGATGCGGGGGGATCTGGCTTATCCTGCAACCGCAACCGCGGGAGGAGCTGACTGACCCTAACACCGCCGAAGCGGGAGGGGTACAAAACTGCCCTACAGCCGCACGAAGCGGGAGGGAGTGCCGGCAGAATTATAAGTCTCAATCCAGCCCCGTAAAACGGAGGGGAGAGGAATGCAGCAGCTCACTGTAACACAAACTCGTCTTAACTCTTGAAGAATCCAAGTGAAAAAACTTGAACACGAAGTCTTTCTGAAGTAACTGAAGAGTAAACGTGAACCTGAAATGCAACCAGAATAAAACAATACAGATATCTGGGAGGGGCTATGGATTGATCAGCTATGATTAATGGAAAGAAAATTATCAGGTATGATTATACATAATTTTACCTTCCATATCATCAAGCTGATCAATCCATAGACTGGTGGGATGTACCGAAGCAGTACTCACCCAGGGCGGGACATAGAAATCCCTGACCGCAACACTGAAGCTCCAAACCGGGCCTCCGCCCGAGCAGCCACAGTCAAGCGGTAATGCTTGGAGAATGTATGGGCCGAAGCCCAAGTTGCCGCCTTGCATATCTCTTCCAAGGAGACGGAACCGGCCTCTGCCATCGAGGCCGCCTGAGCTCTTGTGGAGTGAGCCTTCAGCTGGATAGGCGGCACCTTCCCTGCGGCCACATAAGCCGCTGCAATGGCTTCCTTGACCCATCTTGCCACTGTAGGCTTAGCAGCCTGCAGACCCCTACGAGGACCTGCAAACAGGACAAACAGATGATCCGATTTCCGGAAATCATTGGTCACTTCCAAGTATCTGATGATGACTCGTCTCACATCCAGATATTTAAGAGCAGAGTACTCCTCTGGGTAGTCCTCCCTACGAAAGGAAGGGAGACAGAGCTGCTGATTCACATGGAAGCGAGAAACAATCTTGGGCAGAAAGGAAGGCACTGTGCGAATAGTCACTCCTGCCTCAGTGAACTGCAGAAAAGGCTCTCGACATGAGAGCGCCTGGAGCTCGGAAACTCTTCTGGCTGAAGTGATAGCCACCAAAAAGACTGCTTTCAACGTCAGGTCTTTCAGAGATGCCCTCGACAAGGGTTCAAACGGCGGCTTCTGCAATGCTCTTAGCACCAGGTTGAGATTCCACGCAGGCACCACTGAGTGCAGAGGAGGGCGCAGGTGATTAACTCCCTTGAGAAAGCGCACCACATCTGGCTGGGAAGCCAGGGAAGCACCCTTCAGGCGGCCCCTGAAGCAAGCCAGAGCCGCTACCTGGACCTTAAGGGAACTGAGCGACAGGCCTTTGTCCAGACCTTCTTGCAGGAACGCCAACACTGAAGAAATTGGAGCAGTGAAGGGAGAAAGTGAGCCTGCTTCACACCACGCTGCAAAGATACGCCAAACCCTGGCGTAAGCAGTAGAAGTAGAGCGTTTCCTCGCTCTCAGCATAGTGGCGATGACCTTGTCTGAGAAGCCCTTCTTCCTCAGACGCTGCCGCTCAATAGCCAGGCCGTAAGACCAAAGGGGGAGGGATCCTCCATCACCACGGGACCCTGATGTAACAGGCCCTGCTCCACTGGCAGCCGCAGAGGATCGTCGATTGAGAGCCTGATCAAGTCCGCATACCAGGGACGTCTGGGCCAATCCGGACCCACCAGGATTATCCTGCCGGGATGTCTTGCCACCCGGTCTAGGACCCTGCCCAACATGGGCCAGGGTGGGAACACATAGAGAAGCTCTTGTGTCGGCCATTGTTGGAGAAGAGCATCTACTCCCAGGGATCGAGGGTCCCGTCCTCTGCTGAAGAAGCGCGGCACTTGGCAATTGGCCGATGACGCCATCAGATCTAGGCTCGGCTGGCCCCAGCACTTCGTGATGTCCAAGAACGCCTGAGCAGATAGCTGCCACTCTCCGGGCTCCAAGGTATGGCGACTGAGAAAGTCCGCCTTGACATTCATGACTCCGGCAATGTGGGCCGCTGACAGCTGTTCCAGGTTCGCTTCCGCCCACTGGCATAGACTCATAGCCTCCTTGGCTAGAGGGGCGCTCTTGGTACCTCCCTGGCGGTTGACATAGGCCACAGCCGTGGCATTGTCCGACAGTACCCGTACAGGCTTCAGCACCAGTACCGGGATGAACTCCAAAAGCGCCAACCGAATGGCTCTGAGTTCCAGGAGGTTGATAGACCACTTCGCCTCTGCAGGAGACCAGAGCCCCTGCGCTGTCCTTCCCAAGCAGTGGGCTCCCCAGCCCGACAATGAGGCGTCCGTCGTGACGACAATCCACTCTGGGGTCACCAGAGGCATTCCTGCAGACAACTTGTCTGCCTGCATCCACCAGCTCAGCGCCTTGCGCACTGCTGGATCCAAGGGAAGACGCACCGCATAATCCTCCGACATCGGAGTCCAGCGCTGCAGCAGAGAGTGTTGTAGTGGTCTCATATGAGCCCTGGCCCAGGGCACTACTTCCATCGTGGCCGTCATAGAGCCCAACAGCTGCACATAGTCCCAAGCCCGAAGAGGAGAGGCTACCAGGAACTGGTCCACCTGAGCCTGAAGTTTGACAATCCGATTGTCTGGCAGGAACACTCTGCCCACTTGGGTGTCGAATCGAACTCCCAGATACTCCAGGGACTGAGTCGGGCGCAGCTGGCTCTTCTCCCAGTTGATGATCCATCCCAGGGAGCTCAAAAGAGCAACTACCCGGTCCACAGCTTTGCCGCACTCTGCATAAGAGGGGGCTCGGATCAACCAGTCGTCCAGATAAGGATGGACTTGTACTCCTTCCTTTCGCAGGAAGGCCGCTATGACCACCATTACTTTGGAAAAGGTCCGCGGAGCAGTAGCCAACCCGAACGGGAGGGCTCTGAACTGGAAGTGTCGGCCCAGGACTGCAAAACGCAGAAAGCGTTGATGAGGAGGCCAGATGGGAATATGCAGGTACGCTTCCTTGATGTCCAAGGAAGCCAGGTACTCCCCTGCCTTCACTGCCGCTATAACAGAGCGGAGAGTCTCCATGCGAAAGTGCCGCACTTTCAAGGCCCGATTGACCCCTTTGAGGTCGAGGATAGGCCGGACAGAACCTCCTTTCTTTGGTACCACAAAGTAAATGGAGTAACGCCCCTTGCCAAGCTGACTTTCTGGCACCGGAACGACCGCACCCAGGCGGATCAGATTGTCCAAAGTCTGCTGCACTGCCACAGCTTTGACCGGAGACTTGCAGGGAGAGAGTACAAACCCGTCTCTTAAGGGTCGGCAGAACTCTAGCTTGTAGCCGTCTCTGATGACTTCCAGCACCCAAGCGTCTGAAGTTATTGTGGTCCACTCGCCCAGAAACGAGGACAGCCGTCCTCCAATCTGCACTGGGGCGTGGACCAAGACCCCGTCATTGGGTACGAGACCCTGGGGGAGGACCGGAGGGAGCACCTCCGGGACGGCGGTCTCTGCGAAAGGAACGCTGCTTGGGGGAGAAATGCCTCTTAAAGGAAGAAGGGGCAGAAGAACCCGACCTGCCCGGGCGGTACCGACGGGCTTCCTGAAACCGTCCTCTGGAGGTACCGGGACGAGCACTAGCCCGAGCCCTGACCTCTGGTAACTTCTTGCCCTTAGATGTGCCGAGATCGGTCACGATTTTGTCCAGCTCGACCCCAAAGAGCAGCTTGCCTTTAAAAGGCAACCTAGCCAGGCGGGATTTAGAGGCGTGGTCAGCAGACCAATGTTTCAGCCAAAGCCACCGCCGCGCAGAGACTGTCTGAGCCATGCCTTTAGCTGAGGCTCTCAAGACATCATACAGCAAGTCTGCCACATAGGCTAAGCCCGATTCCAGGGCTGGCCAATCATCCCTCAAGGAATGATCCGAGGGGGAAGCCCGCTGCACCATAGTCAGGCACGCCCTGGCCACATAGGAGCCGCAAACTGAGGCCTGCAAACTTAAAGCAGCCGCCTCAAAGGACGACCTTAAGGCCGCCTCCAATCTCCTGTCTTGGGCGTCCTTTAGGGCCGTGCCACCTTCCACCGGCAACGCCGTTTTCTTAGTCACCGCAGTGATTAAAGAATCCACGGTAGGCCACAGATAGGCCTCACGTTCACTCACAGCCAAAGGATAGAGGCGGGACATAGCCCTAGCCACTTTAAGGCTCGCTTCTGGGACATCCCATTGAGCCGAAATTAAGGTGTGCATGGCATCATGCACGTGGAAGGTTCTAGGCGGGCGCTTCGTCCCCAGCATAATGGCAGAGCCAACAGGGGCTGAGGGAGAGACGTCCTCCGGAGAGGAAATCTTCAAAGTGTCCATGGCCTGTAACAACAGGTTGGGCAAATCCTCTGGGCGAAAAAGCCGCGCTGCAGAGGGGTCATCCGCTCCATCCGAGCGGGGATCCGTCTCCTCCAAGGAATCCGCAAAGGACCGTTGGGAGACCTCAGACACGCTGCCCTCATCTACATCGGAGGAGACAAATTCCTCCAAGGCCTGGGAATCAACCCGAGGGCGTTTACCTCTGGGAACCTCAACCTCTTTACCAGACGAGGGAGCGGGGGCAGCGTTGTGCATGAGGAAGGCCTGATGCAGCAGCAAAACAAACTCGGGGGAGAAACCCCCCAGACTGTGCACTTCCGCAGCCTGGGCAACAGCCCTAGGCGCACTCTCAACCGGCGCTCGCAACAGCGGGGGAGAGGCCTGCTGCGCATCCAAAATGGCGTCCGGCGCGAAACTCCGCGAAGGAGCCGCGCGGGAAGAACGGCTCTTAACTTTAGCCGCTTCTGTGCCGTCGCCCAAATTAAGGGCGTTCATGGCATTAATGTCTCCAACCTCAAGGGCGGCCCAAGAAGAAGCCGTCCGAGCCGCGTGGCCGGCCAAAATGGCGGAGGCGAGGAGCGGGGGATGGGCGTTTATGGCGGGAAAAACCGCCACGCCGGAGGAAGGACCGGGACATTCATCGGTCACGAAACTGCCACCCAACAAGGGCGAATCAGGCTTTAAGACCCCCGCATCCCCTCTAGAAGCGCTCAAGCGACCCGGGGAGCGACCCTTTGCGCCCTCGCCCTCCGACGCCATGTGCCACGAGGAGAAGAATCGGGGAACCCCCGCCCGCTATAAAAAGGTAAAATTACCTGCTGTCCGCTCCGAGTTGTAACGACCTGGTGTCCCAGTGAGTAGCTGCAATAGACGCTTAAATAAACGTCGAAATAAACGCCTTTAAAGACGTTTAAAATTTTTTTTTTTTTTTTTTTAACGGAGCCAGCGGGAGGGGGGAGAAAAGGAGGGACCTGGCACCACCAGGTTTGCACTTGCTCAAAAGAGCCCTCAACCCCAGGCACTCAACAAAACCTAAAAATTAGGCTTGGAGGCCTAGCCAGAGCTGCTGCTGCTGTGTGTGACCACCACCTGCTGAGATAGAGAACATACTGAGGAGTTTCCGGCAGCACATGACCACATATAGGGAGGCAAAAGTTTGCTCTCTATCTCCACCTGCTGGTAGATGGACACAACCCACCAGTCTATGGATTGATCAGCTTGATGATATGGAATGGGCCATTACAAAAACAAAACCATAAGGATAAAGATTCAATATTCACAACCTCATTCATGCAACTCATAAGGTCAGCACCCGATGTAGGACAGCAACTGTGAGGCCTTGTGCCGCTTCCAGAGCATTAACTTCAGTTTGAAAGCTCAAAAGCCAGCAAAGGAAAAACTATATTCACACATGAGCGACAAGCAGCAGGTTATTTCTACCTATACAGAGTTATGCCACCACCTCCTGCAACCCTGGAGGGGGGGAAGAGGAGCAGGAAGCGGAGAGACTCCGTGGCAGAGAAGAGGCCTTTCCCCGCGCAGAACCAAACCCGTACATGCGCAATAAGGATTTAGCAAAGCGCCTCTAAACCTCCTCTAGACCCGGCGAGCACAAAAACAAGTCCAGAAGGGTTAGCAGGCCTCAAATTAAACTTCAATACGGGCAGGCACCCAGGTCCGTCACTGACTGTGGGAAGCGGATGTAAGCAGTGGGCCTGCCATGCCATCCCCTCCCCTCCCCCCATTCAGTACACAAGGATCCGCCTCGCGCGTTCTGCGCCACGTTCGGAAAACAGCTGAAAAATGACGAGCACAAGCATGGGTAGAAGAACCCCAGGGCCAACACGGAAGTAGAAGTGCTCAACCCCA
This sequence comes from Microcaecilia unicolor, assembly GCF_901765095.1. Classification (NCBI taxonomy): domain Eukaryota; kingdom Metazoa; phylum Chordata; class Amphibia; order Gymnophiona; family Siphonopidae; genus Microcaecilia; species Microcaecilia unicolor. The sequence continues at coordinate 74,355,984 of NC_044031.1, forward strand.
CTCCCCACCTCAGTACCTGAGGCTCGATGTCTCCCACCAGGTAAAACTTCACATCTTTGAACATTTCTTCGGGAACTTTCATCGCTTCCTGATCTTCCGACATCTTTTCTGATTAAGTATTTTTTTTTCTTGTGCTAACAAACCTTGCCTTTATGCCCCCCGGCCGCACTGTAAGTGACTTGGCGTGACAAGGAGGAAAACATACATTTCTCGTCCGCTCTCGTGCAGCCGCCAAACTGCGGAGAGCGCGCCGTGGCACGCACCACTACGTAAACCAAGGGGGTGGCGAGGAAAGAGCGTGCTGAAAGCTTAACGAGAACCGTTCTCTCCAGCTTTCAACATTCACTTACTTTTCGTTTGAGATTGTGGTTTTTTTTTTTTTATTCATTTATGTTAACTTTTTTCATTGCTTGATTTAATGGGGTACATAACTTTGTATTTGTATTGTGCTCCCCCCCCCCCCCCTCTTCCAAGAGCCGAGTAATACGGTCTTGGGAAGTGGGAGGAGATTAAAGAGCCCGCCCGTAATAAAAGAAACCAGAAGTAAGGAAAAAGGCGCCTTTGGCATGTAGGTGGAGATGCGAAGATAGCAGAGTATTTTAAGGCTGTAAAACAGGCGGTTTATGCCACCGCATGTAGGAAATCTCTCTTATCAGCAATCTCCGAAGACAATATTTCCTGCGTAGTTGTGTATCAAGTTTGGAATTCTTTAATGCATTCTTATTGCAGCTTATTTCCATTTTGTTTAGTCTTAACTAATCTCTTGAAAGATCATTTCTTATCTAATTTTGGCTTCAATGTGGCAAAAGGTAAAGGACGGATATAGCGGGATCCTCCCGGATTCAATAAAAAAAAAAAACTTTAATAATCTTCAATTTCCAATTTGTATTGTAGACTTAAGGTTAAAGGATATATGGAGATTAGGAATAGGTGCATCATCGTTTTCCCCAGCCTCGCTCTCGTTCCTTCCCCTTCCACCCCGTAAAATAGCCCTATACAGAAACGTTTTGGCTTTGTTCGCCCAGCCACTAGTGAGGAACAACACGTAACGCTTGGATTTTTCTTGGCTATGCGATAGTAGTAGTAATTGGCGTGTGGGGGTTAATGTGTTTTGTTTTTGTGTTTTTTGGTTGAAACTAGATTTGTTTTCTTTACTTTTGTTACCCCTGCCAGACCAGCCTGATGATAAAACGACAGAGTGTGGAGCAGCTAGGAAGACTAGCCACGCCCCCAATGATATCACAATGGAGCTCAGCTGAGAGAGTTAAAAGCACCCTTTCCATGTGAACCCTGGCAACCAAATAGAGGGTTTTTGTAGTGGGGGGGAGGGGTTCTTCAGGACAGGCTCAGCCCTTATTGTGAATACCCAGTTCCAGAGATGCTAAGAGATGTCCATCCCAAAGCTGGAGATTTACTACCATTATGCTGGATATTGAAAGCCAGTGAGGGTTCTTTCACAGAGTCCTGCTATATCTAACACCGCTTTTTGAAGACGGATGTACATGCCAAAAACTGGCATTTTAATCAATAAATAGAAAAAGGAGTTTTATTTTCTTTGTTGTCTAGTCATTTTATTTTTCTAACTAGCCGTTAAGCGCGTAACAACGGGCTAGTTTTTTGTTTTCCTATGCCCCCCCCCCCCCTGGTCCACCAACCCCGCTCTCTCCCCTGCCCCCTCAGGGTGTTTCCCTCAGTTCCGCCACCTCCTTCCCTCCCTGCTCCCTCCTCCTCCGATTTCCACGCCCATGTCCAAGCCCTCCTCCCTATTGGGCTGTACTGCTGGTGGAGGCGGGGCTTGGACTTCTACACTCTTAGCGTTCTGAGTGACTCTACTGCGCATTTGCAGGTGAGTTGGTCACTTGCCGTTTATATGTTTGATTGGGTGTGTGCAGGGGTGTGCTGGTAAATTTTTAACAGGCTCTTTCTCCGGACGTAGCCAGCTCTGCAGTTGGAAGGGCGGGCCGGCCGGGGGGGGGGGGGGGGGAGCAACACTTGCCTCTTTCTCTTCCCTCCCTTTGTGTGGGCACACTAGGCATACCTTTGCTGGCAGCCAATAAATGGACTGCCACCACTCCCAACATCTTGCTCTGAGCAGCATGCTGGAACTTCTCTCACATGCTCGAGAAGTCCCAGCCTGCTGCCCAGAGCTGGAAACAAGGAGTGGGGAGCAGCAGTAGTCTATTTACTTGGCTGGCAGGGCTCAGCATCCCCACCAGCAAAGTAAAAGATAATTCAGCAGGGGGCCCAAGCCCACATTTTGGGAGCCAGTTGTTAAAGTAGCCATGGAGGGCCCTACTTTAACAACCGGCTCCCAAAATTCTTAAAAACTTAACAACCGGCTCTTACGAGCCTGTGAGAGCCTGCTCCAGCACACCACTGGGTGTGTGTGTGTTTGGGTCAGAGAGTGAGTGAGAGAAAGTGTTTCTCTCTGATAAAGCGACAGACAGCGTGAGAGTGAGCTCTCTCAGTGGTGGTGGTCAGTGGCTCTGTATAGCCATTTGTTATAAGCTGCAAATCAGGGTTTTTTGTTGTTCCCCTCCCCTTCTTAGAATATTGTGTGTGGGTCTGTGTGTGAGAGTGAGTGATTAATGGTGTGTTTCTGTGGAAAAGAGACAGAGTGAGCAGCTTGTGTGTGTGTGTGTGTGTGTGTGTGTGTGTGAGTGAGAGTGCTTGTGAGCTGTTAGTACTCAATGTCTCATTGGAGGTTCAGTGTCTCCTTGTAGTCAGTTGTTGGAGCTGTGTGGCAGTGGAGGTTCAGTGTCTCCTTGTAGTCAGTTGTTGGAGCAGTTTGAAAGGCAGGCTTGTTTTTCAGTCGCATGCCGGTCTCCCTCCCCACCTCCCCGCATACATGTTGTTGTTCCGCCCCTTCTGCTGACTCGTGCTGTTCAGTGAGCCAAAGGGGCGGGACAGCTATGTCTTTGCTTCATGCTGCAAAGCAGGACCTGTGTGTGTGTGTGCTGTGAGTGAATGCACCTGTTTACCTTTTTCTGTGGCCCAAGAATGTTTTTTGATCCCTGCTTGGTTTCTGCTGCGGGTTTTTTTGTTGCCTCGGCCACTTCGTCGTTCCTGCTGTGCCCTTGTACATGGTGGTTCTCTTCTCCACCCTCCCTCCCTCCCTCCCCCACCGATGTCCACGCCCCCTCCTTCCCTCCCAGTTGGCTGCATTACGTCCTCCGATTTCCACGCCCCCTCCTTCCCTCCCTATTGGCTGCATTACATCCTCCGATTTCCACGCCCACTCCCTATTGGCTGCATTACATCCTCCTCCGATTTCCACGCCCCCCTCCCTTCCCTATTGGCTGCATTACGTTTGGTACAGGAGCTGCTGGTGGAGGCGGGGTTTGGAGTGTTGCTCCTTGAACGTTCGGTCTCTACTGCGCATTTGCGGGTGAGTACGGTCACCCGCAATTTATATGTTTGATTGTGTTGGACCCAGTTTCTGGATTCTGGAGGAGTAGCCTAGTGGTTAGTGCAGTGTACTTTGATCCTGGGGAACTGAGTTTGATTCCCACTGCAGCTCCTTGTGACTCTGGGTAAGTCACTTAACCCTCCATTGCCCCTGGTACAAAATAAGTACCTGAGTATATGTAAACCGCTTTGAATGTAGTTGCAAAAAACCTCAGAAAGGCGGTATATCAAGTCCCATTTCCCTTTCCCCTTTCATCTGTTTTAACTCTCTTGCTAGGGTCTCCTTGTCCTACTAATACTATTTAGCATTTCTATAGCACTACAAAGCGTACGCAGTGCTGCACAAACATAGAAGAAAGTCAGTCCCTGCTCAAAGAGCTTACAATCTAATAGACAAAAATAAAGCAAGCAAATCAATGTGTAGAGGAAAGAGAAGAGGAGGGTAGGTGGGGCGAGTGGTTACAAGTCAAAGGCAATGTTAAAGAGGTGGGCTTTCAATCTAGATTTAAAGATGGTCAAGGATGGGGCAAGACGTAGGGGCTCAGGAAGTCTATTCCAGGCGTAGGGTGCAGCAAGACAGAAGGAGCGAAGTCTGGAGTTGGCAGTAGTGGAGAAGGGAACAGATGAGAAGGATTATCCATGGAAGGGGTGTAGGGGAGGACGAGTGTGGAGAGATACTGGGGAGCAGCAGAGTGAATACATTTATAGGTTAGTAGAAGAAGTTTGAACAGGATGCGAAAACGGATAGGGAGCCAGTGAAGCGACTTGAGGAGTGGGGTAGTATGAGTAAAGCTACCCTGGCGGAAGTCCATTTGGCATTTCTTCTCTTTCCACGTCCCCCATTCATCTTTCGACTAAGTCACTATCCACCCTGTCCATCATCTCCTTTCTCTGTTTTCCCCATCTTCCTGCCATGCCAACTCTAGAACGCGTTACCACGCAACCTAAAAGTGATTTATGAACTGACCAGCTTCCACAAACTACTGAAGACCCATCTCTTTGACAAGATATACCACAAAGATCAACACATGTAATATTCTCCACATATATCCAGAAACGTCTTATAATGTATTCTGCTATACCATTATCATGTATTCATTACCATGCAACCCAATATCCTTCTGTAACACCAAATGTATATTCTCTTCTTATTTCCACTATCCATGATGTATTGTAAGCCACATTGAGCCTGCAAAGAGGTGGGAAAATGTGGGATACAAATGCAATAAATAAATAAATTTTTGAGCATCTCTCCTATTCGTGTTTATTCTTGCCCTGTTCAGCATCTCTTCTCTGTATCTCTATCCCTCTCTCTTAGTCCTGTAACACCCCTCTGTGTTCCCATTGATTTCCCCACCCTTATCCAACTTCTCTCCTCACTCTTCCTCCTGCACAGCCTCCCCCAATTTTGACAATATCTCCATTGCTCTTCCTTCTCTCCTGCCTCCCCCCAAGTCATAAGAACATAAGCAGTGCCACACTAGGATGAACCAAAGGTCCATCAAGCCCAGTAAATCCAGGTCACAAATGCCTGGCAAGATCCCAGAGCAAAAACAGATTTTATGCTGTTTATCTTAGAATATATGCAGTGGATTTTCCCAAGTTCATCTTAATAATTTATTTGTTACATTTGTATCCCACATTTTCCCACCTATTTGCAGGTTCAATGTTGCTTACATAGTACCATAAAGGCGTTCGCCAAGTCTGGTAGAGAAAGAAATACATGGTGGTGATGTGGTCGATTAAGGTTCAGGCACAATGGGGATCAAAGAGAGGAGAGGTTATATAGTATCCATTGCAAGCTTTGGTTTTGTTGTGTTGCAGAGTGTAGGCATTTATGTTGGGTCGGTAGGGTATGCCTTTTTTAACAGGTTGGATTTTAGTGATTTCCTGAAGTTTAGATGGTCGTAGGTTGTTTTCACAGCTTTTGGCAGTGAGTTCCATAGTTGTGTGCTTATATAGGAGAAGCTGGATGCTTAGGTTGCTTTGTATTTGAGTCCTTTGCAGTTTGGGTAGTGGAGGTTTAGGTATGTTCGTGATGATCTGGTTGTGTTTCTGGTTGGTAGATCTATGAGGTCTGTCATGTAGCCTGGGACTTCGCCGTAGATAATTTTCTGGACCAGGGTGCAGAATTTGAAGGTAATATGTTCTTTGATTGGGAGCCAATGCAGTTTTTCTCGGAGGGGTTTGGCACTTTCGAATCGTGTTTTACCAAATATCAGCCTGGCTGCTGTGTTTTGAGCGGTCTGGAGTTTCATTGTGAGTTGTTCATTACATCCCGCATGGATTCCGTTGCAATAGTCTGCATGGCTTAGTACCATTGATTGTATTAGGTTACGAAATATTTCCCTCGGGAAGAAAGGTTTTACGCGTTTAAGTTTCCACATTGAGTGGAACATTTTCTTTGTTGTGGAGTTGTTGGCTCTCAAGTGTAAGGTTGCGGTCGATTGTAACGACGAGTATTTTCAGGCTATCTGAGGTAGGTGGCTTATGGACATTTCTTTTAGGAAATTATTCAAACCTTTTTTTTTAAACCCCTAAGCTAACTGCTTTTATCACATTCTCTGGCAATGAATTCCAGAGTTTAATTACATGTTGAGTGAAGAAATATTTTCTCTGATGATTTCTTTTAAGTTTACTACTTAGTGGCTTCTTTGTGTGCCCGTTCACCTCCACTCATTATTTTATAGACCTCTATCATATCTCCCCTCAGCCGCCTTTTCTCCAAGCTGAAGAGTCCTAGCTGCTTTAGCCTTTCCTCATAGGGAAGTCGTCCCGTCCCCTTTATCATTTTCGTCACCCTTCGTTACACGTTTTCTAATTCCACTATATCTTTTTTTTTTTTTTTAGATGGGCCGACCAGAATTGAACACAGTATTCGAGGTGCGGTCGCACCGTGGAGTGATACAAAGGCATTATAATGTCCTCATTTTTGTTTTCTATTCCTTTCTTAATAATACCTAACATTCTATTTGAATTCTTAGCCACCGCTGTGCATTGAACAAAGGGTTTCAATGTATCAATGTCACCTAGATCCTTTTCTTGGGCAGTGACTACTAATGTGTAACCTTGCATCATGTAACTATGGTTTGGGTTCCTCTTTCCCACATGCATCACTTTGGTTTGGGTTCCTCTTTCCCACATGCATCACTTTGGTTTGGATTCCTCTTTCCCACATTCATCACATTAAGCGTCATCAACCATTTGGATGCCAAGCCTCATAAGGTCCTCTTGCAATTTTTCACAATTCTCTTACGATTTAACAACTTTGAATCACTTTGAGGCGTATTTTCAAAGCACGCACTTACAAAGGTCCATAGTAACCTGTGGAAATTTGTAAGTTTAAGTGCTTTGAAAATACGCCTCTTTGTGTCACTGGCAAATTTAATTACCTCACTAGTTATTCCCATCTCTAGATCATTTATAAATATGTTAAAAAGCAGCAGTCCCAGACAGACCCATGGGGCGCTCTATTATCTACCCTTCTCTATTACTATTGATCATTTAATCCTACTCTCTGTTTTCTATCTTGTAACATCCACAATAGAACACTACCTCCTATCCCATGACTCTCCAATTTCCTCAGGAGTCTTTCATGAGGTACTTTGTCAAACACCTTCTGAAAATCCAGATACACAATATCCAACTGTACCTCAGATCATTTCCTCCTCCGGTCGCACAGTCTCTGCGGAGGGGGAGAGAGACCGAATGGTGGCTGCTTTGCAGAAGTCTGCATAATAAGCACAAAATTCTGTGCTGCACAGTTGCACAAAGTTCCTCTAGGAATATATGAACACATTTATGAATGTGCGATTTATAAATACGTATAAATTAAAATTTTTAGTCATTCCAAGTCTGGCTCCTAGATCCTATTATACTTTGTCAAGTCCTGCCCTAGTGGTCCAGTGGCCCCTCGGCCCCCCTTCCACCATCCCTTCTACATAAATTCCCTGGTAGTCTAGTAATCTCCATTCCCCGTCCAAAAAAAAAATCCCTGGTATTCTAATGGCCCCCCCCTCTCACCTACCCTGTGACCTCATACCTTAAATGAGGAAGGAGCAATGCTCATTTGCTCCTACCTCCGGTTACCATCTATTGCAAAATGATGGCGCATCCTTGTACCATGTGGTGTATCCTGGGATGCACCAGGTGGGGTCTTCCTACCATATATGGAAGATACACCATGTGGGGTGGGGGAGGGGGCAGGGTGCTTACATTTTGCAGATGACTGTGCCCAGAGGCAGGAGTGAATGGGCATCGCTCCTGCCTCTTCAGATACGGTGTTGGGGGGCTAGCTGTGGGAGGGGAGGTCCTGCTAAACTACAAGGGATTTGGGGGGGGGGGGGGGGCTATTGTGGGTGGGCGGAGAGAGGGGACTATTGGACTACCAGGGAATTTTTGTGTGAGGATAGGAAGGGGTTGGGGGGGGGGGACATTAGACAACAGGGAAAACTTTTTTTTTTTTATATTTGGAGGGAAAGGAGGTGGTTGCTGGGTGAGAATGCAATGAGGGGTGGGAGAGCCTACCAGAGTAGACAGGGGTGTTTGGATAGGGTTGGGGAGAAGGAAGGAGGCTACTAGGGGCAAGTGCATGAAGCAATCTGGGGCAGGGAAGTTGAGTTGGAGGGAGAGGAGAGGTGCTGCTTTTACCCGCTCTTCTCAACCAACCCATCTATGCTGCCCTGGAATGGGGGGGAGAGGGGGATGGCAACACAGTGGTCCAGGACCTGCAGGTTAACAGGGCACTGACTGATATTCAGACCAGTGCTAGGTTAACCCCCCACATAAAATTAGGACAGCCTATTATGCAGTTGCTCAGCCATACAAAAAAATTCAAATAGGCTACGTTAAACCCAGATCCGTAGTAAACAAAACAACAATAATAACAGACTGGATCACGTCAGCGAAACTTGATCTACTTTTCATCACTGAAACCTGGATCCATGATCAGAAGGACCCTTTCATCTTAAACCTATGTCCTCCAGGATACAAAATCACCCACTGGACCAGAAAAAAAAAGAGAGGAGGGGGCATAGTGCTTTTATACTGATCTCACCTCATGATTGAAACCACTGCGGAATCTATAACAACCCACCTCGAAATAGCCTCAATCAGAATCCACCATAAAACCATGCTCGACCACCTAAATTGCGTCCTATTTTACAGACCACCATGCAACTGGAACGAAAGCCAGGCGGACTTCATGGATTTCATTTCAAATATATGTGTATCCAACTCCAAGACTAGTATTAGGAGACATTAACCTTCACCTTGAAGACCCAAACTCTACCAACACACAAGAATGTAAGGACTTCCTTCATCTATGTGATCTTACATGGCCATACATGCAAACAACCCACTTGAAGGGTCATACACTCGACCTCATCTCATACAAACTGTCTACTGATCAGAACCTAACCATAACACAAACTAGATGGACAGAAACACCATGGACCGACCATTACAAACTAAACCTATCCCTAAAATGGCGAAAAAGGGGTTCTCGCCACACATGAGAACACACAACTCACACCACGAGAGGCCAAATAGACCCGGATACTTTCTGGCAACAGATATGCAATAACGATTGGACAGCACAAACGGAATCCATATATTACCTCTTAGAATGGGACAAAAGATGCAGACACATACTAGATGAAATAGCACCCTTACAAACAAGAACTTCACGTAGACACAACTCGACACCGTGGTTCAATGAAGAACTGGAAGAACTGAAAAAATTAAAAACACAATCTAGGAAACTTGAACGTGCATGGAAAAAAATAAGACAAACACACACTCAACGCATGGAAACAACTACAAAGGAAATATAAATATGCAATAAAACAGACCAAAAGGTCGTACTACAAAACTAAAATTGGTCCGGACTACAAAAACACGAAGAAACTATACCATCTCGTGAACAAACTACTAGACACAATGCCGGTCATCACAACCAACACTGACATCCCATCTGCAGATAACCTTGCTAAATATTTAAATGAAAAAATCGCAAACCTTTGCAAAACCCTACCTCAGAACAGCATGGACATAGAAAAATTCATTAATGGTCTAGACCTAACCCCTGGTGAATACCCTGCTGACCGAATATGGTCAAATTTCGCTCTCCTCAGCGCTGATACAGTTACCCAGGCAATTAAAAAATACTCCAGCAGCCACTATCAACTGGACACTTGCCCCAGCTACCTAATACAATCTGCCCCCCACCGCTTCATAACAGATCTCACATCCCACTTAAACTTCATGCTTCAGCAGGGTATCTTTCCTAAAGAAAAAGGCAACATCCTGCTCACCCCAATACCAAAAGATACCAAGGGAAAAAAAACAAACGACATTACCAACTACCGCCCAGTAGCATCTATCCCATTAGTAGTCAAATTAATGGAAGGACTGGTGACCAAACAATTTAATGACTACATAAACAAATTCACTATACTACATGAGTCACAATCAGGATTTCGACCCCTACACAGCACCGAAACAGTACTACTTACTCTACTAACCAAATTCAAGCAGGAAATAGCAATAGGCAAGAGCATTCTCCTCCTCTAATTTGACATGTCAAGTATGTTCGACATGGTTAACCATAACATACTGGTAAGACTCCTAGAATACTTCGGAATCAGTGGTGGCACTCTCAAATGGATCAAGGGTTTTCTAACCACAAGAACATATCAAGTGAAATAAAAAAACAAACATATCGTTACCGTGGAAACCAGACTGAGGAGTACCGCAAGGATCACCACTATCACCGATCCTTTTCAACCTCATGATGACTCGACTAGCCAAGACCTTATCCACCCATGGCCTAAACCCATTCATAAAGTCTCCAATGACCTATTACTAGCTAAATCCAGAGGTCAATATTCCATCCTCATTCTTCTTGATCTTTCCGCTGCTTTTGACACTGTCGATCACAGCATACTTCTCGATACCCTGTCCTCACTTGGATTCCAGGGCTCTGTCCTTTCCTGGTTCTCTTCCTACCTCTCCCTCTGCACCTTTAGTGTTCACTCTGGTGGATCCTCTTCTACTTCTATCCCTCTGCTTGTCGGCGTACCTCAGGGTTCTGTTCTTGGTCCCCTCCTCTTTTCTATCTACACTTCTTCCCTTGGTTCATTAATCTCATCCCATGGCTTTTCCTACCATCTCTATGCTGATGACTCCCAAATCTACCTTTCTACCCCTGATATCTCACCTTGCATCCAAACCAAAGTTTCAGCTTGCTTGTCTGACATTGCTGTCTGGATGTCTCAACGCCACCTGAAATTAAATATGACCAAAACCGAGCTTCTCATTTTCCCCCCCAAACCCACCTCCCCGCTCCCCCCATTTTCTATTTCTGTTGATGGCTCTCTCATTCTCCCTGTCTCCTCAGCTCGAAACCTTGGGGTCATCTTTGACTCTTCTCTCTCCTTCTCTGCTCATATCCAGCAGATTGCCAAGACCTGTCGTTTCTTTCTTTACAACATCCGTAAAATCCGCCCCTTTCTTTCCGAGCACTCTACCAAAACCCTCATCCACACCCTTGTCACCTCTCGTTTAGACTACTGCAATCTGCTTCTTGCTGGCCTCCCACTTAGTCACCTTTCCCCTCTCCAGTCGGTTCAAAACTCTGCTGCCTGTCTCATCTTCCGCCAGGGTCGCTTTACTCATACTACCCCTCTCCTCAAGACCCTTCACTGGCTCCCTATCCGTTTTCGCATCCTGTTCAAACTTCTTCTACTAACCTATAAATGTACTCACTCTGCTGCTCCCCAGTATCTCTCCACACTCGTCCTTCCCATACACCCCTTCCCGTGCACTCCGCTCCATGGATTAATCCTTCTTATCTGTTCCCTTCTCCACTACTGCCAACTCTAGACTTCGCGCCTTCTGTCTTGCTGCACCCTACGCCTGGAATAAACTTCCTGAGCCCCTACGTCTTGCCCCATCCTTGGCCACCTTTAAATCTAGACTGAAAGCCCACCTCTTTAACATTGCTTTTGACTCGTAACCACTTGTAACCACTCACCTCCACCTACCCTCCTCTCTTCCTTCCCGTTCACATTAATTGATTTGATTTGCTTACTTTATTTATTTTTTGTCTATTAGATTGTAAGCTCTTTGAGCAGGGACTGTCTTTCTTCTATGTTTGTGCAGCGCTGCGTATGCCTTGTAGCGCTATAGAAATGCTAAATAGTAGTAGTAGTAATATACGTTGATGACGTTACATTATACATCCCCTACAAACGTGATTTGGCAGAAATCACCAACGAAATCAAGCTCAGCTTAAACATCATGAACTCATGGGCAAATGCATTCCAACTAAAACTCAATACAGAAAAAAACACACTGTCTCATCATCTCAACCCAATACAATACATACAAACCCACAATCATTAACACCCCAGGATACACCATCCCTATCTCAGACAGCCTGAAAATTCTCAGAGTAACAATGGACCGTAACCTCTCACTAGAGACCCAAGCAAATTCCATCTTAAAGAAAATGTTTTCCTCAATGTGGAAACTCAAACGCTTGAAACCATTCTTCCCGACGGAAATATTTCGTAACCTGATACAGTCAATAGTCCTATGCCACGCAGACTACTGTAATAGAATCTATGTGGGATGTAAGGATTGGCCACTGTCGGAGACAAGGTGCTGGGCTAGATGGACCTTTGGTCTGTCCCAGTGTGGCAATGCTTATGTCTTATGTCTATTGTAAAGAAACTTCAGACCGCCCAAAATACAGCAGCCAGGCTTATATTTGGAAAACGCGTTTTGACAGTGCCAAGCCACTGTGAAATAAACTGCATTGGCTACCAATCAAAGAACGTATTACTTTGAAAATTTACACGACTGTTCATAAAATTATTTACGGTGAGGTACCGGGATACATGACCAACCTCATCGACCAGCCAACCAGAAACACCACAAAATCTGCACGTTCATACCTAAACCTCCACTACCCAAGCAGCAAAGGACCACCTATGCATCCAGCTTTTCCTATTTAAGTGCAAAATTATGGAACGCACTACCAAAAGCAGTAAAAACTATGTTCAACCATCTAAATTTCCAGAAACCACTAAAGACAGACCTGTTCAGAAGAGCATACTCCACCGACCCAACATAAAATACCTGGATACCTGCGACACAATGTAACCAAAGACCATTGTGGACATTACCTGACTCTTCCTCTCCCTCTCTAAGTTCCCACCAATTGTACCTACCATACATGTACCTCATTCTACCACAATATCACCTTGTATCGTTCATACCTTGTATTTGTTTCAGACCGGAATCGGCTAACGCCGTTAACGGTACTATGTAAGCAACATTGAGCCTGCAAATAGGTGGGAAAATGTGGGATACAAATGTAACATAAATAAAATAAATAAATTTGGTTGGACTGCCCACAAACTAGTACTACCCTGTTCTGGCATGGATAGGGGATATTCAGCAGCACTATCCAGTTAAGTGCCACTTAATATACCTGGAGAGCCCCAAACAAGTGATATAAATGGTCAGAAGTAAAGCTATAAGGAACAAAGTCTCATAAGAGTCTGTAGAAGGACCAGCGAGTAGGTGGATTTCAACTGCAGACAATGAACTTACTCCTTCCTCCCATTTACAAAGCCCCACGATAATGCCGACACAGCCCTTTCAAAGTGAATGGGCTGTGTCAGCAGCCACTAGGCTTTGTGAAAGGGGGAGTTAGTTGGTGAGGCATATATTTTGGAGGCAAAGATTTAATTTCTCACTGCAATAAGAATGGAAAAGAGACAGTGTAGTCTTGGCATATTATTTTCTCTGGGGTCAGTGATGGAAGGGACAGGGAGCTAGGACAGCCCTAATGAGGGCAATTTTCAAAGCCATGTTCATGATTAGAACAGAGGTTTGAGCTTAGAATGGGCTTTCTGAAAATTGCCTACCGTCAAGGGGGTTAAGTTTGGAAATAAGTGTATACTTTAGAATTTGTGCAGATTGTTTTACTTGGAGAATGTACCCACACAAAAAAGGAGGTGCATATGCAATTTTCAAAGTAAAAGTATTATATACTTTCACTTTGAATACTGGTGCAATGTCTGTGGGTAAAAAATACCCACACACATTGCAGATTTGTGGGCAGTTAGAGGGCATTTTTCAATCTGCTCCTGCTGAGGTCTGTGACCAAGCATCTGAAAGCGTGGTTGTGCATTTGAGCAATGGTGAATATGCTGGAATGCCCACACAGAAAATTAAAGTCATGGGATAGGAGGCAATGTTCTATTGTGGATTAGGAATTGGTTATTGGACAGAAAACAGAGGGTAGGGTTAAATGGCCATTTTTCTCAGTGGAGGAGGGTGAATAGTAGAGTGCCTCAAGGATCTATACAGGGACTGGGGCTGTTTAATATATTTATATATGATCTGTAAATTGGAACGACAAGTGAGGTGATTAAATTTTCAAGGTTGTTAAAATACATGTTGATTGTGAAAAATTGCAGGAAGACCTTAAAAAACTGGAAGACTGGGGGCATCCACATGGCAGATGAAATTTATTGTGGACAAATGCAAAGTAATGCACATTGGGAAGAACAATCCAATCATAGTTACCTGGTGCAAAGGTCCACCTTGGGGGTCCGTACCCAAGAAAAAGATCTTGGTGGTGTTGTAAATAATATGGTAAAATCTTCAGCCCAGTGTGTGGTGGCCAAAAAAGTGAACAGGATTATAGGAATTGGGAAAGAGATGGTAAATAACACTGAGAATGCTATAATGCCTCTGTATCACTCTTGGTGCAACCTCACCTGGAGTATTGTGTTCAGTTTGGATCACCATATTGGGGAAAAAAAAAAAAAATATATATATATATATTGTGGAATTAGAAAGAATCCAAGAAGAACAACCAAAATGGTAAAGGCGATGGAACTCCTCTCATATGAGGAAAGGCTAAAGCGGTTAAGCTCTTTATCTTGAAAAAGAGACAGCTGATGGGAGATATGATTGAGGTCTACAAAATTCTGAGTGGAGTAGAACGAGTAGAAGTGAATCAATTTTTTAATCTTTCAAAAAGTACAAAAACTAGGGGCTACTCAAGGAAGATACAGGGAAATATTTTTAAAGCGAATAGGAAGAAATATGTTTTCACTCAATGAATAGTTAAGCTCTAGAACTCTTTGCCAGACGATATAGTAACAGCCAGGGCCACCGAGAGGGAGGGGGGGACAGGGGGGACAAAAGTCCCGGGGCCCGGTGCCGCCACTTGGCCCGCCCTCCGTCACTCCCAGAACTAACCTTAAGCCTCCTTTCACTTCGCAGCAAGCAGCAGCAGGTCAGGCCACTCCTTCTTTCCGTGTCCCGCCCTCGCCTGATGTAACGTCCGCGAGGGCGGGGCACGGAAGGAAGGAGGAGAGGTCTGCCCTGTCGCTGCTTGCTGCGAAGTGAAAGGAGGCTTAAGGTTAGTTCCGAGGGTTCGGCCCGATAGCAGGTGGAGGGGGCCCGCCGACCTCGGGTGGGTGGGCGGACTCAGGTGGGGTGGGCCCGGGGGCGGCCTTGTCCCGGGCCCAGCTCCGGCTCTCGGCGGCCCTGGTAACAGCAGTTAGAGTATCTGGGTTTAGACAAGTTCCTGGTGGAAACGTCCATAGTTTGCTATTGAGAGACAGACATGGGGAAGCCACTGCTTGCCCTGTGGGATTGGTAGCATGGAATGTTGCTACTATTTGGGTTTCTGCCAGGTTCTTGGAACCTGGATTAGCCACTGTTGGAAACAGGATACTGGGCTGGATGGGCCATTGGTCTGGCCCAGTGGGATTTGATATGTCACCTTTCTGTGGTTTTTGCAACTACATTCAAAGTGGTTTACATAGTATATACAGGTACCTGGGCAATGGAGGGTTAAGTGACTTACCCAGAGTCACAAGGAGCTGCAGTGGGAATCAAACCCAGTTCCCCAGGATCAAAGTCCGCTGCACTAATCACTAGGCTACTCCTCCAGTCTAGAATACTAGCTTTAAGTCCACAATTACATGCCAAACTTTAGTCATGACCATTTACGCCATGTCTATGGCTAATGTAAATGCTGATGCCTAAAAAGCAGCAGTTGGGTGCATAAATGCAACTATTCTTTAAAGTGAGTGCAGGAATAGTCTGAATGCCCCTGACACACCCATGCCCCTCTCATGTTAACGCTGTATGTGCAGTTGTGTGCTGTAGAACTCAGGCACAGAATAGGGGCGTAAGTTGCTAATCATTTTAAGTCAGTTATGTGTGCAAGTGCTAATTAATGTTTAATATTTAATCCATATTTTCTGTACCACTTAAGTGCCAATTTAGCACCAATTAGTTGTGTTATGTGTCTAAATAACTCTGTTCTGTAACTGGGCACACTATCGCGCACCTAACTTTACACACATTAGCGCAGATGGTTATGATTCCTGTGTAATTTCTGCTTCTAATGATCTTGCATTACATGCATGTTAAATGGTTAGATATATAGTGAACAGACTCCTTTTCGTCACTTAGCCTTGATTGAAACAGATCTAGCCAAAAATGACTTAATTTTGGCCTTAGCCATTTTCTGTTTGGTCCAGTATTACAGAAAAAGTCTGTCTTTTGGTGCTACCCATGTCCCACCCAAACCATGCCCCCAACACGCACCCTTGAAATTTGCATGAACTGTGGTGCAAATCATCTAAAATCAGGGTGTCGAAAATTGCAACTTGGATGTTTTTCAGAGAAAAATGTCCTTCTGCCAGCTTATAAATTTTTCTAGACATTTGTTTTGAAATTGAGCCCCAAAGTTATTAAATTTTATTTCTCTCCCACAGAAATTATAATCTTCGCTTTCTTCATCAGTGAGAAAACTGAGGTGGATTTGCTGGACATGGGATTTTGGTATAGGGTTGGATGGTAGAGATTCCCGTGTTGCAAATGAGAGGCAGCCCATAAGAATTGAATGGGCTTCCTGTCATTTGCCGCGCTAGGACTTGCTAGTGTGGTTTAGTTGAACAGGCCCTCAGTTTACTATTAACATCAAGAATTTTCTTCTTTTCTTATTCTGGAGTCTATGCAAAGCAGAGCCAGGATGTTTTCCCCTTACAGTCTGCTATATAAAATATACTCTGTAAGGGCAACACTGCTGGATTCTTCGTGAAGTGACTCAAAACCTTGAGAATAAAATATATTGTAATCTTCCACACCATAACAGCACTAGATCCGAGGACACAAATAGCAAGAACTGTACCTTGGAGAAAAAAAACAGCATTGCTGTACACCTAATAGCAGGGCTTTTTTTGAGGGGGTACTTGGGGGTACTGAGTACCGGCACCTTTTTCATTGTCTACTAAAATTGACTCATGGTCCCCAAGTTATAGTAAAAGAGCTCAGGCTCTACACACCAATTCTGCCTTGTTATAGATTCTGTGACTGGTTGCAGGAGGCCTGGCTATTGTGGGGTGGGTCCCTCAGTGATCACCCCACCCCTGAAGGGTGGCCTGGCATTTGAGTACCGGCATCTTTTTTGGTAGAAAACACACACTGCCTAATAGAAAAGTTGAACAAGTCTCCATACAGAAACTAGCAGAATTCCTCACTTTGTTCACACATGCACAAGACACATCAACTCCCACCAATTATAAAAAAAAAAAAAAAAGGAATCCCCCCCCCCCCAAAGAAACCACAACCTCTGTTAGCAGAACAGCAAAGGAAAAATACAAATAAAATTGCATTTTCTCCCATACTGAGCAAAATAAATGTGTAAAAAAAAAATGCACATTATCCAAACTGATTTTATTACAATCACTAAAACCTGAAAATAATAACTTCCTTTTATTTTATTTTTTTTACCACTACTGACTGCAATTTATTTTTCTAATTGGGATGGTCCCAGTTTTTCCACTCTCCTTTTGGTGGTCTTCTAAATCCTTTTCCAAAATCTCCTTTATTTTCCTTCTGTCTTTTTACTTCCTTCCCTATATCTGTCTCTGACATTGATATTTCACTTTGTTCATTTCTATTTTTTCTGCTCTTTATCTACTTACAACTAGAATTTACATGTCCTTTCTCTTCACCGTCTAGTCTGCAGTCTCCTTTTTTTTACCCCTTACCTACCTACTAATATACTAACGGCCCTGTTTACTAATTTTTGGGTGTCTCTAGCATTAGCGTGCACTAAAACTGTTAGTGCACCTAAAGCATAGCTTAGTAAACAGGGTCCCTAGTTTCCATATCTCAAATCTGTCTCACTTTCTTGAACCCCATTTTCAGCCATCTGTACCTCATCACCTCCCCAGCCCTCAGATACTTTCCTCTTCCTCTTATCTTCTCAGCAGCCCAGGTATCTTCTCTGTCACTGATCCCTCCAAGCCTTTTATTATGTCTCTTATCCCTTACTTAGCTTCCTGTACATTATTTCCACCCATTTCCCTTCACAAATCCATCATTTTCTCTTATCCCTTTCTCCAGTGCCCTTAATAGTTTGACACTTTCTCTCTCTACCCTATCTCATCTTTCCTTATCAAATTTATTTATTTGGATTTGTTCACACCTTTTCAGTAGTAGCTCAAAGTGAGTTACATTCGGGTACACTGGGTATTTCTCTGTCCCTGGAGGGCTCACAATCTAAGTTTGTACCTGAGGCAATGGAGGGTTAAGTGAGTTGCCCAAGATTACAAGAAGCAGCAGTGGGATTTGAACCGGCCACCTCTGGATGTCAAGACAGATGCTCTAATCAATAGACCACTCCTCCACTTCAAATACATCAGAGCATCTAGTATAACCTTACACATATTCTCCGAGGACAAGCAGGCTGCTTGTTCTCACTGATGGGTGACGTCCACGGCAGCCCCTCCAATCGGAAACTTCACTAGCAAAGTCCTTTGCTAGCCCTCGCGCACCGCGCATGCGCGGCCGTCTTCCCGCCCGAAACCGGCTCGAGCCGGCCAGTCTTCTTTTGTCCGCACTCGGTACGGTCGTGTTTTCGCCGTGTCGAGCCCCGGAAAGTCGACCTCGCGCGTCCAATTTGTTTTGAACGTGTTTTTTTCCTTCGGGAAAGCTTTGTCCTAGTCGGGAAGTGCTCCGGAAACCCCCCGCCGGGTTTCGTGTAAATCCTCCCCGTACTTCCAGCTTTTTTGCCCCGGTAAGTTTTCTTTCGTCGTCGGGGTAGGCCTCTTTTCGGCCTCGGTCGAGATTTTTTCTCCCTCTAAATTTGGTGCTTCAAATTTCGCCATTTCGGCTTTTGATTTCGCCGGCGTGATTTTTCCGCCCATGACATCGAAGCCTTCCAGCGGCTTCAAGAAGTGCACCCAGTGCGCCCGGGTTATCTCGCTCACTGATCGACACTCTTCGTGTCTTCAGTGTCTGGGGGCCGAGCACCGCCCTCAGAACTGCAGTCTGTGTTCCCTGCTTCAAAGGCGGACTCAGGTAGCGAGACTAGCCCAGTGGAACGTGTTGTTCTCGGGCTCTTCGTCGGCATCGGCACCGGGATCTTCGAGTGCATCGACGTCGTCAGCGTCCAGACCATCTTCCTCGGCCGCCCCTGCATCGAGTGCATCGAGGCATCGGGCCTCTGCATCGGCGCCGAGACATCGGATAGCTGCATCGACGTCGGTGGTACCAGGACCTCGTCTGCTGATGTCGTCGGACGGTGGTGCATCGGGTGGAGTGCAGGTGAGGGCTGTCCATTCCCCTGCTGGTGGCGGGTGAGCCCTCGGGTGGGTCTCCGCCTACCCTGAGGGCTCCTGCGGTACAGCCCCCCCGAGATCGACCTTCTTCAGTCTCGGCCCCGAGGAAGCGACGGATGGATTCGACGTCCTCCTCGTCGGTGCCGGGGAGCTCCGGTGACATGCTTCGGAAGAAATCGAAGAAGCATCGACACCGGTCTCCTCCCCGTGTCGGCACCGAGAGCTCTGGGTCGCCGAGGGATTCGGCACCCAGCAGGCATCGGCACCGAGAGGACCGCTCACCCTCTGTTCAGGAGGTGTCGATGCGCTCCCGCTCTGGACAGCCCGGAACAGCCTCCACGCCCGGAACAGGTACTGACGTCGACGCCTGCATCGACCTCTCAGCCTTTCTCTGCAGCCGCTCTAAACGAGAGCCTCCGGGCCGTTCTCCCAGAGATTCTGGGAGAGCTGTTGCGCCCTACCCCTCCGGTACCGGCGGTGCTTGCGCCACCGGTACCGTCGAGCGTGGCGCCGGCTGGCCCATCGCCCAGGTTGAGGTCCCCGACGTCGGTACCGCGTGCGGTACCGACCGCGGCCACCTCCCAGGAAGGCTCCCCGACTACGTCGGCGGAGGGAGCTTCGCCGATGCGGGCGAGGGAGTCTACCTCTCGACGTCCCCATCGTGGACGGGGTTCCACGGAGTCGAGCAGGGCGAGGTTGCAGACACAGGTCCGTGAACTTGTGTCTGACACCGAGGGTGAGGCCTCGTGGGAGGAAGAGGAAGATCCCAGATATTTCTCTGACGAGGAGTCTGGGGGTCTTCCGTCTGATCCCACTCCCTCTCCTGAGAGACAGCTTTCTCCTCCCGAGAGTCTGTCTTTTGCCTCCTTTGTCCGGGAGATGTCTACGGCCATCCCCTTCCCGGTGGTTGTGGAGGACGAGCCCAGGGCTGAAATGTTTGAGCTCCTGGACTATCCTTCTCCACCTAAGGAAGCGTCCACTGTTCCCTTGCACCATGTCCTGAAGAAGACATTGCTTGCGAACTGGACCAAGCCATTAACTAATCCCCACATTCCCAAGAAGATCGAGTCCCAGTACCGGATCCATGGGGACCCAGAGCTGATGCGCACTCAGTTGCCTCATGACTCTGGAGTTGTGGATTTGGCCCTAAAGAAGGCTAAGAGTTCTAGGGAACATGCTTCGGCGCCCCCGGGCAAGGACGCTGGAACCTTAGACTCCTTTGGGAGGAAGGCCTACCATTCCTCTATGCTCGTGTCCAAGATCCAGTCTTACCAGCTCTACACGAGCATACACATGCGGAATAATGTGCGGCAGTTGGCGGGCTTGGTTGATGCTCTTCCCCCTGAGCAAGCCAAGCCTTTTCAGGAGGTGGTCAGGCAGCTGAAGGCGTGCAGAAAATTCCTGGCCAGAGGAGTTTATGACACTTTTGATGTTGCGTCCAGGGCCGCTGCTCAAGGTGTGGTGATGCGCAGGCTCTCATGGCTGCGTGCCGCCGACCTGGAGAATAGAATCCAGCAGCGGATTACGGACTTGCCTTGCCGTGCGGATAACATTTTTGGCGAAAAGGTCGAGCAGGTGGTAGAGTCTCTCCACCAGCGGGACACCGCATTCGACAAGTTCGCCCGCCGGCAGCCTTCAGCTTCTACCTCTACAGGTAGACGATTTTTCGGGGGAAGGAAGACTGTTCCCTATACTTCTGGCAAGCGTAGGTACAATCCTCCTTCCCGACAGCCTGCGGCCCAGGCTAAGCCCCAGCGCGCTCGCTCTCGTCAGCAGCGTGCGAATCAGCAAGGCCCCGCGGCTCCCCAGCAAAAGCAAGGGGCGAGCTTTTGACTGGCTCCAGCAGAGCATAGCCGACATCCAAGTGTCAGTGCCGGGCGACCTGCCTGTCGGAGGGAGGTTGAAAGCTTTTCACCAAAGGTGGCCTCTTATAACCTCCGATCAGTGGGTTCTCCAATAGTCCGGCAAGGATACACCCTCAATTTGGCCTCTCAACCTCCAAATTGTCCACCGGGAGCTCAGTCCTACAGCTTCCAGCACAAGCAGGTACTTGCAGAGGAACTCTCCGCCCTTCTCAGCGCCAATGCGGTCGAGCCCGTGCCATCCGGGCAAGAAGGGCTGGGGTTCTATTCCAGGTACTTCCTTGTGGAAAAGAAAACAGGGGGGATGCGTCCCATCCTAGACCTAAGGGCCCTGAACAAATATCTCGTAAAAGAAAAGTTCAGGATGCTTTCCCTGGGCACCCTTCTCCCCATGATTCAGCAAAACGATTGGCTATGCTCTCTGGACTTGAAGGATGCCTACACACACATCCCGATACTGCCAGCTCACAGACAGTATCTGCGATTTCAGCTGGGCGCACGCCACTTCCAGTACTGTGTGCTACCCTTTGGGCTCGCCTCTGCGCCCAGGGTGTTCACAAAGTGCCTAGCTGTGGTAGCAGCGGCGCTTCGCAGGCTGGGGGTGCACGTGTTCCCATATCTCGACGATTGGCTGGTGAAGAACACATCCGAGGCAGGAGCCCTGCAGTCCATGCAGATGACTATTCGCCTCCTGGAGCTACTGGGGTTTGTGATAAATTACCCAAAGTCCCATCTTCTCCCAGTGCAGAAACTCGAATTCATCGGAGCCCTGCTGGATTCTCGGACGGCTCGCGCCTATCTCCCAGAGGCGAGGGCCAACAACTTGTTGTCCCTCGTCTCGCGGGTGCGAGCGTCCCAGCAGATCACAGCTCGGCAGATGTTGAGATTGCTGGGCCACATGGCTTCCACAGTTCATGTGACTCCCATGGCCCGCCTTCACATGAGATCTGCTCAATGGACCCTAGCCTCCCAGTGGTATCAGGCCGCCGGGGGTCTAGAGGACGTGATCCACCTGTCCACGAGTTTTCTCGAATCCCTGTATTGGTGGACGATTTGCTCCAATTTGACTCTGGGACGTCCCTTCCAAATTCCTCAGCCTCAAAAAGTGCTGACCACGGATGCGTCTCTCCTGGGATGGGGAGCTCATGTCGATGGGCTTCACACCCAAGGAAGGTGGTCCCTCCAAGAAAGCGATCTACAGATCAATCTTCTGGAGTTGCGAGCGATCTGGAACGCTCTGAAGGCTTTCAGAGATCGGCTGTCCCACCAAATTATCCAAATTCAGACAGACAATCAGGTTGCCATGTACTATGTCAACAAGCAGGGGGGCACCGGATCTCGCCCCCTGTGTCAGGAAGCCGTCAGCATGTGGCTCTGGGCTCGCCGTCAAGGCATGGTGCTCCAAGCCACATATCTGGCAGGCGTAAACAACAGTCTGGCCGACAGGTTGAGCAGGATTATGCAACCTCACGAGTGGTCGCTCAATTCCCGTGTGGTGCGACAGATCTTCCAGGCGTGGGGCACCCCCCTGGTGGATCTCTTCGCATCTCAGGTGAACCACAAGGTCCCTCAGTTCTGTTTCCAGGCTTCAGGCCCACGGCAGACTGGCGTCGGATGCCTTCCTCCTGGATTGGGGGGAAGGTCTGCTGTATGCTTATCCTCCATTCCTCTGGTGGGGAAGACTTTGTTGAAACTCAAGCAAGACCGAGGCACCATGATTCTGATTGCTCCCTTTTGGCCGCGTCAGATCTGGTTCCCTCCTCTTCTGGAGTTATCCTCCGAAGAACCGTGGAGATTGGAGTGTTTTCCGACCCTCATCACGCAGGACGAAGGGGCTCTGCTGCATCCCAACCTCCAGTCCCTGGCTCTCACGGCCTGGATGTTGAGGGCGTAGACTTTGCCTCTTTGGGTCTGCCAGAGGGTGTCTCCCGCATCTTGCTTGCTTCCAGGAAAGACTCCACTAAGAGAAGTTACTTCTTTCATTGGAGGAGGTTTGCCGTCTGGTGTGACAGCAAGGCCCTAGATCCTCGCTCTTGTCCTACACAGACCCTGCTTGAATACCTTCTCCACTTGTCTGAGTCTGGTCTGAAGACCAACTCCGTAAGGGTTCACCTTAGTGCAATCAGTGCATACCATTACCAAGTGGAAGGTAAGCCGATCTCAGGACAGCCTTTAGTTGTTCGCTTCATGAGAGGTTTGCTTTTGTCAAAGCCCCCTGTCAAGCCTCCTACAGTGTCATGGGATCTCAATGTCGTTCTCACCCAGCTGATGAAACCTCCTTTCGAGCCACTGAATTCCTGCCATCCGAAGTACTTGACCTGGAAGGTCATTTTCTTGGTGGCAGTTACCTCGGCTCGTAGAGTCAGTGAGCTTCAGGCCCTGGTAGCCCAGGCCCCTTACACCAAATTTCATCACAACAGAGTAGTCCTCCGCACTCACCCTAAGTTTCTGCCAAAGGTTGTGTCGGAGTTCCATCTGAACCAGTCAATTGTCTTGCCAACATTCTTTCCCCGTCCTCATTCCTGCCCTGCTGAACGTCAGCTGCACACATTGGACTGCAAGAGAGCATTGGCCTTCTATCTGGAGCGGACACAGCCCCACAGACAGTCCGCCCAATTGTTTGTTTCTTTTGATCCCAACAAGAGGGGAGTGGCTGTAGGGAAACGCACCATATCCAATTGGCTAGCAGATTGCATTTCCTTCACTTACGCCCAGGCTGGGCTGGCTCTTGAGGGTCATGTCACGGCTCATAATGTTAGAGCCATGGCAGCGTCGGTAGCCCACTTGAAGTCAGCCACCATGGAGGAAATTTGCAAAGCTGCGACGTGGTCATCTGTCCACACATTCACATCTCATTACTGCCTGCAGCAGGATACCCGACGTGACAGTCGGTTCGGGCAGTCAGTTCTTCAGAACCTGTTTGGGCTTTAGGATCCAACTCCACCCCCCGAGGGCCCTGTTTGTTCTGTTCCAGGCTACACTCTCAGTTAGTTGGTAAATTTTTTAGGTCAATCTCAGTTATGTCCTCGCCGTTGCGAGGCCCAATTGACCAATGTTGTTGTTTTGAGTGAGCCTGGGGGCTAGGGATACCCCATCAGTGAGAACAAGCAGCCTGCTTGTCCTCGGAGAAAGCGAATGCTACATACCTGTAGAAGGTATTCTCCGAGGACAGCAGGCTGATTGTTCTCACAAACCCGCCCGCCTCCCCTTTGGAGTTGTGTCTTCCCTTGAAGTGTATTGTCTTGCTACATACTGGACTGGCCGGCTCGAGCCGGTTTCGGGCGGGAAGACGGCCGCGCATGCGCGGTGCGCGCGGGCGCGCGAGGGCTAGCAAAGGACTTTGCTAGTGAAGTTTCCGATTGGAGGGGCTGCCGTGGACGTCACCCATCAGTGAGAACAATCAGCCTGCTGTCCTCGGAGAATACCTTCTACAGGTATGTAGCATTCGCTCTCCCACCCCTATGCCTCGCCCTCATTGCCACACAAACCCTGAATCCTTATGTGGTTCTTAGTTCCCATTTTCACCATCCCTGTTTGATCACATCCCTCCCACTCCTGCCCAATACTTTGATTCCCTGTTCTTTTTCAGCTCGATCCTGAAAGCTATTTTTCTTGGGGTGAACACTTGCCACCCTTAGGGTTCCCCTCCTGTAAAACAAATACCACTGCATCAAGCTCATAATGTTTTTGTCATTGCTACCAGGATCACTCGTCTTTCTCAAACTCTCAAGTTTCCCCCTCCTATACATATCATCTTTCTCTGTGGCATACATTCCACCCAAGCAGCCCCTGTGATGCAGGAGACCTACGTAATAAAAGGGCCTCCTTATAACTGCTTTGACATCTTCTGAGGTGAATCCCTCTGCTCTGGGGGAACTTTCCAATATTTTGCACAGGGAGCCCTTAATTTGAATTCCTGCCACTGCTCTTTTACCTTTCAACATGCGGCATGCCTCCCTCCACTAATTCCCCCTTTAAAACTCACCTTCTCCATTCATTGATCAGAGTTGGCAGAATGAGAAAGTGAGGTGGGGGGGGGGGAGTTTCTTCAGGTCATCTCCTCTTCCTCTACAGCCAGCAATGGCAGTGATCATGGCCACCGGAGAAGGAACAGACCAAGGAAGTTGAAGAAAACAGGAGATGGGATGATGTCAAAAAGTTGAAGCCAGTTAGGTAAGTCTATATTTCCCCTTCCCTGCGCAGCAATCATCTAGTACACTTAAAGCAAGCAAACCTATGAGCTGCTGCATCCACATTGTCATTTTTTAGCGTTGGTAGCATTTTTATTTAATCTCACTTATATTTTCAGAAATGCTGGCTTGTGCAGCATACGGATGTACACAGAGGAAGTATTGGTCTCATCGGTTAGAGTACTAATTTGTTCTACATTGTAAATTATTGTGTCATTTGGAGGGGCTGGCTATAGAGACTCCCTGTGTTCATGCAGAGATGTTTTCACCTAGTAAAGCACCACCAAAACAGACATGTTATAAGAATCAGGTATTTAACAATCAGACTTACTATTTATAAGTACAATTAAAAAAAAATAATTAGGTTGAAACTAGGAGCATGTAACATCTTTTTTTCCTGTGCCTACATCAAAAGAAAAAGATGGCATGTGGGAACTTGTTCCTTTTCGTTTTGTGGAATGCAGTGGTATATTAAAAAAATGTACTTGCTTTTTTTTTTTATTACTATTTCACAGATATGTATTGAATAATGACATAGGGGCTTACTTCATACAGAAGTTCTGTCCAGAGGCAGTCTACATGTGCCAACATTGTCCAGTTCAGCACACTATTAGCTTCCAAGTTTATACAAAGTTAATTATGTTCAATGGAAAATAAATCTATTTGCTCAGGCTGCTTGCTATGTCAATATTCCATCACTGTTTCATTATTGATACCAACAGGCTTATTTTCGAAAGAGGACGCCCATCTTTCGACACAAATCACAAGATGGGCATCCTTCTCACAGGGTCGCCCAAATCGGCATAATCGAAAGCCGATGTTGGGCGTACCCAACTGCTTTCCGTCGCGGGAATGACCAAAGTTCCCGGGGGCATGTCGGAGGCGTAGCAAAGGCGGGACTTGGAAGAAGGAAGACCAAACGACAGCTGGCATGGTTAAAAAGTGAGGTGAAGGAAGCTATTAGAGCTAAAAGAAAATTCTTCAGAAAATGGAAGAAGGATCCAACTGAAAATATTAAGAAACAGAGCAAGAAATGGCAAGTCACATGCAAAGTGCTGATAAGGAAGGCAAAGAGGGACTTTGAAAAAAAGATTGTGTTGGAGGCAAAAATATATAGTAAAATTTTTTTAGGTATATTAAAAGCAAGAAGCTGGCAAAAGAATCAGTTGGATCGCTAGATGACTGAGGGGTAAAGGAACTCAGTGAAGACAAAGCCATAGTGAATAGATTAAATGAATTCTTTGCTTTGGTCTTCACCGAGGAAGATTTGGGAGAGATACCAGTGCCAGAAATGGTTTTCAAAGCTGACGAGTCAGAGAAACTGAATTAAATCTCTATAAACCTGGAGGATGTAATAGCACAATTTGATAAATTGAAGAGCAGCAAATCAGAGTTCTAGTAGAATTGAAAAATAACTTGCAGAACTATTGTTAGTAATATGTAATTTATCTTTAAAATGAAGCATGGTACCAGAAGATCGGAGGGTGACCAATGTAATGCTGAAAAGGTTCCAGAGGTGATCCGGGAAATTATAGACCAGTGCGCATGACATCGGTGCCAAGCAAAATAGTAGAGACTATTATAAAGAACGAAATTACAGAGCATATTCAAAAACACGGAGTAATGAGACAAAGCTAACAAGGATTTAGTGAAGGGAAATCTTGCCTCACCAATCTATTACATTCCTTTGAAGGGGTGAAGGAATGGATCCTCAAAAGCTTAGCCAAGATTGGGTGGCAGAGCCGGTGGGGGGAGGCCGGGCTGGTGGTTGGGAGGTGGGCCTTGTTCTGGGCAGACTTCTACGGTCTGTGCCCTGAAAATGGCAGAAACAAATCAAGGTCAGGTATACACATCAAGTAGCACATATGAGTTTAAATTGTTGGGCAGACTAGATGGACCGTGCAGGTCTTTTTCTTCCGTCATCTACTATGTTACCATGTAAAGGTGAGCTAGTTGATTACTGTGTGTGTGGATTTTCAATAGGCATTTGAGAAAGTACTGATGGAGATGTAATTCCATGTGCCCTAATGAAAGGAGAGTTTAATTTTACTTCCATTTATTTTCAATATATTCCATCTTTATAACACCAGGGGGCTCATTTTCAAAGCACTTAGCCTTACAAAGTTCCATAGTATCCTGTAAGGCTAAGTGCTTTGAAAATACGCCTACAGGCTACCCAAGGCAGATTATAACAACAGTTAAGATGAACCCCTCAGGGAACAGGATATCCTCACTGAAATTTGGCCATCTGTATTGTACAGAACAGTGTAGAAAAATGAGCACAAAACAGAGAGTTTATAACTGCTTTTGCTACCAGCTACAATAATTTTTAAGCTGTTTTAGTGATAGTCAATTTTTATTTCATGATATGTATATCTAAATATGGGAAGATTTCAAATAAATTTAAAAACTGTCAAATAAGTAAAAAACAAAAAAAAAATACAGTAAAATAAAGGTTTTTTCTCCTCCACCTTTTAAGGTACTGCCTATCCAACTGGAACAGGTTTAGACTTTTTGCAGATGGATCACGTATAGGCAGTCCCTTATCTCTAATAATCTTTGGCTATTGTTTTCAATAGCGTTTGCTATTGTTTTGGGTGAACTAAAGCGGCATCAAGCTCTACCTACTGGCTTCAGCTCAAATGGACTAGATAGGTTCACTATTGGGCTCATTTTCAAAGGAGAAGGACGTCCATCTTTCAACATAAATCGGAAGATGGACGTCCTTCTCCCAGGGACATCCAAATCGGTATAATCGAAATCCGATTTAGGACGTCTCCAACTGCACTCCGTCGCAAGGATGGCCAAAGTTCAAAGGGATGTGTCAGAGGCATAGCGAAGGCGGGACTTGGGAGTGCCTAGCACTTGGACGTCCTTGACCCATAATCAAAAAAAACCAAGGATGTCCCTGACGAACACTTGGACATTTTCACCCTGACCTGTTTTTCTTACGACTAAGGCACAAAAAGGTGCCCAAAATGACCAGATGACCACTGGAGAGAATTGGGGATGACCTCCCGTTACTCCCCCCAGTGGTCACTAACCCCCTCCCACCCTCAAAAAACATCTTTCAAAATATGTAGTGCCAGCCTCTATGCAAGCCTCAGATGTCATACTCAGATCCGTAACAGCAGTATGCAGGTCCCTGGAGGAGTTTTAGTGGGTGCAGTGCACTTCAGATAGGCAGACCCAGCCCAATCCCCCCTACCTGTTATGTTTGTGGAGGAAACGGCGAGCCCTCCAAAACCCACCACAAATCCACTGTACCCACATCTAGGTGCCCCCCTTCACACCCATAAGGGCTATGGTAGTGGTGTACAGTTGTGGGTAGTGGGTTTTTGGGGGGGGGGGGCTCAGCACACAAGGTAAGGGAGCTATGTACCTGGGAGCAATTTATGAAGTCCACTGCAGTGCCCCCTAGGGTGCCCGGTTGGTGTCCTGGCATGTCAGGGGGACCAGTGCACTAAAAATTCTGGCTCCTCCCATGACCAAATGGCTTACATTTGGTCGTTTTTGACATGGACGTCTTTGGTTTCGAAAATCGCCAAAAATCTTGGGTCGTCCAAATCTAGGGACGGCAAAATTTAAGGATTTGGACGTCCCTGATGGTATTTTCGAAACGAAAGATGGACATCCATCTTGTTTCGAAAATATGGGTTTCCCCGCCCCTAGATTTCACCGTTTTGAAGGACATGCAAATCGCAATTTGGATGTCCCTTTCGAAAATGCCTCTCCACGTCTCCTGCTCATTCAGCCTCCTTGAATAGACCCCACATTTCGGAGCCAGGCAGCAATGATCAGGGTGGCAGAAATGATTATGATGGAAGCAGAGGTAGGTCAGGTTGCAGTGCATTGATTGCTAGTAGCATTGGGGTGGGGTTGAGCAGAATTAGGGAGTTGTTATGAGATTTAAATTGGCTTTCAGGCATACCTAATTGTTAAGAGAAGAATGGGCTTGCTGTCTGTTAATTTTGAGAGGACACACCTCCCAAGCTCTTGCTGAAATGCCATACTGCTTGAGTACCACATCTCTAGGCTAGTTCAATAACTATGCTTACATTGAATTGCAACAATGATTCAAAACCTCTCAAATACTGACAGGCCGATGATCAGAAGCAAACGCAGGCACTAGAGGCTGTTAGTGCCATTCTAGCACCTGCATTTGTTACCACCCCATGATCACAGCCCCTGAGTGCATGAAACAACGCGTCCGCGGGCTCTGAACTCAACTACCATGCAAATGCATGCAAAACAGGGGTAAACATATTCATCCCCAATGATCAGCGACCAGCGCGCCAAAGATTGGCTCGCTGACCGCGGCAAACCCTACGCCAGCTCGGAGCTGGCGTTAGGGTTTGCAGACCATTGGGGAGGAATGGTAAGCCCTGTCCAGCATGTATTTGCATGCTAGCAGGCCCCCATTCCCCCCAATGCAGCAGCCCCCGCAGGAACCCCAAGCCAAGCCGATCTGACCGACACCCCCCACACACACACAGCAACAGGGGGCTGGAGATCCGGTGGGTCTCCAGCCCCCCTAACCCCCCCCAAACCCCCCAACATCCCTTGGATGTCCCTGGTGGCCCAGTGGGCTACCGACTATCCCACCCCCCCCCCCCCCCAGTGACAGGGGGCTGGAGGTCCAGCAGACCTCTGGCACCCTGACCCCCTGACACAGGTTCGGGGAGGCTGGAGATCCGGGAGGTCTCCAGCCCACCCTAGTGAAGCCTTGCCCAGCGCATCCCAGGATACACTGGGCAGGGCTGGGCACCGCCATTTTGCAGGTGGCGCCGATGGAAGAGGAGGGAGGCCACCTCCCTCCTCCAACCTAAGGTAGGGGGGTGTGGGGATTGACTGCAGCCCACTGGGCCACCAGGGACATGTCAGGAATGCTAGGAGGAGTTAGGG
This sequence comes from Microcaecilia unicolor, assembly GCF_901765095.1. Lineage (NCBI taxonomy): Eukaryota > Metazoa > Chordata > Amphibia > Gymnophiona > Siphonopidae > Microcaecilia > Microcaecilia unicolor. Next base: position 74,386,017 of record NC_044031.1, read on the forward strand.
GGAGCTGGAGACCTCTCGGATCTCCAGCCCCCACTGAACCTGTGTCGGAGGGGGTCAGGGGGACCAGAGGTCTGTTGGACCTTCAGCCCCCTGTCGCTGAGGGGGGATCATCGGTCGCCCACCGGGCCATCAGGGACATCCAGAAAGATGTTGGGGGCTGGAGACCCACCGGATCTTCAGCCTCCCCTGAACCTGTGTCAGGGGGGCGGGGAGAGCGGAGGTCCGCCGGACCTCCAGCCCCCATTTCGCCTGGCTTGGAGTGAGGGTTGTTGGGGTCTGGTCGTCCCATGGTTCTCCAGCTCCTGTAGCATGTTTCTCCTTCCTGTCCTGCCCCTTGATCTAAAGAATATGTCTCATCCCTTCCCACCATTATCTTCAGCATCTCTCTTTTTCCGCTGCTCCCTCCTCCTCCCCCCTTCTAGTATGTGTCTATTTCCTCCTTCTTGGATAATAATTATCCAACTTTGTCCTTTTACATCTAATTGCTCCCACCGCACAACCCCTACAGCATCTTTCACTATCCTTCATTCTGGTTGCCACCAGCCTGCAAAATTTCCCTTTCCCAGCAGGATAAGCAAGGCAGGCTGCTCTATTTTGACTACCACTGCCTCTTTTGTTATGCAAGGAGTCCCTACGCTGACATATCCTATCCTATCTTTCTTCCTTTGCTGGATCCCGCCCCCCTATGATGTGTCCTCTTCCTGGGGGTCCCACCCCCATAGGCATAGGAGCCACCTTTTCAAAATTATTGGGGATGCTAAGCCCAATGGAAATGACCCCTCCCTGGACACATACAAGGAATTTTCTCAATATTTGGGGTGCTCAAGCACCCATAGCACCCACAGAGTCGGCTCCAATGCCCATAGGAAGAGAAGAGCATGTCATGGGGGCAGGATCTGGCAGAGAAAGAAAAAAATATATCCGCGCGGGGTCTCCTTGCATAACAAAAGAGACAGTGGTAGTCGAGTCTGTTTTTTAAGGTATTTATACAGAATCTGCAAGATCCGCCAAAATCTGGGAAATCAGTCTGTCATTTACAGATTTCAGTGATTTTTGCATTGGATCCATCTTTTACCTTTTTCCAAAAAGAAAACAAGATAACTTTTTTATTGGACTAACTCAATACATTTTTTGATTTGATTAGCTTTTGAAGGTAACCCTTCTTCTTCAGATCGGAAACCTGTTTTCTGATCTGAAGAAGGGTTACTTTGCCATAAAAATATTAAAGCAGGATCTCTGGGGAATTTTCTCCAGGTAGTGCTGAATTCCTGTGTTAGGAAGAGTTTTGTTCTTTTACATCCACAAACAAGTTAGAACAGCACTAGCTCTTTGAGGCATGTCCCTCCATCTGCTGCTTCTGGAAGTGCATCTCAGCAACGTTTTCTTCAACGTCCAGAACAGAACACTACTTCCACTATGGTTTTGAGGAAAGGAATCTGTTAAACTTCTGCTCTCAGTAATATGGAAGATGCTGTATTACCATGAGGTCTCCTGTACCCCCTACTGTTCAGTCATAGAGAAAATGAACTGTGTGTAGGACTATACCATCACTAGATTTACAGACCAGGGGCCCTGTTTACTAAGCTGCATTATAGGTGCATTAGTGTTAACCAGGTACACGCGTTAACAGTGTATGCGTGTACAATATCCTTATAGGCGCCTACACAGCACGCGCGCTAATTGTAGGCATGTTAAAAACGTTAACGCGCCTTAGTAAACAAGGCTGTAGATTAGATACACCCTATGTGAGAACCCCTAAATCTAAAAAGAAAAACAAAAAAGGCAACAGTCTACTTGCTACATAAAAGTCTATTATAAAAAGTAGACCGATACACACACATATATATATATATATATATATATATATATATATATATATATATATACTAGTAAAAAAGCCCCGTTTCTGATGCAAATGAAATGGGGGCTAGCAAGGTTTTCTTCTGTGTGCATGTGGGAGTGTGTATGTCCCTGCCCTCTGCCCTCTCTCCCCTCCCCCCTCTGAGTCCTTCACTGTTACAGAGAGAGCGATTTGATTTCGTGCTTTGCTGTGTTTTCCTTCACTGTTTGTGTTACAGAGAGAGCGAGGGCGGGGGAAACCGGATATCTCTGTCCCTGCCCTCTACCCTCTCTCCCCTCTGAGTCCTTCACTGTTACAGAGAGAGAGATTTGATTTCGTGCTTTGCTGTGTTTTCCTTCACTGTTTGTGTTACAGAGAGAGCGAGGGCGGGGCAGACACTCATGGGGAAACCGGATATCTCTCCCCCTTCACACTTCCGGCTGGAGGCTTCATAGAACGTTGGTGGTGCCTTTTATATAGAGAGATGTTTTTATATATGTGGTATCGGTCTACTTTTTATAATGAACCCCTAAATCTAGCCATTATGCTAAATAGTTTTATTTCTAGTCTGACTTGCCTTATTTCCATCCCCCGAGATAATACAAATAGCAATTACAAAAAGAAAATCTGTTCAAACTGAATTATTGCAATAGCCTCCGAAATGATATATGAGCAAAGCACTTTCAGGCTCAATATTGTTTGGCAATCTGTTATTTCTAGGACAAATGGAAAATCAGTACAATAAACAGGAGACTCCAAGACTTAATTTGTTTTTCCCTTTAGTCTTTTTCTCTAACTGATTACAGATCAATAGCTGTAATAGACTCACTGTTTCTGGTGTTCTACAGTAATGCAGAAAAGAGAAACTAGCATAAATGTGAACGCTGACCCTTAATCATTGACTGCATCTGATTTCAATGAAAAGTTTGAGCTTCTGAACTAGCAATTGTGAAAAAGTTTTTCTCAATTACAGGTCAAGAGGCAATTTTCTAAGACAGTGCTCTTTATCTCCAAGTCTCAAGATCTCAATTATTTTGTACTCATAATATTTGAATTTCCAATCTGCTAGTCTAATTAGTGTCACTTGTAATGCTGTGTAGCATCGTAAAAGAAAAATAATACAATTAAAACCAGCCATATAATTCAATCCTGCATTTTTAAATACAAAAACTATTTTAAATGCCTGTCAAAATGTCAGCGAGACAAAAACAAGAGGGATGCACATGTTCAGTCCCCAAACTTTCCTTTGCCTATCCCTGTCCATCCTCCATTCTGCACATATCCAATCTCATAGCCAGCAGCAGAGACATATTGTTGTATTCCTCTCAAAACCAGGGGGAAAATGGGGGGGGGGGGGGGGGGGCTAAATCCAGAAAGCTGTGTATTCTAATGCCTATAATATGGGAAATACGATTCTGCATCTAGAAGCTGTGATAGAAGAAGCTGACTTGGAAATTAGTGGTGGTTACGGAGACGTTCATGGAGAACCATGAGTGGAGCTGAAACACAAGCGAAAGAAAAAGCTGTCGGAAGCGGCGTTTTAAGCAGACAGCTCTTACGAAGAGGAGGGCCAGACAGGTGGGGAGTGGGAGGGGGGTCCTGAAACGAAAGGGGATGGGGTCAAAAATGACATGGGGGGGTCCTGAAACTACAAAGGGGGGTCCTGAAACAACACGGAGGGGAGGGGATTACTGGAAATCCACTGGAAGGGGAGGGGGGGTCCTGGAACTCGGAGAGGCGGAGCGGGAAGGGAAGAGGGGGGATGGGAAGAAGTGGGAGGGGTTTCTGGAATTCGGACAGGGGTGGAAGGGGGGAAGGGAAGGGGGGAAGAAGAGGGGGAGGGGGGTTCTGCAAACTCTTGGTCTCATACACTCTCGGTCTCACAAAGAGTCTGTGTATCGCACACATACTCTCACACTCGCTCTCTCTCACACACACTGTATCTGTGTGAAACACTCTCACACACACACTGTATCTGTGTGAAACACACTCTCTCTCTCTCTCTCACACACACTCACTGTGTCTCACATACGCACGCACACACACTGTCATTCTCACAGACACACTCACACCCAGTCTCACTCTCTCTCTGTCACACACTCGCACAGTCACTCTCTCTCTGTCACACACACACACTCGCACAGTCACTCTCTCTCTCTCACATACACACACTCTCTAAAACATACACACTCCGAGAAAAACCTTGCTAGCGCCCGTTTCATTTGTGTCAGAAATGGGCCTTTTTTACTAGTGTGTGTGTATATATATATATATAGGAAAAAAAAACTTGGATCAATGACGAATACATGCCCTCTCTAAATTGTGTTTGTCTTGATAAATTGAGCCATAGAAGTGAAATCATGCACATCTGGTAGATCCAATATTGCTACAAAAAAAAAACTGTATCATTTAAGGAATATATGAACTTTATAGGAGCTGGGTATTTGGTTGAGTTTTATAGGTATTGCCTCCTCCTTTGAAGAAAATCATTGGTAGTATTGATATTATAATGTTATAGCAATGTATGCAAGGCAAGATGGTGTGTATGCATCTTGTATTCTGGACAGGGGTACTTGCCAATTCCCTCTTGCTTTTTCAAATATTTCTTTAAATCGTTCCCCAGTGTAACATTGGTTGTGAGTGATGAACTAGGGATTAGCAGTGCAGTCACGGAGGAGCAGTGCTGTTTCTGGGACATATTAGATCTATATCTTGTATTGTGTTAAAAGATCTTTGTGTAAACAATATATTGGTTACACTACCTATATATAAATACAATATTAATGAATGAGATGCCTGACACTCATATTCTCTAAGTATTGCTTTTTGATGTTACAGATATACAAGCAGAGTGAAACAACACTTGTTTGTGTTTTTGCTCTGTCTAAGTAAGAGTGTCTGTTAATTCTTCCTAACTCTCTATATATCCATTTGGATAGTGCATTAAAGTAGTAATTTATGTGGTTGACAAACTAGAATATATAAATACTAGTAAGAAAGGTCCGTTTCTCAAAAAAATGAAATGGGTGCTAGCAAAGCTATCTTGTAATGGTGATTATGTTTTTAAGGCTCTCGTAGAAGCGATTTCTCCTCTCTTCCCTCCATGTCCAGCGATTCTCCTCTGCCCTGCCCTCCCAACTGTGTCCCGCGATTCTTTCCTCTCCTCTCCTCCCATCCCATCCATGTCCATCGATTCTCCTCTGTCCTGCTCTCCCCTCCCCTTAATGTCCCGCGATTCTGTCCTCCCCTCCATGTCCAGCGTTTGTCCTGTGCCTTGCCCTCCCATCCGTGTCCTGCGATTCTCTCCTTACCTCCCATCCATGTCCATCAATTCTCCTCTGGCCTGCCCTCCCCTCACCTCGATGTCCCGTGATTCTGTTCTCCCCTCCATGTCTTGCAATTGTCCTGTGCCCTGCCCTCCCTTCCTTGTCCCATGATTCTGCCCTCCCCAGCGATTCTCCTCTGCCCTGCCCTCCCATCCAGCGTTCCCTGCAGGCAGGTTGGGCTCGCATCCCCTCCACTCCAGCATTCCATTGCCTTCACTTGCTTGCATTCGTAACATCCTGACGTCAGCTCGCCTCCAACGTTTCCCTTCCCTCACTGTTCTGCCCTCCTCTGACGTCATTTCATCTTTACGTGAGGGCGGGAGAGTGAGAGGGAAGGGAACGCTGGAGACTTGCTGACGTCAGGATGTTACGAACCCAGCCAGCCATAGAGCATTGACGTTACAAATTATTAGATTTACTAGGTGTGACACGGGAAAGCAGTGGGTTTTTTATAACATTTTTTACATGTTTATATGTAGCTCATTATTTTTTTTTTGCTGAAATAGCAAAAAGCCTCTGGGGCAATAGCATATTGGCTAAACCATTTTGCTTCATGACAAGCCATAGTTACTTGAGAAGTATGATGTGTATATTTCTCTGGGACCATTTTTTCACGTAAGATTTTAAATCGGATGCTTAACATTTGGTTAGAAATAGATATAGGTGTTTAGTCCAAGTTCTTAAAGAGAACATTATAGTGAACGTGCTGCTGCACCTTCACGAATTTCCTGCACTTTCACATTAAGGAAAATGCAATAGTGGTGTTTTTTTTCCTTTTCTGTATTGCAGTACTCGACTGAAGTTCAGAGAGAAGTACGCTTGCATTAATGTCTTAAAAAGAATGTGTACATAAATATAGGTATAGATATAATATTAGATAGATAAATATATACAGTTATATATGATTTTGTGTTATGTTATTGTGATGACTTACAATTAAAACCAATAGAGATGGTGTCTTTTACTTTTAGGCTCCCACTTTCAGTAGCAATGTCAGAGTCTATATTTTACAATTACGGGTTTGATATGAGCACAAGGGTGCTTGCGAAAATACATAGGAGGAATGCCGGATGGCACTCCATTTTTATTGGTGCTTTATTTAGGTTTTAAAGTTTCTTTATGCTTTTGATATCAGTAAATGTAAGTGTTAATCGTGTTTAAATTTCATTAGTATTTTTCAATCTAGCCTCCCCTTTCTATTTATTAATGGAAAAATACAGAGATTATGTTCTGGCAGGCAATGAGGAGAGTGTGCCTATAGCAGGATCGTCAATGTTGCTTGATACATAATGCAAATGGTGCATAGGATATAGAGTCCAATAACTCTAGTGGCATTGGGTATGTAACTCTTATTCTTGACTTGCAGATTTCTCCTTTATATGATCCTTTTGGTGGTGAATGTATTTGGAATTGCTATTTAAGACTGACTAAATGATAGCATTGTGTTTATGTAAATATCTTTGACAATGAGAACTGTTCTACTTCCTGTAGTTTAGAAACCACTATATTGACATTTGTTGCACTTAGAATGCAATATGTATTTCTTAATTTTGTTGTTTTAGGGACATGTATTAACTGTAATGAATAATGTGAAGACAGGGGTAACATTTTAGGTATGTTGTTACTTCCCTTTAATTATAGGACTTAAATGTCCAGATTAAATCTTTGAGTTTGAGTTCAGGGCACAAGTTGCATGATTGATCTTGTATTAAAAGGTTTGCTGTCTAATTATTTTATTATCAATTAAGTTGAAGGTCTCATGCACTGAAAACAATGGTGTATGTTTTATATATATATATATATATATATATATATATATATATATATATATATATATATATATATATATATATATATCTTTTTATATGTGTACTCTATGTATGGGTTTTCTTAATTCTTTTTTTTTAAGTTTTTTTTTGTATATTTTTTATGCTTGTTTAACATGCAGATTTTATATGGTATTTATGTTTTTATAGACTCCTGATGCAGGCCCGTTGTCTGAAACACAGACCCATGTCAAGTTGTGTCTTGCCTTGAATAAAGTTATGACAGCACCATTACTGACTTTGTGTGGTTTTGTTGTCATCTTCTCTGTGTTTGATCATTTGTGTTGGTTTGCAAGGATTTGTTCTTCTGTTTTGCTGTCTATGGGTGGGTTGGAGGCATGTCTAGCGCACAGCTCTGGAATGCACACTTGCTGTTGCAACTGCACAGCTGTACTTGTACCTTTAAGAGGAAGCACTAAGTGATGCCATGCTAAGGTAGTATGGTAGCACAGCCATGACCCTAACCCTGATCAGCCATCCCCTCATTCTGATCCTCTTCCTCTTATCAGATCTCTCCTGCTTCAGTGTTTTCTTTGGGATTCTACTGGGTACTTGTAGCTCAGCTTGCCAACTGTTGAAGAAAGGATGCTGGGCTTGATGGATGTATGATTTATACTATTTTTTTAAGGGACCCTATAACAAAAGGGCAATAGTCAGCTTGACATGTGGCGACTCGGCCCTACTGCCGGGCTCCGACTCCACCTGCAAGCTATTTCCGGTGCTAGAAAATATTTTTAAATTTTCTAGCACTGAGGGCGGTAATCGGGCAGCGCTGCCCAGTTACTGCCAGGCTACCGCTGAAGCTCCTACCGCCTCCTAAATAGGAGGCAGTAAGGGCTCCCCATGAAATGGACACACAGCAAGTGTTTAACTTCCTGCATGGCCATTTCCTTCCTCAAAAGAAAAAAAGCCTTTTACTGGCTTTACAAGGGTTCTTGGCAAGCTGAAGCCACCGCAGGCAGAGGGCCCCTTTTATCCCCGTTTGGTAAAAGGAGCCCTAATAGTCTGTCTAGCAAAAACATTGTCCAAGGTGGCCCACAAATACGCATTCTTAACAGATTTGACAGAAAATGGTAAAAACATAAATCTTCCGTTATGTTTAATCTGGTTTTTACCTTGTACCGAGGAGGAGAATGTAAGGCTAAAGGTTCATATAGTTTAGCTCTCATATACAGTGGAGCACCGTTAGTATGAACACCATTAAAGCGCCTGATCGTTTTATACACGGTAATAACCTGCCTCCCAAAATCATAAAATTAATGCACGGTACTCGGTAATACACAGTAGGTTGTACTGGAAATGACCTTCAACAAACTTCAACAAACTACCTTGGCTTGGAAATGAAGCAAAGCAATGTCTTTTACACTATTTCATTATTGTTTCAGTAATAAGCGCACCATTAGTACACGGTTACATAGCTGTCACGTCTCCCGAACACCACATACATAAATACATAAGTATTGCCATACTGGGGCAGACCAAAGGTCCATCAAGCCTAGCATTCTGTCTCCAACAGTGGCCAATCCAGGTCACAAATACCTGGCAAGATCCCAAAAAAGTACTAAACATTTTATACTGCTTATCCCAGGAATAGTGGATTTTCCTCAAGTCCAATTTAATAATGGTCTATGGACTTTTCCTTTAGGAAGCTATCCAAACCTTTTTAAAACTCTGTTAAGCTAACCACCTTTACCACATTCTCTGGCAACAAATTCCAGAGTTTAACAGTTTAAGCGTACTAACAGTGCTCCACTATAGATAATCTGGGTAAATCTGAGGCAAAACCGTAAGACTTGAAACTTTACTCAGATTGGGTTAGGAAAGATACAGGGATACTCCTAGACCACCATTCTGCAAAAGTCAATAATTATGTAAATGGATAACAAAACGCTGTGGTAGCTTTTCTCTCATTGTACAGGGGGGAAAAAAAAGTTACTGGCGTTGATCAGGACAAGCTCGGGTTTGTCAGCTGAGATTTACTCCTCTGCAGAATTTTTGCACATTTTCATATTTCACAGGACAGAAACCATAAGAAATAACTGATTTAGTGTTGGGATAGCTGACAGGACATTGTTGCTATTGCTAATAAACCCGAGGCTTTTTCGACTGGGGATCTGGCGCCTGATTAATGGTCTGGCTTGGAAGTTGTAGTGCTTCCGCGGGTACTTTTTACGATGATCTTGGGCTCGCTATTTATTTTATGACTTTTTGCAAAGCAGCTCGGAACCTCAATCTGCAGCTGTATTCTTGGTGCAACTTAGACGCTTCCTACACCGCCTGCAAAGCAGTAATTGCAGGTCCACCCGTTCCTTTGCAAGGAAATGTTTTCCGCCTGGCCATAGAAACGCACCAAAGAAGATCCCCCTCTCTTGAAACGAATGAATGCACAGCAGCCTGACAGTGTGTGAACAGACTCCGTCTCTGCCAACGCAGCCCTCTCGACTGGCACGTTTGATCCTGTCTTTTGCTGAGGAATAGACTAGAGTCCCGGCTGAAGCTGCTTGACTCAAACACCCCATGGTTAACCTGCTGAAAAGAAAGGGCCCCTCCCCCACCCTCATCTCCCTCCTCCCACGGAGGAGCAACAGAATCCAGCTAAAGTCATGCTGCAGCTGCTGCAGGGTTTGCAAACGCCAGGGGTCGGCTGATGGCCCCGGTGTGACGTCGGAGACAGCAGGGCACTAGGGGCAGGTTCTAAAGTTGCCTTGGGTCGTGGATCTGGGCTGCAGAGCTGAGGATGGAGGCTGTCAGATCTTCCAAGCAGGGGCTAAAAAGCTGTTCCCACCGGCTGCTACCTGCCTCCCTCTCTCTGGGGGCTTTTGCCTGCCCATCACAACCGCTGTACACAAAACGCTGAAACTGTGAAGTCTACTAAAGGATCTATCTTCCCCAATTGAGGCTGAAAAGCTATTTCTGCGTTTTTAAAGGTCACTTCAAGTTGCCCCTACCTTGGCATCTCTTTTTTTACATCATTTGTTACTCGTACTCGGCTCCCAGGTTGCCTGCTACCCCTCAGGATCATGGCTGTTTTGGAGATCGCTGATTTGCAGAAACTTTTATTCGTCGGACCCTGGACTGGTACAGAAGGAGCATTAGCTGCGGCACTGGTGGTCTGAGTGCCTGCGTTTGCTTTTCCTCGGTGGCCTTCATTCAAGGTGAGTTACAGCATGGATCGGAACCTCACGGTCCTAGGCAATGCCAGCAAAGGCTCGGAGGACCCGGGCAGGCAGCCCATGATCTCGGTGTTCAGCGTGCTGACCTTAACTTTGCTGGCCATGCTGGTGGTGGCCACTTTCCTGTGGAACGTTCTGGTCCTGGTGACCATCCTGAGAGTCCGGACTTTCCACCGCGTGCCCCACAACTTGGTGGCCTCCATGGCCATTTCCGACGTGATGGTGGCCGCCTTGGTGATGCCCCTGAGCCTGGTGCACGAGCTGAACGGCAGGCGCTGGAGGCTTGGCAGGATCCTGTGCCACCTCTGGATCTCCCTCGACGTCCTCTGCTGCACAGCCAGCATCTGGAACGTGACAGCCATCGCCCTGGACCGATACTGGTCCATCACCCGGCACCTGGAGTACACTCTGAAAACCAGGAAGAGGATCTCTAACGTGATGATTGTCATGACCTGGGTGCTGTCCGCCATTATTTCTCTCGCCCCCCTTTTTGGCTGGGGGGAGACCTACTCGGAGGTGAATGAGGAGTGTCAAGTAAGTCAGGAGCCGTCCTATACTATCTTTTCCACTTTTGGAGCCTTTTACCTCCCCCTTTGCGTAGTTCTTTTTGTGTACTGGAAAATATACAAAGCTGCTAAGTTTCGGATTGGATCCAGGAAGACAAACACCATCACACCCATGCCAGAAGTTGTAGAGGTTTGTGAATTTGTCAATACCCCCCTACTTTACGAGCTATGAGGTTTAATTTTTAACTGATAATGCAAGTACAAAGCTAGTTAAATGTGTAGGTTTTTTTTTTTTTTTTTTAAATAGCTCCGAACATCCTTTTCCGCAGGTTGTTAGAAGAATCAGTGTGAATCATAAACCAATTATACTTCTCAACCTTTACAGAGAAAATCAGAAGGGGCACTAAAGGGCAGAGAACAAAAATCAGAGACGTCTCTGAAAAGGAAGGCGTTTAAAGCTTTAAATGTGCATCCCCCCCCCCCCCCCCCCCCCCCCCGTAACAGTGCACTGTTGGCATTAGATCTTATGTTTTAGTCATCCGTTTTTTTTTTTGAAAGACAGCCTATCTTGAAAGTCATAGTATGACAGCAGATAAACATTAAAATAGACCACCCCTGTCCTTTGAGATTTTGGCCCCTGACAATAGCTCTTGGTCTTTTCCAGGTGAAAGAGGCGTCCCAGCAGCCGCAGATGGTCTTCAGAGTTCGCCATGCCACCGTCACTTTCCAGACAGATGGGGACACTTGGAGGGAGCAGAAAGAGAAGCGAGCTGCCTTGATGGTGGGGATCCTCATTGGGGTTTTTGTCTTGTGTTGGATACCTTTCTTCGTCACTGAACTGATTATCCCACTCTGCTCCTGCGACATCCCACCCATCTGGAAGAGTATCTTTCTATGGCTCGGGTATTCAAACTCTTTTTTCAACCCCCTCATCTACACAGCATTTAACAAGAACTATAACAACGCATTCAGAAACCTGTTCTCCATGCAGAGATGAAGTGGCCGAGTGTGCCCACTGCAGGCTGAAGGGTACAGCTTTGGACATTGCCTGTGCTGGACCCTGACCTTGGACCCTGGCAGCATTATGTACTGAGTCCAAGTGGGGGAGTTTGTGTGTGTGTGTGTGTAAATTGTGTAGGGAGGATATGTGTATAGACAAGCCTTCTTACCCTTTTCTGGAGGACAATCTCAGAGATCTGTTGTGAAGGTTAAGGTGTACTTCCAGTATTGTACTGTACAATTACATGTTTCGGTACCCAAGCAGTATTAATACAGGAGAAGGGCTGCTATGCGAACTAATTCTTCTTCTACCTGGTACAGGTATGATACTTTCTTTTAAGAGAAAGAGTCCTGAATATATAGGAATTGAACAGGATTTAAACTGTTGAACTGGCTAAAACATTTTGTAAGCTACAAGCTCCATATAATTATATGTAAATATATTTAAATAAAGCTTCACTCTGTGGATCAAGCACACAGTGAAACAGCTGGGCACCTTTGTTTCATCCCTTTCTAGATGCTCAGTAATTGGTGTCTTTCTGAATAATAATATGCAGATTTCCTAATTCAACTGCAGTATACCGGTGGTGTAAGTTAGGGGTTGCTCATTATTTCATGAAATGTTACATCCAGGTCCAACATTTCTTTTCTTTTTTTTTCTTTTTTAGTTTCTGGAATGTATAACTGCATTTTAAACTGGGAATCTGTAGTTTGAGTGTACGATAGAGGGAGAGCCTACCCACGATTTACACTTCATTCTTTTTAATAGGCATATCTTTTTTTTTGGGGGGGGGGTTCACAGAGGGAGTAATTTTACAAAGCATTTCAGCAGCTGTTCTATGCCAAGAAACGAATAACCACACTACACGTGCATAACAACCTATATGTACATATACGTATGTGACTTGAGTGGAGATATTCGGGGGGGGGGGGGGGAGAAAATGGCATTTGGCAATGGGACGTGATATACCACCTTTCTGTGGTTTTTACAACTACATTCAAAGCGGTTTACATAGTATATACATGTACTTATTGGTACCTGGGGTAATGGAGGGTTAAGTGACTTGCGCAAGGTCACAAGGAGCTGCAGTGGGGATTGAGCCCAATTCCCCAGGATCAAAGTCTGCTGCACTAACCACTAGGCTACTCCTTGTGTGCATAGGTTCTAAAATCTAGGCCGGGAACAGCGGGTTTAAATGTGTGCATGCACTTTCTGTGGGGTCATTTTCAAAGGGAAAGTGTGTGCATACTTTTCCATAGAAAATTGGTATTACTCATGCGCATGCCTGCTGCACTAGTTAGCCAATCTGTTATAGAACTAGCAGTGCTGTAGGGTACTAGCATGTACAAACTTGGGGATCCTTTTACTAGGGTGCTAATGCACACATAACACAGCAGAAATGGCCTGAATGGGATGCACTAACGTGTTTTTTTTTAATTGGAAAGCTTCCTTTAAAAAAAAATATATTTATTCAACTAATTTATGACCTTTGACCCCAACAGTACTGAGTAAAACTAGTAGTATTCAACAACAAAGCAGATTCTCTGTTGCTGTGTGGTGGGGGGGGGGGGGGAGATGCTGCTGCTCTGAAGGAAGAGTCTTGTGAGTAGCTTTGCTTTTAAGCCTCTTGTTTTGGAAGAAGGAAGAACATTTTGTGCTTTTATACTCAATGCCTTTTACTACTGTTGTCTTGTAGGATGTTTTGAAAAGAATCGACTATTAGGGGAAAGTCTATTATATATTCCCCTTTAGGAATGTGTTCTCTTTGGTGTTTTTTTACCTGTTTATACAGATTTTTACTTTTATGTGTTTGTACACCGATTGCTGTTGCCTGAAATGACACATTTATACTTGCATCCTACACTGGTTGATTTCAATAATAATGTGAATTTATTTATTTGTTATGTTTTACTAATACACCTAATTATGTAGTCTTTTATGCTTGCCACATATTTGTTTCATTCATGTTATGAGTTACACTTTACAATTACAAATTTGTTATGTAGTTGTTATTTTGAGTGCTACATTTTGGTTTTTATGATTTGTTTATGTTCTGATATTATGAGTTAATTTTATGATGTATGTGCATAATTTTAATTATTGTATATGTTTGTACTGCAGCTTTACTCCTGATGCAACCTTTCGGTGAAATGTGGATACCTTGGGTGTTTGTTTAGTAAACTGCATTACTTCACCAATTAAGGGGCAGGAAGTGGGTCTAGTGGTTAGTGCAGCAGCCTGAGGACCTGGCATGGTGGGTTCAATTCCCACTGCAGCTCCCTGTGGCATTGGGCAAGTCACCTATCTCTCCATTTCCCCAGGTACAAAATAAGTACCTATGTATGATGTGTAAACTGCTTTAATTGTAACCACAGCAAGGCAGTGCATCAAGTCCCATCGTACACTAACCAGCTAGCACATCTATGTTACCCTATGCTAACTGGTTAGTGCATGGAAAATGCAGGAGCCCTTACCACCTACAAACTGGACATGCTAATGGCAACATTAGTGTGGGTCCATTAATGGAATCAGGGTTTATTTTTACTGCCACCGTAAAAATGGCCTTAGTGAGTGGGAATGACCCACATAAAAAGGTAAGACCGTTTATTACTACAGCTTAGGAAAAAGATCCCTTTATTGGTGTTTTTCCCCAGATATAAATAGAAAGATGAAACCAAATCACTTCACTTAAGACATTGCTTTTCTGCATGGAATGCTCATTATTTTAAACAATACATTTGTTATAAAGAATTCTAACTGTGACTTTTATGTAAAATTCTAGTATCTTGGGAAATAAGGAATGGAAATCTTATATAGGCAGGAATAGGATTTTCCAGTTGTGCCTTCAAGGCATAGCCTAGTGGTTAGTGCAGTGGACTTTGATCTTGGGGAAGTGGGTTTAATTCCCACTGCAACTCCTTGTGACTCTGGGCAAGTCACTTAACCCTCCATTGCCACAGGTACAAAATAAGTACCTGTATATAATATGTAAACTGCTTTGATTGTAACCATAGAAAGGCAAAGTCCCTTTCCCTTAAACCTCTGGACTGTGAGCAGCAAGACACATTTTGCAGCACATGTAGAAAGAAACATTAACTATTTTATGTGACTGGTTTCCAGCCTGGGATCTGTGACATTTTGCTTATCAGAGGGTCATTCAGTGGCAGCCCTACCAATAAGCTAACTGAGGCGGGGGCCTCAGGCGGCACTCTTTATGGAGTGACATCTTTCCCCTCCTTCCTTCCTCAACTCCCCTCCTCGGTCTACCTTCTTTTTTTGTTTTTCAAAAGTTGTCGGCAGCAGCGATCCCTATATACTACCTTGCTGCCTGCACTGGCATTTCCTCTGTACTGCAGGCTGCCTCTCTGATGTAACTTCCTGTTTCCTCGGAGGCGGGCTGCAATACAGAAGAGACACCTGTGCCGGCAGCAGGGCAGCATATGGGGATCGCTTCTGCCGCCAACTTTTGAAAACAGCAAAAACAAAAAAAGAAAGTAGGCTTGGGGAGAGGGGTTGAGGGAGGGAGGATGGAAGGAAGGGAGTGAGGGGGAGATGCCAGACCATGGCTGGCGGGGGTGGGGGGGGGGGAGGGAGTTGGCAGAGAGAATGTGTAAACATGTTGGACTTAATGGGGGGGGGGGAAGGGGGCCGAGGCACTATCTCATCCCTGCTTCAGGCGGCAGATTGCCTTGGGCTGCCTCTGGGGTCATTAGTGGCCATTTTATTTAAAAGAACTCATTTTTTTAGATTTCAAATAATTTCTAGATTTCGAACAGCACAGGTTAAAAGACATTAGAAGTGCACCATGTTTTCTGAAAATGTCCTTTTTATGTTGAAGCTAGGGGCAGGATCGATGATGAGAAGGAGAAATGTGTGGCAAGGTTCCTTGATGGATTATCTGATTTCCTCAGAAACCTTTTAGAGATGAGGAATGCTGCAAGAGACAGTTTGCAGTGTACAAATTGAAAAGAAATCTCTGTTGAAATGCCAGATACACTAGACCCATCATACCCAACTACAGTGGTTCTTCAGGTTCTGCTGTGTCTGAACCTTGCTTTAATATTGTATATTTTCATGTCTATGAACTGTCTTTCCCGTGCTTCTGGGAGTAGTATAACATGATGCCTGCAATATAAGTGATAACATTTTCTTTCCTTATTTCATTATTAGCTCAACACTGGTAGTTTTCTGATAGATGGTTCTGACTTTACACTGACATGACTATAAATTGGGGGTATATGTGCTAACTACCAGTTAATTAATAATATGCAAAACATAGCAGCGCATTGCTACATTGAAGATAATGCAACCATATTGTCATGCTGCACTCTGTATATTAGGTTGCCCCACGCGAAGAAGGATGGGTACCCAGGCTCCCCAGATTACATCCTTTGCCCTTTATCTTTTCCACTCCATCCTTCCTCTCCTTACCCCTTCCAGTATCTTTCCTTTTGCTTACCCTTCCTTTGTTTCCTCCTGGCTTGCTCAACTCACTTTTCCTCAAAGCCCCACTTTCACTATGTTTACTACAATTTAAAATATTCTCCTTAAAGGCTTGTGATTGTAATTGTGTTTACTATGTAAGCCGCATTGAGCCTGCAAAGTGTGGGAAAGCGCGGGGTACAAATGTAATAAATAAATACAGGCTTTGTGGGCTCTGCCCATGAATCTCCCCATTGTCCATCAAAACACAGACAGTCCTCTGGACATGCAAAGCTCTTTACCACCCCTTAGATATTCTTGGACTAGAAGCTAGTTTGTCAGCCATCTTCAAATCTTTTTGATGCTGCTTTTAACTCTTAACCCTTATTCACTTGTTCAGTACCCATATTTTATCATTCCCACCTTAGTAATTCCCTTATCTCTTATTTGTCCTGTTTGTCTGGCCTAATTAGATTGTAAGCTCTGTCGAGCAGAGACTATCGCTTCATGTTCAAGTGTACAGTGCTGCATACATCTAGTAGCGCTATAGAAATGATAAGTAGTAGTATTAGTAGCAGTGCAGTTTTGTATTTATCACTGTAGCCCGCAGAAGGGAAACATTTTCTCTTCTACTAGTGAAGGTTCAGGGGCAAGTTGTAGGCATAACAGAGGATTTGGGGGTGGGTGAGTGGGAGGCTTCTTGAACCTTAAGGTGAGACCAATCTTTTTCCCTGGGAAGGAGATGAAGGGGACTTTGTGAAGAACTTTCAGAGAGCCTTCTGGTTTAGGGAGTTTGGGCTAAGAGGCCCACATTTGAATTTAGGGAGATGGGGTCCAATATCAGGTCTTAACTTTTTTTGGCCACTTGCTCACATAAACTATGGCCCTTATTTTAGATGCTTTAGTTCTGTTCTGGATGTCTGAAAACCAGCATTTAGATGTCCAAATCCTGATTTTATAAATGCAGAATATGGATGTGTAAAACTGCAGGTTGTCCTTACGGTAAGGGGATGTGATCTGGGTATGTTTTGGATGGGACTAGGGAGGGGCCGAAATATGGATGTCCAACTCAGATTTTAGAAGGGAAAGAGATGTCCATGTCCAAAAGTTAGATGCTGGTATTTAGATCTGTTACCCAGTTCGTACAAGTTACCGTGAGGTGCTCCAATTGAGAAGTTCTCCACTGGAGGGATTAAAGGACGTCACAGTAGGTATTTTTCTGTCTCTGGAGGGCTCATAATTAAAAAAAAATAAAAGTCACAAAGAGCCACACTGGGCTTTGAACCAGGGTCTGCAGGTTCACAGTCCACCACTACTATAACTTTGTTGGTATTACCGTACCGGGTGCCACTAGTGTGGCTTGATAAAAGAGGCCCTTAATGTGGACATTGGCTCTAATGTCCTTCAGTGGCCCTAAATGGTAGAGTAAAAATGGATCGTTAAAAAGAGCAGCGACTGGGAACAATTCAAAATAATATCATAGCAGATTTTTAATTTCAACTTGATTGCTTACAGCAGACATTTAATAAAAACAACTTCTGTTAAATTAAAAAAGCCACCAGTAAATCCAGCACTACTATATCAAAGGTAACATTTCAAATTTGATTATCAATCACCAAAACCTAAGCCATAGGTCTAATTGCAATTATAATAATTTATTACAAAAAAAAAAAAACCCAGAAAACTTGAGAGATGGCAAACAATTTTTTTCATCACTTAGAATCTTTCTTCCTTTTAGGTCCTATTTACTAATCCGTATGAATCCGTTCAATGTAGGAATTACTGCCAACAGTACAGTCACACCCTAACACAACACAGTGTCTTAACAGGTAGCATGTGATAATTTCTGTGTTAAACAGCTAACACAGAAGGGGGAATGGAATGGGTGGGGACTGTGCCTTACCTTTTATGTAGAGATTGTTACTTTTTTTTTTTGTTCTTATATTTGTACCCCGCACTTTTCCCACTCAAGGCAGGCTCAATGTGGCTTACATGGGGCAATGGAGGGTTAAGTGACTTGCCCAGAGTCACAAGGAGCTGCCTGTGCCTGAAGTGGGAATCGAACTCAGTTCCTCAGGACCAAAGTCCACCACCCTAACCACTAGGCCACTCCTCCACATTGTTAACAGAGCAAATAATGTAGAGCAGTTAATGCCACCTCAAGAGGGTAGCAAAATGCATTACATGTTATCTTGCAGTTAACATGCAATATTGACTTTTTCTCTGGATTATTTGAATGTCAGATTTTGGGAACGCCCCTAGCAGTTAATGCAACAGATTTTGCAGCTATTGTTTGTTAATATTATCAAATATGGCATGGCGAGTGCAGCTTTCAGGAGTATTTGAGGCCCTTAGTGAATTCCAGGTTGCATGAGGGGGGGGAGGGAATTTTCAAAATGTTTTCATTGGCTAAAGAATTAGGAGTTAGCTGTTAAACCACTGATTTTGAACATTTTCTCCTGCTGACTGGCCAAATTTAACACCCTAATTGCATAATGTGCATGAATTTAGCTGGTCAAAATCTGTGGTGCGGTAAGGTTGGAAGGGGTGGGGAAAGTAAACCTGTTTGTATGGTTAGCACTTAGCAGCTAACTTACATATCCAAACATAGGCAGATGAATTGCAAGATAAATCTACAGAAACTGGTCACATTTTGGTAAATATCTAGACGTTGAGCTTTGGCTGAATATACTCCCAGAGCTAATTTGTTAATGGTTTGCCTCCTATCTCACATACAAATCATGCTAGGTAGCCTTTGGTCCAAAACTTTCTCTCTTTGCCCCTCATCCCCCATTCCCTTAGTTGTGGTGTTCCTCAGGGCTCACTTTGAGGGGCATAATCGAACAAAAATGTCTATCTCCATGGGCGTTTATCTCCGAGAACGGGTCCGGGAAGGGGCGGACCAAACAGTATTTTCGAAAAAAATAGACGTCCATGTTTTATTCGACAATTTGTGAGCTGGGCGTTTTTGTTTTTCAGCGATAATGGAAAATGAAAGTGCCCAGCTCAAAAACGAATAAATCCAAGGCATTTGTTCGTGGGAGGGGCCAGGATTCGTAGTGCACTGGTCCCCCTCACATGCCAGGACACCAACCGGGCACCCTAGGGGGCACTTTTACAAAAGCAAAAAAAAAAAAAGGTAAAAGAGCTCCCAGTTGCATAGCACCCTTCCCTTGTGTGTTGAGCCCCCCAAATCCCCCTCAAAACCCACTGCCCACAAGTCTACACCATTACTATAGCCCTAAGGGGTGAAGGGGGGCACCTACATGTGGGTACAGTGGGTTTGGGGGGGTTGGACGACTAAGCATTAAGCAGCACAATTGTAACAGGTAGGGGGGGATGGACCTGGGTCCACCTGCCTGAAGTCCACTGCACCCCCTAACAACTGCTCCAGGGACCTGCATACTGCTGCCAGGGAGGTGGGTATGACATTTGAGGGTGAAAATAAAAAGTTGTGAAACATCATTTTTTTGTGGTGGGAAGGGGTTAGTGACCACTGGGGGAGACAGGGGAGGTCATCCCCAATTCCCTCTGGTGGTAATCTGGTCATTTAGGCCACTTTTTGGGGCCTTATTTGTGAAAAAACAGGGTCCAGGAAAAGTGCCCTAAATTCTAGCTACAAACGCATACTTTTTTTTCCATTATTGGCGAAAGGCGCCCATCTCTGTTTGGGTGATAACCATGCCCCAGTCCCGCCTTCACCACGCCTCCGACACCCCCCCCCCCCCCGTCAACTTTGTACGCTTCCGCGATGGAGTGCAGTTGAAAACGTCCAAGTTCGGCTTTCGATTATACCCCGTTATTCGTTTTTGTGAGATAAACGTCCATCTCCCGATTTAGGTCAGAACTTGGGCGTTTTTCTCGTTCGATTATAAGCAGGTTTTTGTCCCAAAGACAAGTTAGGGGTGAGCAAGCAGGGTAATTGCCCTGGGTCCCCATGTTACAGGGGACTCCAAACCTGTCTGAAGTTGAAAGAGGGATGGCATGCAAGTAAGCTTTGGGCCCCCTCCCTAGCATCTGCCCTGGGCCCCATCATATCTAGCACCAGCCCTGTTGGTCCCCTTAGAGCTCTTCAGCTTGGAGAAAATATGACAGAGGGGGGATATGATAGAGGTCTCTATAAAGTCATGAGTGGAATAGAATGAGTAAATGTTTCAGAAAGTACAAGAGTAGGAGACACTCCATGAAATCATATACATATTTAAAACAAATATTAGAAAATATTTTTTTCACTCAATGTATAGTTAAGCACTGGAACTCATTACCAGAGGATATGGTAAAAGCAGCTAATGTAGCTGGGTTTAAAAAACAGATTTGGACAAGTTTCTGGAGGAAAAGTTTATAATCTGTGCTTAGATAGACATGGGGAAAGCCACTACTTATTCCTAGGGGGTAGGTAGTATGGAATCTTACTACTCTTTGGGATTCTGCCAGGTATTTGTGACCTGGATTGGCCACTGTTGGAAGCAGGATTCTGGGCTAGATAGACTTATGGTCTGACCCAGTATGACTATTCTTATGTTCAATATTTCCTTTAGCCCTGTACCTGCACCAATATAAACATGTGGCATTTCAGGATATTGTTATGATGATGCAGGGGCGTATCTAGACCAGACATTTTGAGGGGGCCAGAGTTAAAATGGGGGGGGGGGGCACTAACCCCACATCACCCAGCATCGAGTTAACTCTGCAGTTCCCACAGTTCTACAACCCACACAACACCAGCATCACTTCACCAGTGTCCCCAAAGTTTTTTGTTTTTTGGGGTTTTTTTTACCTGGAGAGTCTGGATTCTCAGTCTGGACTTTGGAGTGGACAGCAGGCAGGGCAGTGTGGAGCCTGGAGGACTACTGGTGCTGCTGCTGCAGTGATAGGCAGGCTAGGCAGCGGATGGTGGCTCTGGTTGGTGGTGGGCTCTTCAGTGCTCCAGTCCTCCTCCTCTGGTGAATGATAACTGGTTGGCGCGAAGTTCGCAAACCCGAAGTTGTGAGGCATGAGGCGGGTCATGGTGAGCAGCCAGCCAGTGCGGCACTGAGGCACGACGAGGCGGTGAGCAACAGGGTGGCAGGGGCAAGAATTGTGGAGTCGGACGGCCGCTGACCTGGACCGGACTAGATCAGGCCAGACCAGGGGGAAGGACTGTGTGGACGTCACGTCGTCACAGAAACAGAAGCGCACGGCCGCGTTGCTGATCTGCAAGGGCGGGCTTCTGTGAGTCTAACATCCTGCAAGTTTTACGTGCAGGACATCAGACTCAGAGAAGCGAAGTCTGCCCTTGCAGATCCGCGCCGGAGAACAGGACTTGTTCAGCTGGCGGCACCAGGAAAGGTACCAACGGCGGCGGGGGAGGGTTGGCGGTGGGAGGGGGGTTGAAGGCGTTGATGGTAGTGGGGTCCAGGGCCAAATCTAGGGGGGCCCAGGACCCCGTGGCCCCACGCAGATACGCCCCTGTGATGGTGACACTATTTACTCTGTTTTGTAGATCTGAAAAACCCTGACCGGATGTCCCTCAACAATTGCCTAAATAGCACATCCAGTGACCTCAATTAGGTGTTAATTAAGGTGTGGGGAAGTAGAATATTTGCATAGGTTGCTGAGTTAGCTTGAAAGAGCCTGTTTAAGAAAGGCCCCTTAGATTCAAAACTATATAAGGAGGAAAGGTCCCACTGAACTTTCTTTCTGAGAAGTTCTGAGAGAAGAGGACATTTCTCTGGTAAGTGAACACTATTTTGCTTTGTGCTTTGGGAACTTAAAGATTGGGGTTTAAAGGAGGAATTGTAGGTTAGTGATAGGCAGAATAAAATTATTTAAAAAAGCAAATTTTATCAACTAATCTCCATAGTCTTTTCCCCTTAGTTGGAACTTTGTACCACAGCATTCACAGATAGCATCTAGCAGGCACTGCAGGATCTAGTGTAAACACCCACCCCTAGGACAACTCTTCATTTATAGTCAGTTATTGTAATTAGGATAACAAGCAAGGACGTCAGACTCACAGAAACAGAACAAAGCCTTGCGCCGGAAGAAGAGGACCTCGGCTGGCGGGGGTTGGGGTCCCCCGCCAGCAAAGGTAGGCGACGCGGGGGGAAAGTTGGCGGCGGGAGGGGGGGTCGAGAGGGTTGTCGGCAGGGGGATCCAGGGCCAAATCTACGGGGGCCCAGGCCCCCATGGCCCCACGTAGCTACGCCACTGCCACACATGCTCAGAACTTTATACTAAGGGCCCTTTTACAAAGGCGTGTAAGGCCCTATGTGTGTCCAGTGCACGCCAAATCAGCATTACAACCTGGCTACAGCGTGCCCTGGGCTGTAATTCTGAATTTGGTGTGCATCAAAAACACACAGTAGAAAATATTTTTTATTTTCTACCATGTGGTGCTTACTTGGCGGTAAATGGCAGTGGGTGTGCGCTGCATGCATACCGCCCAGGTAGCGCATGAACCTTACCTCTAAGTCAATGGGTGGTGGTAAGGTCTCAGGCTGAAAATGGACGTTTGCTGGTTTTAATTTTGCCGCACATCCATTTTCTGACCCCTTAAAAAGACCCTTTTTCCAGGATGTGGCAAAAACTGGCTCAGCGCTTGCCCAAAAGACGTACTCGCACTGCCGCAGGCCACTTTTTGCCGCTGCTTAGTAAGGACCCCATAGATCTAAGCACTGGCAGAGCAGTTCTTTCCAGTGCTATTGGTTGATGACACTCACCTATCTGGCTGACTCAGTCCTTCTGTCGATTGAAGACATGCTTTGTGCATGCTCAAAGCCTTCCAACTCCTTCCCCCTTCGAAACAGGAAGTTCAGAAGGGGCAGGACCTAGCTGGCCTTGAGCATTCGTGGGTGCTCTAGGTCTTGTGCTGGCCTTGATGCATCTTCTATAATTGGTGTCATACACATGGAGAAGTAGGAAAGGACAAACAGTAGATGAAAGTAGTCCTGTTCAGGTGCAACTAGGAATTATCCAAAGAAGGCAAAGACCAACCACCAGCATGGTAACAACAATGGTTTACTCACCTAGAACAAGGTCCTGATGTGGCCACTTTCAGCCAAATTTTGCCAATGAATGTATATTGTAACTTTTTTGTTTGACTTCTGTTTGTAGATATATGTGAAATAAGGCATATTCTGAAAACAGTACAAAAGCATAAAATAATTGTGTACGTATCGAACCAGATAAGAAGCTGAAAACAGAAAATAAATGTAAATATTAACATTATTGGGTATTAGCAAAACTGGGTTTTATTTTTGAATACATTTTATGAGAATGTGGATTAAAAGTCATTGGAATGAAAATGAATGGCATCTTAATTTTATGACAGTGTCAGATAGTAACATGGTAACATAGTAAATGACGGCAGATAAAGACCTGTATGGTCCATCCACTCTGCCCAACAAGATAAACTCATTTTACATGGTATGTGATACTTTATATGTATACCTGAGTTTGATTTGTCTTTGCCTTTCTCAGGGCACAGACCATAGAAGTCTGCCCAGTACTGTTCTTGTACTAAGTTCTGAAGCTAACATTGAAGCCCCTTATTGAAGTTGACACAGGTCACTGGGAAGTGTGAAAAAATATCACAAGAAGAAGATTGGGCTTATTTGTTAGGCTAGTACCATTGAAAAGCTGTCAAGAAAGTCTGCAGAAAGTGCAAACTATGGGCAGCTGAGCTTTTCTAGTAATGATTTGATTATATAAGTTTGTGATTAATGTAAGGATCAAACTTTCCACATTTGACCTTCAAGCAGGACAAGCCCAGACCTCTTGGGTCACTCACTATAATTTGCAGCTCATAGTTTTGATTTATTACCCTGTCACACAACACAGAGACAGAGTTGTAATCAAGATGGATATTCTTCTTACTAGTGAACTGTCTCAAAAAAGACTCTACTATGGCCACGGGATAAAGGAACAAAATACCTCCAAACTAATTGGAATTGTATGCATTTGTTGTAATTTACCAATTGGGAAGAGGCCAAAATTAAACAGAGAACACACAGACTAGTGGTCAGAGCTCTGAATTATGTGAAGTTCTGGCATGGGAATTCAAGTCATTCCTACTACTACTACTTAACATTTCTAGAGCGCTACTAGGGTTACGCAGCGCTGTACAAAATAAACAAAGAAGGACGGTCCCTGCTCAAAGGAGCTTACAATCCTCTGCATAACACTGGATCCAGTTGTAATGGGTAATAATAATCCTAGGAGCTAACCTTTCAAAATTATTAGGAGTCTAAATGCAATACATAGAGAAGGAGCTTGTTCAATATTGGAGGTGACCAGCCACCACCACACTGGCATCTATTTATTTATTTATTACATTTGTATCCCGCATTTTCCCACCTATTTGCAGGCTCAATGTGACTTACATAGTACCGTAAAGGTGTTCGCCAAGTCCGGTAGAGGAACAAATATAGGGTTAAGTTGTGGTTGAATAAGGTAGGTATGTTTCAGGCACAATAGGGTCGAAGATAGGGAAGCTTATATAGTGTCCAATACGATCTTTGGTTTTGCTGTGTTGCAGAGTTCAGGCCTTTATGTTGGGTCGGTAAGGTACGCCTTTTTGAACAGGTTGGTTTTTAGTGATTTCCTGAAGTTTAGATGGTCGTAGATTGTTTTCACAGCTTTTGGCAGTGCGTTCCATAATTGTGTGCTTATATAGGAGAAGCTGGATGCATAGGTTGCTTTGTATTTGAGTCCTTTGCAGTTTGGGTAGTGGAGGTTTAGGTATGTTTGTGATGATCCGGTTCTGTTTCTGGTTAGTAGATCTATGAGGTCTGTCATGTATCCTGGGACTTTGCCGTAGACAATCCTGTGGACCAGGGTGCGGATTTTGAAGTTGATACGTTCTTTGATTGGTAGCCAGTGCAGTTTTTATGATAATCTACAATAATAATAAGGGTTCCTTCTCCCTTATGGAATGTGCAGGCAGTTCTACATGCCAGAAATATGCTGCCAGGCCCTCCTTCCTAGACGTGGCTTAGAGGGTCTTTTACTAAGGTGCGATCACGTTTTTGATATGCGCAAAAATTGTGGGTGCGCTAAATGTTAGAAACGCCAATGCATTCCTATAGGCATCTCTAACGTTTAGCCTGCCCACAATTTTAGCACGCACTAAAAATGTGAGCGCGGCTTAGTAAAAGACGCCCTTATATATCAAGTATGATTTTGATACACAATAATGCGGTAGGGCCGATTTGGCACATGGCTACCGCCACTTCATTAAAGGGTCCCTTAGTGTGCTAACGATTAGCATGTGCTAAATGATAAGACCTGTAGAATTATGAGCACAGTCATGCACTATGGAATGGGTCAAAAGGCCAGAGATTGATAAGTCTGTGTGACTCTGGAATTTATGATCTCTGGAATTTATGCTATTATGATACTCTTACGGGCAAGCAAGCTTGGGAAAGAAACTAGTGTAAACAAAAGAGAGAATGTGGTTTAACAGGTTTAGGAAAGCAGATGGTGAGAACCAGATAATAATCTATGAGAAGGATGATTTGCAGAAAAAGTCATGTAAATCATTGTCTGAAACAAATGATATAAGCTGCTGAATCTGAACAGTATTTCAGAGAAGCAGTCACAGTGAACAGCTTTTTATGTAACTGTACTGATCTCTCATGAGAAACTTTAATTGTAGCTGTATTTGGTAAGTAAATAAAATTGACTTTCTCATATGCACGTAGCCTTGGTTTCTTTTATCCTCCCAAATTGTGGATGGCTGTTACATGCTAATATTTGGGAAGGGGTACAAGGGGCCTAAAAACAGACCCCCTAAGATTATAATGGGTTTCTTATCATTTAAAACATGCTAATCATTATTTCACACTAAATCAAAGCGTATTCAAAAAGGGTAGAGATGTGATAGAGGAAGTTCAGAGAAAGTTTGCATCAAAATGAACAAACAAACAAACCCACCATTTGAGATGAAGCAAGAAATTCTAAATATATGTAACCAAGAGAAGAGAGAGGGATTATAACACAGATATTGATATACCTGAAAGATATCAATAATGCACAATAAGCAAACCTTTTCCAAAGGAAAGGAAGTTGAAGTAGAAGTCATGGTAAGAAATTCCAAATAGAGTTGACTTGGGAACAATCTCAGGGCATTTCTTTTTAATGGATAGACTGGTAGATGTCTGGAATTCCCTCCCAGAGGAAACTGTGGAAACAATCAGTACTAAAATTCAAAAATGCATGGGATAAGCACAGGGGGATTGATATTTTAAGAAACCAGCAATCTTGTCTTATTTTCAAAAAGTGATAAAGGACTCTCATTAGAAAGTCTCAAGAAAGCAACAAGGATGCATTGTAGTCTCAGCTATTTTTTTAAATAATTATTTTTATTAACAGGATAGCAAAAACAAATCCCCCAATATTCAGCCGGCAGCAGACAGGCAGCATTTTTGCTGTCCACCACCAGAAAGTCAGAATGCATTTAGTTTAGTCATATACATAGGATCCCAGGGGTACAACCTTCTACTACAAATATCCCATTAAAGATGAATATGGTGTTTGAAGTATAGGAGTTTATTTGGATTCTACCCTGAGCTTGCACAAAAAGATTTCTACTGTTGTTCAGACATGCTTCAGTTGTTAAGAGTTCAGCTATTATTTCAGAAGAATGATTTCACCATGCCTTAGTTACTATCCATCTTGAGTATAGTAATTGTTTATACATTGGGCTTCTGGAACACATCTATAATGGTTGTAATTAATAGAAAATACAGCTACTAGATAGGTAAAAAGTTGAGTGATCACATTTCTCTTGTTTCAAAGAGCTTACACTGTTTAAAATGTTGTATTTGGTATTTTGGGCCCTTTTACTAAGCTGCATTAAGCGCTAACACATGCTTAACGCAGGAAAATGGCCTAACTCAAGACGTGATAAAGCATTTTGCTATTTGTGTGCACTAAAGGGCCCTTTTACAAAGGCTCACCAAAACGTTGCCTGTGGAAGTGTGGGCACATGTTTGGACATGCGCTGGACCATTTCTCCACCTCATCTTGAAAAAAAGGGGGGGGGGGTTTGGGCCGGGAAATGGACGTGTGGCAAAATTAAAACCAGCGTGTGTCTATGGCCTGAGCCCTTAATGCCACCCACTGACTTAGTGGTAAGGGCTCACATGTTACGTGGTAACTGTCTAGTGCGCGCCAACTGCCGATTACCACCGGGAATGCGGTAGAAACTAGAAAATTATTTTCTACTGTGGGTTTTCGGCGTGCACCAAACTTATAAATACTGCCAAGCACACATGCTAGCTGGGTAGTAATGCCGTTCTGATGAGCACTGAACATGCATAGGCCCATATGTGTCTTGGTGAAAGGGCCCTCTAGTGCACAGTATTTATTTAAAAAAAATGTTTAGGGGGCATGTCAGGAGCATTGAATGGGTGAAGTGCTATACAGCTAGAGCACTCATATTAGCAAACGTTAACTGAATGATACTGATATAATAAGGGAGCTCTTAGAGTCTCCTAAATAGGAGGTGGTAAGTGCTCCCATGTTAACTTTTTTTTTAAATGTCCGCAAGCCAATGCTAGCATTAGCACATGGCCAGATAGTCAACAAATGGGAAAAAAAACTAATTTACTAGCTGTACTAGAAATGGGCTTGGGGTAAATTCTATAAGTTGTGCCTAAAAATAGACACTGAAAATGAAACACGCTTAGTGCGATTCTATTAAGAGTATGCATCCTGTATAGAATCACACTTAGCACTAAGCTGCGCCTAACTGTACGTGACTGCAATTAGGTCTGCTGTAAGCAGGCTTAAATACTGACGCCTACGTTAGGCGCACTTAAGCGTGATTCTGTATCAACGTGCATAAAATCTGAGAATGCCCCTAGGAACACCCCTAAAATGCCCCCAGTGGCGTACCAAGGGGGGGGCGGTGGGGGTGATCTGCCCTGGGTGCACGCTGCTGGGGGGGTGCCGCGCGCCTGTTGGCCGAGTCCGCTCGTTCCCTCCCTGCTGCTCCCTCTGTGCATAACAGGTTACTTCCTGTTCCGGGGCAGAGGGAGCAGCATGGAACGAGCGGACTCAGAGCTGACAGGTGCACAGCACCCCCCCCCCCCCCAGCAGGTAAAAATGCACCTAGGGGGGGTCGCGCTGTACCTGGGGGGGTGTAATTTCGCCAGGGGGGTGCACTGCACCCGGGGGGGGTGCATCGGCGATCCGCTCCGGGTGTCAGCCAGCCTAGGAATGCCACTGCATGCCCCCAAATTGTTACATGTGATAGGATTTAGGCGCATTCCATTATAGAACTGGATATATGAGTAAATCCTAATTATTGTCAATTAATGCTGATAATTGGTTAATTACTACTACTACTACTACTACTTAACATTTCTACAGCGCTACTAGGGTTACGCAGCGCTGTACAATTTCACAAAGAAGGACAGTCCCTGTTCAAAGGAGCTTACAATCTAAAGGTGCCAATTATCAGTGCTGATTGGCTTGTTCAATTAAGTTGTGCACATAATTTAGCCGTGTGGTGAAATTAGTGCACACAACTTTATGCACCATATATAGAATTCAGGGGTTAGTGTGCAAGAAAGCCTCACATTAGGATGCAGTAAGCCCACTTACTAACGCAGCTTAGTAATAGGGCTCCCATGTTACTTTGCTGACTGCAGCAATTATTACAGATGGTGTCAACTCCTATATATTTGCAGTGTAATCATCAGAGAGCCGCTCAATTTATTGGTTCATCTTTGTGGAACTTTTCCATTACCTATCTGTTTAGAAACAAATTTTTAAAGTTTTGTAAGCTGGTTCAATTCTGACTATTTTAATCTTAAAGCCAATGTTCATGTAGGGATAACTCTGTTAATAGTGGTGGAACAACCATAACTACTTCTATTTCAATACTAATTTTTTTAGTAATTGGGTTGGGGAAGATTCTAGTATTGGGATATTTGGAAGATTACTGTTATTTGTAATAGTGGAATTTTCTGGAAAGAGGGGGATAGTTGTTTTTTGTTGATTTTATCTCTCTCTCTCTCTCTCTTTATATATATATTTTTTTAATTTATTTATTTATTTTTACATTTGACATTGTATGTTTTATAGTACCACACTTTGAATAATTTTGTTGTTTAGGTGTTGCCATGAACCGCATAAAATATTCTGTTGCTTGTTCCATCTTTTTCAGTGCTGCATAAATGGATGGGGCAACTAGACACCTAGAAGAGTAGTGAAAATGTACATGCCCTGGTACAGAGGTTGGGACTATTCTTCAGACATGAGTTATGTGCTATCCTTTGTCTAGCTTGTCTTCATTTTTTTGTCTCCTGTTCTCTACTGTACATTTTGAGTGGTTCTCCGAGTATACATGTCATAGAAACATAGAAAAATATAGTCAGATAAAGACCATATGGTCTGCCCATCCACACCATCTACTCTCCCTATGACTCTTTTAGAGACCTTATGTACTTGTCCCAAGCTCTCTTGAATTCAGATACTGTTTTTGCCTCCACCGGGAGACCATTCCACAAATTCACCACCCTTTCCATGAAGAATTATTTTCTCAGGTTACTTCTGAGTCTATCCCTTTTTACCTTCATCCTATGCCCCCCCTGTTCCACAGTTTCCTTTCAATTGAAAGAGACTCGCCTCCTGTGCATTTATGTTGTGTATTTAAATGTCTTCATCATTCTTCCCTCTTTTGTCTGTTTTTCAGCATCTGTCTCTCTCTTGTCTGTTTTACTGTGTCAGAGGAATGTGTGTACATGCCTATGGGATGATTGGAACATGTTAAATGTTAGATAATTGTAAGGATGTCAAGGCATTTTAGGGGAGTACCTGCAGAAAGAAATGAGTGGAGGGTTGATGGAGGTTTCAGGGGAAATAGGTGGAGGAGAGAATGAGTCAGATCAGTGGGGGATGAGGAGTAGATGGCAGGATATGTAAGAGTGGAAAGAGGAGTGAGTTGGAGAAGATTAATGGAGAGGAGTGGATGCAGAAGAAATACAGTAACTGAGAAAAGGAAGATGTGATAATAGAGGAAGAGAAGAATAGAACAGAATAGAATAAAATAAGAGGACAGAGAAGAACAGAAGGAAGAAGAGGATAGGAGGGGAGAATAAAATAGGAGAAAGTTTCAGGGAGGGAAGAAGCCTTCATTACTGAACCAGCACCACAAGCATTCATAACACAGGAGATCCCAATCCGCTCCCTCCCCACCACCACCACCACCACCACCACCACCACCAATCCTTAAGGCTACAGATCAGAAAGCAATGATTCATAGAAACAGAGTGGCCTCTTGCTGGAGAGGATGGTGGAAAAGGATCTTGTCCTGCTCTAGAAAGACTATACCCAAAAAGGTTGGTGCTGCAAAGAATCACATTAGGAAGGGGACAGCAATGAAACTGATGTTTTGGGTGTCAAATAACTATGGGCCACATCAATATCATGATGCCAAGAGGAAATTGAGGGCCATTGTGGCTAGAATCCAGAACCACTCGGTGGATCTATTAGATTTATTCACATGGAAGAACCTTGTTTTTCTTTTTTGGGGGAAAACATTTGGTCAGGGGGAAATGGAAAGGTTCAGGGGAAATAATAGGAAAGCCCTTTGATGAGAGGGGTTCATAGATGAACAATGAACCAACATATGCACTTACCTTTTATGATTACTTGTCTACATTGCTAGATTCAACAGAATCTGTGAAATGATCAACATGCTTTCCTTTCTTCATCTTGCTTCATCAATTCTGATCTCAACATTCTAAGTAAAATGGGCCTTAATATATGTAACACAGGCATGTCATCAAACAACACAGCTCTTGATCACTAAAAGTAATACATTTCATTGAAGCTTCTAAAGTGGAAATAAGAATGAAGGATGAAGTCAAACCATTGTGCTGAAGTTTTTATGACTTTCAATCGAGTTTCATCTGGGTCTCCTAAATAAATTTCACATTTGGGGACATCAAACACCTGTAATATTTCAAGAATGTCCAGATGTCATACAGAGTGTGATTTTTGCCTCTGCTGGAAGGTTGCATCATATGGAACATAATGAGGGCATGTTATGATAAATGATTTTCATTTACAACTAGACATGAGCCATAAATAAATAGCACTTTAAATTCTCCTTTGGGAGCATCATTTTTCAGGACTGTTTTCTTAGTAATGTTCAGTTTAAAATGTGTTTTGCTCCTCACTCTACTTCTAATCTTGAAAGTGCCATCTTGGTGTCTGTCACATTCTGTAAGGTTAATGGTACCTATTAGATGTTCCTGTAAAACTTCTTTACAATAACTGATCAACATCCCTGAAATTCTTTTTTGTAATCAGATTTATAATCAGTTTATGAAGAGATATTAATGTTTAAAGCTTTTGAAAACGCCCCTAGTAATTACTGAAGCCAAGACAATGTTCTAAAGGAACTGTGCAATTCATTCATTCATTCTTTTCTATTTCCAGGATCCATGATGAATTGTAAGCCACATTGAGCCTGCAAAAAGGTGGGATAATGTGGGATACAAATGTAATAAATAAATTAATTAATTAATTAATTAATTCTAACTTGGATCGGCTGTGCTCGATCATCGGCTCACCCAAAAAACCTCCAAATCCCGTATAACACAATCCTAACTTATAATTTTTTATTCTTTTGTAATGTCTTTATATTTTTAGTTTTGTATTTGATTTTAATCCTGTATAATGTTTCTCTTATGATCCTGAACAAATCTAGCAGGTATGGTCAACATCTGCATCTGTATTTCTAGCCATACCCATTATCGAGCACAGCTGATCCAAGTAAGCTTGAATTGCACAGTTCCTTTAGAACATCGTCTTGGCTTTGGCAATTACTGAGGCTCTTTTTCTTCCACCCGAAAGACACATGGAGTTGTTTTAAATTTCCTGAACATACCAGCAAGTTGATGTTGATCACTATTTCTCAAGCCAGAGTGAAAACTTTACGTAAGTGATCTTTCTCTTCATTAAAGTTTTGATATTGCTATGTAAGTAAACTGCGGAACTAATATGCATAACAACTCTATGTGGACACCTACTAAAACATTCAAAAATGAATCGTAGTATAAACGATTAAGGGGCTCTTTTACTAAAGGGTTGCCGTGTAGCAACCCAGAACTACCACCCGCCCAGCGTGGGTGCTGGCTGTAGTTCCATTCCCAGTGCGTAGTATTTCCTGCACTGCTGGAATTTTTCAAAAAATGATCACTGCCAGGGGTTACAGCTGGGTTAGCGTGGGAGACCTTACTGACACCTCCTCAATGGGTGGCCGTGCTCTCGCCAAAATGGCCACGTGGCAAGTGTGAACTTACTGCACAGACATTTCTTTTTTCTATCTTTTTACCCGCTGCGGCAAAAGCTGTGCTGCTGCTAGTACAGGGCTCCTTTTACCGCAGCTTAGGAAAAGGGGCCCTAAAAGATCTACTACTTATCATTTCTATAGCGCTACTAGACCTACACAATGCTGTACACATTATCTCTGAAATTCTATAAATGACACTTAAAATTGCATACTCAAATTTGGGCATGCACCCAATTTGTGAATGCAATTTAATTGAATAATGAGCCAATTGGTACCAATAATTGGGTGCTAATTACTACTACTACTACTACTACTATTTAGCATTTCTATAGCGCTACAAGGCATACGCAGCGCTGCACAAACATAGAAGAAAGACAGTCCCTGCTCAAAGAGCTTACAATCTAATAGACAAAAAATAAATAAAGTAAGCAAATCAAATCAATTAATGCGAACGGGAAGGAAGAGAGGAGGGTAGGTGGAGGCGAGTGGTTACAAGTGGTTACGAGTCAAAAGCAATGTTAAAGAGGTGGGCTTTCAGTCTAGATTTAAAGGTGGCCAAGGATGGGGCAAGACGTAGGGGCTCAGGAAGTTTATTCCAGGCGTAGGGTGCAGCGAGACAGAAGGCGCGAAGTCTGGAGTTGGCAGTAGTGGAGAAGGGAACAGATAAGAAGGATTTATCCATGGAGCGGAGTGCACAGGAAGGGGTGTAGGGAAGGACGAGTGTGGAGAGATACTGGGGAGCAGCAGAGTGAGTACATTTATAGGTTAGTAGAAGAAGTTTAAACAGGATGCGAAAACGGATAGGGAGCCAGTGAAGGGTCTTGAGGAGAGGGGTAGTATGAGTAAAGCGACCCTGGCGGAAGATGAGACGGGCAGCAGAGTTTTGAACCGACTGGAGAGGGGAGAGGTGACTAAGTGGGAGGCCAGCAAAAAGCAGATTGCAGTAGTCTAAACGAGAGGTGACAAGGGTGTGGATGAGGGTTTTGGTAGAGTGCTCGGAAAGAAAGGGGCAGATTTTACGGATGTTGTAAAGAAAGAAACGACAGGTCTTGGCGGTCTGCTGGATATGAGCAGAGAAGGAGAGAGAAGAGTCAAAGATGACCCCAAGGTTTCGAGCTTGTCTAACATTGCTGTCTGGATGTCTCAACGCCACCTGAAATTAAATATGACCAAAACCGAGCTTCTCATTTTCCCACCTCCCCGCTCCCCCCGTTTTCTATTTTTGTTGATGGCTCTCTCTCTCTCTCTCATTCTCCCTAATTGGGTGCTAATAATCACTTATCGGAACACCTTTCACGCCTTACATAAGAACATAAGAATGGCCATACTGGGTCAGACCAATGGTCCATCTAGTACAGCATCTTGTTTCCAACAGTGGCCAATCCATGTCACAAGTATCTGGCAGAAACCCAAATAGTGGTAACATTCCATGCTACCAATCCCAGAGCAAGCAGTGACTTCCCCATGTCTGTATCAATGACAGACAATGGGCTTTTCCTTCAGGAACTTGTCCAAACCTTTTTTAAACCCAGATATGCTAACTGCTGTTACCATATCCCCCGGCAAAGAGTTCCAGAGCTTAGCTATTCATTGAGTGAAAAAATATTTCCTCCTATTTGTTTTAAAAGTTTTTCCTTGTAACTTCCTCGAGTGTCCCCTAGTCTTTGTACTTTTGGAACAAGTAAAAAATTGATTTCTAACTACTCGTTCTACACCACTCAGGATTTTGTAGACCTCAATCATATCTCCCCCTCATCCATCTCTTTTCCAAGCTGAAGAGCCCTAACCTCTTTAGCCTTTCATCATACGAGAGGAGTTCCATTCTCTTTATCATTTTGGTCATTCTTCTTTGAACCTTTTCTAATTCCACTATATCTTTTTTGAGATATGGTGACCAGAATTGAATGTAATACTCAAGGTGAGGTTGCACTATGGAGCAATACAGAGGTATTATATTATTTTCAGTCTTATTTATCATCCCTTTCCTAATAATTCCTAGTATCCTGTTTGCTTTTTTGGCTGCTGCCATACACTGGGCAGAATATTTCAGTGTATTATCTACAACAACACCTAGATCTTTTTCTTGGGTGTTGACCCCCAAGGTGGACCCTGGCATCAGGTAACTATGATTTGGACTATTCTTTCCAATGTGCATCACTTTGCAATTTTCCACATTAAATTTCATCTTCCATTTGGATGCCCAGTCTTCCAATTTCCTTACATGTTAGGATTTATACAGTTGGTGTAAATGCTCACACCCAAAGTTTGGCATGGAAATTGGCTCTAAGCGCTATTCTATAAATGGAACACAATTTGGAGCACCATCTATAGAACAGTGTTCTGTATGAATTGAATCTAGCCAAATATAGTTTACATAGAGGGGCATAATCAAAAGGAACGTCCTCGTTTCGATTTGGACGTCCTCGCAGAACATCCCGATCCAGGGACGGGGAAACCCGTATTTTTAAAACAAGATGGATGTCCACCTTTTGTTTTGATAATACGGTCAGGGACGTCCAAATCCTTAAATTTGGTCATCGCTAGACGTGGTCGTTTCTGATTTTCGGTGATAATGGAAACCAAGGACGTCCATCTCAGAAACGACCAAATGCAAGTCATTTGGTCATGGGAGGAGCCAGCATTTCTAGTGCACTGGTCCCCCTGACATGCCAGGACGCCAACCAGGCAACCTAGGGGGCACTGCAGTGGACTTCATAAATTGCTTCCAGGTACATCCCTTACTGTGTGTGCTGAGCCCCCCAACCCCCCCCCCCCCAAAACCCACTACCCTCAACTGTACACCACTACCATAGCCCTTATGGGTGAAGGGGGGCACCTAGATGTGGGTACAGTGGGTTTCTGGTAGGTTTTGGAGGGCTCGCTGTTTCCTCCACAAACGTAATAGGTAGGGGAGGGATGGGCCTGGGTCCGCCTGCCTGAAGTGCACTGCACCCACTAAAACTGCTCCAGTGACCTGCATACTGCTATCATGGACCTGAGTGCATCTTTAACATCTGATGTTTCTGTTTATGATCATATTTTTTACAACATTATGTTTGTTTATGTATATATTTTACATTTACGTTGGTTTTATTGTCATCCATCTTTATAGTTTACTGTTTGACCCCTGATGTAGACTCTTGCGTGCGTCGAAACACAGCCCATGTCGGGTCCTCCTTTTTAGAATAATAATAAAGACTGTTGGATTTGCATCTCCGGTGGTGATTCATCCTTTGTCAGCCTCTACTTTTGACTACTGTGTTTTCCTCATCGTAGAGATATTTCTCCTGTTGTGTACTATGGACCTGAGTATGACTTCTGAGGCTGGCACAAAATATTTTTAAAGATGTTTTTTGAGGGTGAGAGGGGGTTAGTGACCACTGGAGGAGTAAGGGGAGGTCATCCCCGATTCTCTCCAGTGGTCATCTAGTCAGTTCGGGCACCTTTTTGTGCCTTGGTCGTAAGAAAAACACGACCAGGTAAAGTCATCCAAGTGTTCGTCCTTGTTTCTTTCGATTAAGGGTCGAGGACATCCTAGTGTTAGGCACGCCCAAGTCCCGCCTTCGCTGCGCCTCCTACACGCCGCTTTGAACTTTGGCCATCCAAAATCGGCTTTCGATTATACCGATTTGGACGACCCTGTGAGAAGGACGTCCATCTTCCGAATTGTGTCGAAAGATGGGCGTCCTTCTCTTTCAAAAATAAGCCCGATAGCCACAATCTCTTCATTTACCTTCATATCTCTGGGTCAGACTGATGATCCATTTAGCCCAATATCCTACTTCCAACAGTGACCAATCCAGGTCACAAGTACCTGGCAGAAACCCAAATAGTAGCAACATTCCATTCTACTGATCCCAGGGCAAGCAGTGACTTCCCCCATGTCTAGCTTAATAGCAGACTATGAACTTTTCCAAACCATTTTTAAACCCAGATATGTTAACCACTGTAACCACATCCTCTAGCAACGAGTTCCAGAGCTTAACTATTTATTGAGTGAAAAAAAAATATTTCCTCCTATTCATTTTAAAAGTAGTACCGTGTAATTTCATTGAGTGTCACCTAATCTTTGTAATTTTGAAAGACTAAAAAATCAATTCACTTTAGATCCCACAGTAACTCCTTGTGGGCTTGGGTGAGCCACCTATTAACCCCATCGTGCCTTTGGCCCAATGCTGGTCAGATTCTAGCAGCATTGCTAGTCCAGGTCATGCCTCTCTATTTGGGGTAGCAGCAACATACTGGTGCCTCCCACTATATAGGAGAAGGCAATGGAAAACCATTCATGTATCATGCCAATAAAACCATAAGGGGGCCAGGGGGCGTGTCAAGATGGCGCCCAGAGCGGAAGTTTGGTAAGCTGCTCCAGCTTAGCTTCGAAAATCTTTTTTTTTCCTCTCATTGAAAAATGCCTCATTCAAAACGGAAAGGGGTCGTCCGGACAGTTCCCACACCTACCGGTACATCCATGCCGACGAGGCCAGGTCTAGAGCGCTTCTTCTCTGCTCTCCCTAGTGAAATTAGCGGGTTGGATTCCATAGCGGGAGGAGCCGGTGAAGCGGCTACCTCGCTGGAAGCGGAAACATCTCTATCTCCCCCGCCAGCCTCTATGATCCCTCCGTGCCCTGCGCACACAGCGAGTCGAGAGGGAAACCCATCGCAAGCCGGAAAGGCTGACGCTGGAGGACCCTGTGGGGTAACCGACCCTGTGAAAGTAACAGCAGCTGCGGGGAAAGAACCGGAGGTCAGCCTAGGTCAGATATGGCTGAAATTGCTGGATATGGATAAAACCTTGCAGCAGTCTTCTGTAGAGGTAAAAACTTTGAACACCACTGTACAAGAACTGAAGGATTCCATAGAAGTTGTTAAACAAGATTTTTCTTCTCAGATAGAGACTTTACAGAAAAAGATGACTCAAATTACAGAATTTAAAGTGGCTGCAATAAAAGATAATATGAAATTAAGAAGAAAATTAGAACAAATGGAGAATTTTAATAGAAGATTAAATCTTTGGCTACTTAATTTTCCTAAATTAGCAGGGATTCCCCCATTAGAAATTTTTACAAGATTTTGAGAGAAAATTTAAATTTCCCACATGAGGCAATCCCGCCATTAAATAAAATATATTTTATACCTAATACAATTAAAAAAGTAGAAGGAGAGAAATCAATGGATTTAAATAATATCACAGCCATTTTGGAACAAACTTTAGATGAAGCAACGGAAAGAGCAACGTTGATTGCTTCTTTTGTCTTCCAGCAAGATTTGAATTTAGTAATGAGACTTTACTTTAAAACTACAAATCGCACATTTGGAGGACAAAAATAATCTGGATTTATCCAGATGTGACTAAGACTACTCAACAAAAAAGAAAACTGTTTCTTTCTTTGAGGTCTAAAATAATAGAATTAGGAGGATCCTTCCTTCTTGCGTACCCATGTAAATGTGTTGTAAGGTTAAATCAAACAAAATATGTGTTCTTTAATCCTGATCAGCTTAAATCTTTCCTAGACTCAAAACAACGATAGAGACTTTGTAGGAGTAAAACGAGAGTGTTGGCGGCACCAATTTCTTTAACAGTTTAGAGATTAAAAAAAATGTAACCTTCACAAATTCCTACCCCCCCCCCCCCCTTCTTTATTGAGGTCTAATGAAGCTAAATGTTATGTTACCTTTGAGGAAAGTAAATTCCTGCGTGTTTATTTTGTTTCCAAAGCTGTATTTCACTTAGCAGTTTTTATGTCTGTTTAAGTTGCAAAAATCAATAAATAAATAATATTTAAAAAAACATAGGGGGGGGAGGGAGTATCCCTCATTGTGTGGACCCCAGGAATCAGTTTCACACGAGGATGGATCTGGAATTAAATGAGGTAACATGAAAATGCTTATAGGGCCAGAACATGTAATATAGAGGGATTTAATCAGTACAATAGAACAACATTGCTTCATATCTGCATCAGTGGCGTACCAAGGGGGGGGCGGTGGGGGCGGTCCACCCCGGGTGTCAGCGGGTGGGGGGTGCTCCGCGAGAGGACAGCTTTTTTTTAAAAATCCATGCAGCGATCGCCGATGCAGGCAGCGCCTCGCGTCTGCCCTGCATGAACTGAAAAGAGGAAATCGCTTTGCTGACGTCGGCCTTCCCTCGCTTGTTGTCCCGCCCTCGAGGAAATAGGAAGTTACCTCAAAAGAGGGCGGGACAACAAGCGAGAGAAGGCCCGACGTCAGCAAAGTGATTTCCTCTTTTCAGTTCATGCAGGGCAGACGCGAGGCACTGCCCGCATCGCTGCACGGATTAAAAAAAAAAAGCAGGGTGGTGGCTTTAGGGTGAAGAGGGCTCAGGCTTCTCAACGGAGGGGGGGGGGCTCAGATGGGAGAGGGGGGCTCAGAGGGGAGAAGGGGATTGGTGAGGTGCTCAGAGGGAAGAAGGGGATTGGGGAGGGTGGGGGAGCTAAGAGGGGAGAAGGGGATTGGGGAGGTTGGTCATAGGGGAGAAGGGGATTGGGGAGGGTGCTTAGAGGGGAGAAGGGGATTGGGGAGCTCAGAGGGGAGAAGGGGATTGGGGAGGGTGAGGGTGCTCAGAGGGAAGAAGGGGATTGGGGAGGGTGGGGGTGGTCATAGGGGAGAAGGGGATTGGGGAGGGGAGTGCTCAGATGGGAGAAGGGGTCTGGGGGTCTGACAAGGGGGCAGGAGGGAAAATGGGTCCATGCCTGGGGCAGGTGGGAGAATGGGTTTGGGGCTGAAAAGGGGGGATGCAAGGCATGTGGTGGATGAAGGGGGCTGGAACTGGGGGCTGAAAAGGAGGGTATTTGGGATAAGGGGGCTAGTACTGGAACTGGGGGCTGAAACGGGGCAGGGGCTGAAACTGGGGGCTTTAAGGGGGACAGGGAGAACTGGCTGGGGATGAAGCTCGGGACTGATGGGAGAAAAGGGCTGGGGACTGGTGGGATAGTGGGGCTGAAAAGGGGGGCAGGTGGGAGATGTGGGCTGGGGCTGGAACTAGGGGCAGGTGGAATAAGGGGGCTGAAAAGAGGGGGCAGAGAGAGAGGGGACAGACCCTGGATGGAAGTGGGGAGTGTGAGGGAGGGCAGACCTTGGATGGATGGGAGAGGGAGGGCAGACGGATTGAAGGGGCAGAGAGAAAGGGCAGATGGTGGGTGGAAGGGGGAGAGAGAAAGAGGGCAGACTGGGGTAAATGGTGGATGGAAGGGGCAGAGATAGGGGGCAGATGTGGATGGAAGGGAGAGAGAGATGGCAGACTGGGGCAGATGGTGAATGGAAGGGGCAGAAATAGAGGGCAGATGTGGATGGAAGGAGCAGAGAGAGAGGGCAGACACTGGATGGAAGTGACATTAGAGAGGGCAGACACTGGATGGCAGAGAGTGAGCGAAGACATGCTGGATGGAAGGAAGACAGTGAAAAGAAGATGAGGAAAGCAGAAACCAGAGACAACAAACTGTAAATATATATTTTAATTATTTTGCTTTAGGATATAGTATTGTAGCTGTGTTAATAAATGTTTATAAGTAGAACATGTAAATAAGGTCATCTTTTTATTGGACTAATTTTAATACATTTTGACTTAACTTTCAGAGAACAAAACCCCCTTCCTCAGGTCAGGATAGGATAATGTAACAGCACTATACTGTATTGACCTGAGGAAGGAGATTTTGGCCTCTGAAAGCTAAATGTATTAGTCCAATAAAATGATATTATTTGTTTTATTTCTATTTGTTAATTTGTAAAGTGGTGATTGGTATTTGTTAGTTTTTTCAAATTTACATCTGCTGTCTTTATATTTTGCACAGTACTAGGGGACATTTTCTGTTTCTGTGGTGTTGCATTGTATGCAGAGTCTGGCATCGGGGGTTCAGTTTAATTTTTGTCTAAATAGAAAGTTTATGATTACTTATTCTATAGTGGATTAGGGTGTATTTGTGTTTGTGAAAAAGACATGGCTTTCAATTGGCATTGACTGTGTAGGATCGACGATCTGTACTAATCTATCTGTTTTCGTTTTACAATAGGTGAATTGATGTTCTAGTGCTCACTGTAGTGTTTAAGATGCTTTCCTTTTCCTTGTGTGACTTGTAGAAATGACTGCTTATGGTATGGTAGAATTGCTCTATAGGTCCTGAGTGTTTTGTATTCTCGGTATGCCTAGTACTGGATGTGGGGGGGGGGGGGGGGGGGGGGGGGGGGGGGGGGGGGGGGGGTGTTAAAAAATGACCGGCCCCGGGTGTCAACTACCCTAGGTACGCCACTGATCTGTATGTTTCTCAAATGTTAAGCTTCACTTCTCAAGGGCAAGTCAGACAATAGATAATTCACACTGAAGGCATCCCACCATTATCTTTCAACCATAAAACTGAGTAAGTACCTTTTTTAACAAAATTATTCTGCTTACAACAGAGAAATACTGTGTTCTCATTTCAGTTTAGTAGCGATACAGACATTCTCTCACACCAATGAGACATAAAATTGCATCAAACATAAAAGAAAATATATTAAACTAAATTACTGAGGATTTAACCCCCCCCCCCAAAAAAAAAAGCATAATGACTTCAATATTATACATTTTTTCACTCAATGGACTATAAAAAGCAATGATACAGAGTGTAGCCTTCAGTCATATATATATATATATATATATATATATATATATATATATATATAATATACATACAGGTATACACAAGAGCATACCCAGAATATTTTTACAAGGAGTGAACCTCCCCCTGCCCCCAAGCCACCCTCCCTATGCTGCTGTGGCTGCCACCCTCTGTCTCCTGCCCCCCTCATGCCACCATGCCACCCGGGCAGCGGTAACACACTCTTGAGCTGCCTGTGGCCTGCTCTGGGATTTCTTCCCAGGGACAGGATGGTTCAGGGAGGAAGTCCCAGTGCTGCCCGGGTGAAGACTGCAGAGAGTATATTAAGGTGGGGGTGGGGGCTGGACTGACAAGGGGGTACGTACTCCACTGATGCTTCTAGTTTAAATATGCCCTTGGGTACACACAGTGCTGTTTCTCTAGGAAAAAAAGGTGCCAGTACTCATAAAGAGCCAATCTTAAGGGGTGGGGTAAGTATCTGTGGCTCTGCTCATTCAGTAGCCACACCCTTGTGAACAGCCATGCAACATTTAAAAACAGGCAGAATTCCAAATATTACACCAGTCCCTAGAAAACCAATGCATCTCTTGTTGGGAAAACAGAACAAACAGGATTTTCAACACAGAAACTACGTATCAGCAGAATATCTTACCTCAGTCACATATACGCAGATTGTGCAGTGGGAATAAAATCAGAGCTGATTCAGATTTCCCCTGATGACCTGGACCTGACAGGAGTTCATACATTTTTCAGATTTAAATGGTAAGAGCAGTTACAGCTGGAAACAAGCAAATAGGTTGGGACTACAGGCAGGGGTGTAGCCAGACCTCATGGTGGGAGGGGCCAGAGCCCGAGGTTGGGGGCACATTTTGAGTGCCGCTCCACTGCCCCCCCTCACTCCCCCCCTCCCACTGCCTCACCTCGCCTCCTCACCCACCCACCGCCTCGCCCCCTCACAAACAAATACCTTTGCTGGCAGGGGTCCCCAACCCCCGCTAGCCGAAGCCTTCTTCAGCGCTGGTCTCCAGCACAGCCGCATTCGCGGCCTGCCCCCTGCTCTTTCTTCTTGGTCCTCCTGTGCAGGTGTGCTGAAAAATGAATCTGCACGCATCCAAAACATGCACCTACACTACCGTAGGCCATTTTTCAGCGCACCTTAGTAAAAGGACCCCTTGGTTTGTCTTTTTTTCTTATTTTGATCATATACCAGAGGTCTGCTCTGGTTTGTCTTGCCTTGTTATCCACTTTGAACTGCAAGGTATTAGCAGGATATAAGCTTGTATGATATGGAATCCACAGAGGCTAGAGCACCAGACTTGGAAAACCTGAGGCGGACACAGAGGTATATAGAAGAGACCTTCAGGGACATAGCAGAGGTCTGACCTCCAGTCTGGAAATCTCTGTACTGCCATGGAGAAGAAAAAAGTCACCTGAAAAGGGAGTACTTCTCTGGTGTAGCCAGGACCTGCCCTACCACTGATATAATGTGCTCTTGCACCAAGGATGAATTTTCAAAGGCATATGCCAAGGTGGGAAAAGTTTCAAAGGC
Organism: Microcaecilia unicolor; assembly: GCF_901765095.1. NCBI lineage: Eukaryota > Metazoa > Chordata > Amphibia > Gymnophiona > Siphonopidae > Microcaecilia > Microcaecilia unicolor. Next base: position 74,428,559 of record NC_044031.1, read on the forward strand.
TGTTGTAGTTGATGAATCAATTATTAGGCATGTAGACAGCTGCGTGGCTGATGAGTGTCAGGATCATGTGGTCACTTGCCAGCCTGGCGTGAAGGTGGCAGATCTCATGCATCATGTCCCAGCTCCTCTAATGCAATTTCTTGTTTATGTGGGGGTGGGATGTGGCTCAGAGAAGGTCCTCGGAATAGGCCAGAGGAAGGCTGTTTGCATCACTGAAGAGAGGGAAGGGAAAGGGATGGGAGAGACAAAATTGCTGGATAAGGGGAGGGGGCAGGGGAAAGAGGGGAAATGAGGAAGAAGCAATAGGAGATAGGGTAGAGGGCAAGAGATAATGGCCTAGAGGCAAGGAAGGAGAGATAGAGATGGAGCTGGGACTGGGGCTGGTGAGGGGAAGAGAGGCAGTGGAGGGTAGGTGAAGGCTGAGAGGGTGAGCACAAAGGATGGAAATGAGGGACTAAAGAATGGGTAAAAAATATAAAGGAGGGGATAGGAGACTAGGGAAGGAGAGAGACAGAGGGGGCAACGGGAGTGCTGAAGACAGGACAAGAGGGAGATAGAAAAAGCCAGTAGATAGTTGAGAACTGAAAAAAAGGAGACTAAGGAATAGAGGGTAAGAGAAAGGGAGAATGAGTGTAAAATCAAATGAGAAGATCTAAAGGCAGAGAAGAGAAAAGAGTAAAAAAAAAAAAAGCATAATGAGAAAAATCAGTGCCAGATGGATGTAGAGAAGGAAAGGGAGGAGACGAGAGGAAATGGAAAGGCAAACTAGGAAAATAATTTAGGATAAGACTGACTGAAGAAAAGTGAGAGTCTGGGACCTGCCCAATTAGAAAAATAAAATGCCCAAACAACAAAGGTAGAAAATATTATGAAATGCTTTTTAAAGACTGGGGTATGAGGCGCACGCTCAGTAGTATTCTATAATATGGGTACACAAGTCACATAGGGCTAGATTCTATATATTACACCTAAAAAATCAGTGCTGAAAAAAAGTATACCTAGGCATAGTCTATAAACCGTGCCTAAATTTAGGCACGGTTTATAGAATATGCCTAAATCTAGGTATAGTTTATAGAATATGCCCAACACCCATTTTCAGCGACCATATTTAGTCATGGCCATTTATGCGAATGAAAACCTGGTATAAATGACACCGCCTAAATTATGCACAGAACGGGCATATACTATAACACTGTGTATAAATTCTAGGAATACCTACGATCCACCCATACCCCTCCCATGGCCATGCCCCCTCGTTAGATCCATGTCTTAGAATTTATAGAACATGCTTAGACATCTGTGTGTGTAAATTCCAATAAATGCCAATTAGTGTCAGTCCTGTCTATCCCAGTTAATCCCACCATTTACCTTTCCTTCCATATTTCAATTATCTAGCTTAAATCACTGTATTTAATTACATCTGTCCCTAGCTCAAGTTTTACTGGTCTAACATTATATGATGTATTTTACTTTCTGTTTGAACATGTTCATGCTTTTCTAATTGTTATGTAAGTCACATTGAAACTGAGTTCTACTCAGGCTAATGCGGGATATAAATGTCATCAATAAAATAAATAATAGCTTGTTAAGTTCAACTATCAGTACAGATTGGCTTGTTAAGATAATTAAGTTGTGCGCACAAATCCAGAATATGACCATATTTGCTTGCGCAACTCATCACACTACATAGAATCTGGGGGATAGTGTGTAAATGCAAGGGCTTTTAAACAGGGGGAGGTGAAAGATCCCAATGAAACCAAGTCACAAGATGACCAAAAACGTTTAAAGGTTTATTCTCCATTCATGAGCTAAATTTGTCAATATTTGTGCCTATTTTATAAAGGATGCACTTGCCTGCTCGCTCATAATAGAATGTTAGTGGACCAAATTACACGTGCCCCCATGCGGATGAGAGCCCTTTATAGACGTGCCCCAAGTGCCTGACTTTAAACTCTCTATAACAGCTATGTGAGAAGTCCAAAAAGGTGCCTGATTTAAGCCTGTTTTTGATGTGCACTTAGCAGATTGGTTTATGTTTTGCACTATTGGATTGATGATGAATATATGCTGTATGAATTCTAAAGCTTGTTTTTCATCTTTGTTGGTCCATTACACATTTTGTTCACATTATTGGCAATGTTGGGGCTGTTTAAAAATATATATCTTATAAATGGAAATGGAATGGTACTTGATATACCGCCTTTCTGTGTTTTTTTTGCAAATACATTCAAAGCAGTTTACATATTATATACAGGTACTTTATTTGCACCTGGGCCAATGGAGGGTTAAGTGACTTGCCCAAAGTCACAAGGAGCTGTAGTGAGAATCAAACCCAGTTTCCCAGGATCAAAGTCCACTGTACTAACCACCAGGCTACTCCTCCAGGAAACAGAGGTGACTGTGTGCTTTTCTAAAACAGGCTCTCACTTGCAGCCTAAGTGCCAATACTCACCTCTGAAGCAGGTACAAATGCATGAGTATACTCTATAGGCTAGATTCTATATATATATATAGTGCCTAAAGAATTGTCATCAAAACCCCCCACTTAAGCGGTATTCTTTACGCCACACCTACAGTTCAGCACAGTTTAAAGAATAAATGCTTAAGCAGACAGGTCACACGTAAATGTATGCACCACCATTTGCACCAATGAAAACGTAGTGCAAATGCCCACACCTAAATTTACACATGGAGCACCATTATTCTATAATTACATGCGTAACTCAAAACCACACCCCCGATCTGCCCCAAAATGCCCATTAACCACGTGTAATAGCACCTAACAATATGCGAACGTACATTTACATCGGTGCAATTAATGCCATTAATTGATTTTTAGCACCTAATCATTGGCACTGATTGGCTCGTTATTCAATTAAATTGAGCACACAAATCGGGCGTGTACCCAAATTTCTGCATGTGTAACCTCTTGCTATATTGGGACCTTTGAATGGAGCCCTGGGTGGGAGGAGCCCAGCAGGGAAAAGTCATGAGTCCATCTAGAAATTGAGAATGTCCTGATTTCTGGAATCTCAGTGTGGGGTGGAGCTGGTAATTAGTATATAAGGGAGGATAATATTGTAGAATTTGTCCTTGGTAGCCTGTGTTTGAGAACTTCTATTCCCCTGCCAAGTGACCCGGTGGAAAGAGAAAGAGGGGCACCTGCTGAGCCAACCCTGACAGTGGAGTAAGATCAGGGTCATTGCTGTTAACCTGCTTAGCCAACAGAGGAGCCAAACTGCGGACTGAGATTGAGGACTCTTGCCGCAAACTGGGCTTAAAGGTAGGACACTATGTGCCCGCAGCTGGTGATTTCTTTTAGGGTAAATCCCTGCAAGACTGAGATGGTAATGCTGGATCCAAATCTCAAATGGTAGTGGTGTTGCATAGGAGAAACTGACTGTGGGGTGTTATCTGGCTACAGGTCAGGTGAAAGGGCTTTGCACATGTGCATAACCCAAGAAGTTAAAGTTATCTGCTCTTGTGACTCTGTAAGATCAAGCCTGAGATGCCATCATAACTGTATGCTGAGGACTAACATGTCAATCATTACTTAGTTCAATTCTGTTAAATAACGTTCAGTTGATTTTCTTGACTTTCCTGACTACTGTGTAGTTCCTGGGTTGATATCGGAGGGAATCTGAAGTGAGTTATCACACGCAGTCTCCCGAACCCAAAGGTAAGCTCTTGGAGAAAACCAGAAAGCCTAACCGGGCTAAGTGAGAGAAGTGGGTTACACATGTACTTTTGAGTGCCATACATAGAATTTGGGAGATGGTTACCTGAATAAGTACACACTGTTTTGTCAACATGCACATAATGTGGGGTATTATTTTTATAAAAGGCCCTTTCAACACGTAAAACAGTCTTTACATTTGGAAAAACGTTAAGAAAAGTATGCCCCACATGTACAAGCTATACAGAGAGTGGCTTCAATTTGCCACTATCCATGTAACTACAGACACCACCCCACAATGTCCCTGGATCTTCTTCTAGCAAAATGCATAACTTTTGGCTGCCTAAATTTTATTTATTTATTTATTTATGCATTTGAATCCCACATTTTCTAATCAGGTAGTTGGTTCAATGTGGCTTACTAGTTATATCATGTAGACATGTTACAATAACCGTTAGAAGTTAGATCTGTCCTTGAATCATGTGCTGTTAATGCTCTGGTATCATGGTATGGGATCATCGGAGAAGAGTTTTCAGGTGTTTTCAGAATGTTAAGTAGTTGTCCATACATTTGAAGGCTTTTGGTAGTGCGTTCCATATCTTGGAGCAGATGTATATAAAGTTGGTTGAGTAGGAAGATTTATTATATATCAGGTCTTGACATTTGGGAAAGTGGAGGTTGAGATAAGTTCTTGCTCCTCTGATTGCGTTGCGTGTAGGTATTTCTGTTATGTTTGTCATGTACTCCGGTGCAAGTCCAAATATTACGCTGTAGGCGAGGGAGCATATCTTGAAGGATATCTGTGCTTTGACTGGTAGCCGGTATAGGTTTTGGTCTGGCGCTTTCGAATCGGCCTGCTGAACATTTACCCTACCGTGTTTTTGACTGGTAGCATAAATGTACATTGTATATTTCCCACAGATAATTTCATCAGAGAAGATTCTTCACAAGGAATATTACCACTGGCTGTTTGGTGACCTTTGCTAAGTATTGGACACTGACATTTCCTTATTCCTTAGAGTATCTATACAATAAAGGACTTTAGAAAAGTCAAACCAAAGTGATGGCTAAACAAATTTCCTCTGTGAATTTCATGCTATATCTGTTCTGCTTCTTAAACTACTTTATGATTATTATTATTATTATTATTTTCTATGAGCCATGTTGAAGGAGTGGAACGCCGGTACTACCTGAATACTACTGAGCAACAGGACAACCTCATGTTTTGTGCCTACTGATGGACTTTTACTTATGCACTCTACCTCTGCTTTTGGCTGTTTGGCCACACCTTATTACTGCACTGGACATTTGTGCCTTATCCAGTTTTACTGTTTACTAACAAAAGAAGTTTGCTGTTTACTAATGAACAGACAGAATGCAGGGCTATTAGACATATAGCTTGTAACAGTAGTTTGCAAGGCCTATACAAGACCAGCTTGCCTGTAGCAACGCCATCTGAATAGACGACCTTGGAGGGTGCTGACACCCCCCTGCATTCCTGAGCCGAACCTTATCTCCTGTGCTAGAAAGGAGCATTGTGTGTGTGTGAAGAATAAGCTGCTAAGTTTCGTTTTTCTTGCCAGTATCATTTCAGTGTTATGACGTGTGTACGTACTGGGACTACAATTTGTACTGTAAGAACTACAAATGTTTACTGCGCATGACAGTTGTGACGTGTAAGGGGCCAAATGCGCAGGCCCAGTAGGGAAGTATAAATGTAAGCGTCAGATGATTTATGACACACAGTGTCCCGAGGCTACTCGGTGCTGTTCACTTGCTAGCAATAAAGTTGCCTTGTTTGGAACCAAAATTTGCCTTTCGTCTCCTGATTTCCCACCTGTTTCATTGGCGACCCAGATGGGACAGAAGTAGAAAGGGGAATCGGATTATATTCTTCCCCTCCCCCACTGCGGTCGGATCGGGTCATCGACCCCCACCTGAGAAGGTGGTGAGTGGCCACCGCTGATTTCAGCGTCCATCTCCCGGAGGAGGGCCGATCCACTCCGCCTGACTGTGGAGGGGGCTGTGTGGTTCCGACAAGGCACCTTTTTCCATTTCAGAGAGAAGCGTACGACGGCGCAGCCTGCGACCCCGGCGGACAGGCGAGTATACTCTACGTAGTGACCGGCCCAGTAAGGACCGAAGAAGAGGCGTGATCACCCTCTTTTAGCCAGTGACTAATACGGACTATTGGTATCCGACTAGGTCCCGAAACTCACTAGGCTCCGACGACGAAACCGAGCGGCGAACGGGAGGGTTTCTTGTGGCGTATGAGAGTGTGTGAATGGGCTTGCAGTTCCAGGCCGGGCGACCGCGTCCTGGTCAGGCCGAGTGTTGACCCTTCTGTGTCTGGTGGAACGAGACCCCTTACTCCTCCACCTCCCCTTTCCCCCTTTGTCCGTCACCTGTCCTTTGGCACTCAGGTTAGGATGGGCGGGGGTGGGTCCTCACCGTTAGATTTAATGACGGAACACTTTAGCGAAGTGTTCGACCTAGATAAATGTAGCAGGGCCGGGATGATACAGAGATGTCAATTTATGTGGCCAGGGCTAGGAATTGCTGGATGGCCCCCGGAAGGGTCATTCGAGTATGAAAAAGTGGCGGCGGTCATGAATATTGTTATAATTGAGGGAAACCCAGGCTGTCCCGAGGACATTCCATACATAGAAGCGTGGTTGGATGTAGTCCGGGATCCGCCGGCTTGGGCCCAACGGAAGGTAGAAAAGGCCGCCCTTATGTTGGTAAAGCAGAGAAAAGGCCGGAAAACCAAACTTAGAACCCTGCCGACCCATGCCTTCGCTCTCCACAGCTCGGCAACCGCTGCCGTCCCGAAGGCCGCAGGGACCGCCCCCCATACGGCCTACCGCCCCTAGCACTGAAGCCACTGAGACCACGCCCCCTGCTACCAGAGTCAAGGCAGGAACTACGCCCAGTACTACCAACACACTTTCTAGGAAAAAACCCCCAAAGAAAACCGCAGGGAAAGTTCAGGGTTCGGCCGAGAAGAAGCCTCCAAAAGCCCCGATACTTGCTACGGCGGAAGCATACGAAGACGACATCGCGCCGCCGCCCTATGCTCCTATGTACCCTGACCTTACGGGCCTAGCAGAAGGCCCCGCTGACGCCGAGACTTCCGGGTCAGAGTCGGATGCCGGGGAGACGTCCCGCCCAGCCTCACCTGAGTCACCTGGCCTCGCAACCACACGGAAGAGTAAACGGGTTGTGAAGAACATTACTCGGTTCCCCCCAATCGAGTCCGCAACAGGCCCTTCCGTCCAGCCGAAGAGGGGGAACCTCCCACTTATTCCCAGTTCGACAGTCCACCACCTATACCCCTAACCCGGCGGAAGGGGGGGGCCAGCCCATCGAATCAACAGTTTATAGCCACGTTCCCTTCTCAAGTGCCGATTTGTATAACTGGAAATTCCATGGGCCGTCCTACGACCAGAAACCCGAGCAGCTGATAGAGCTGGTGGAAGGCATTATATACAGCTATAATCCAACTTGGGCAGACCTTAGGCAGTTGAGCGCCCACGTCCTGACCTCTGAAGAACGCCGCCTTTTACAACAAAATATGGAGCAAGCCATCCGGGATGCGAATCCGGCTCATGCCAATTTACAGAACCTAATAGAAACGGAGGCGCCCATCGCTGCCCCTACGTGGGACTACCGAACCGCCGAAGGCCAAACCTTTATCCGCCGATACCAGCAGGCGTACCTGGCCGCCTTAAAGAAGGGGAAGCAGAAGGTTACCAACATGGGAAAAATCCACAGTGTGGTCCAACAAAAGGACGAGAGACCAGGGGACTTCCTTGAACGACTTATGGAAGCATTCAGGAGGCACAGCCCGATAAATCCCGAGGACCCTAAGAACCTCCCAACCGTGGTTATGAGTTTTGTTAGCCAGTCGGCACCGGATATACGAAGAAAGCTACAGAGAACAGAGGGGTTCGAAGGGATGAGCCTAAGCCAACTGAAAGCTATAGCTGATCGCGTATTCGGATATCGCGACCAGGAGGAGAAGGTGGAGGCCCGGAAGGAATCGACCAGACGGATGCGGGAGAAGGCAGATGTGTTGGCCACGGTGCTGGAAGAACGAATGAGGTCTAGACCGAAGGGGAGGGGCAGGAGAACAAGAGGAACGCGGTCCCCCATAGGGCGTAACCAGTGTGCAAATTGCCGACAAGAAGGACACTGGTGGGCTGATTGTCCAGAGGAGATACGGGACAACCCGAGAGAAGAGGAATCATGGGACCGGCAGAGAGAGGAGGAGACCGGCGACCGCACGGGGGCCCCTAGGCGAGGCCGTGGAAGGGGCCGAAGAGAGAGAGGACGGGATGACCGGAGGAATGGCAGATGGCTGTGGACGCTACCCGAGACAGCACAGCATGAAGAAACCGGGAGGGCAGAGTCCCCACTGACCCTCTGGTGGAAATTCGGGTGGGGACAGAATCTATGAAGGCCTTACTAGACACGGGGGCCCAGCGATCTGTTATCACCACTGCCATAGCCCCAGCCACGAAAGAAACTATACCAATTGTGGGAGCCTCCGGGAAATCCCTTGCGGCCCCCCTCCTCAAAGAGCGCCAAGTCCAGATCGGAGGGACGATGGTGTCCCATCAGTTCATACACATCCCTGGATGCCCCGGTCCCCTTGATTGGTCGAGACCTACTCTGTAAGCTCCAGGCCACCTTGAAGTTCAAGACTACGGGTGAAGTGGAAGCTCGCTTTGAAGATCGGCCAGTGACACTTATCTGTCCAGTAAGAGAAGAATGGAGACTACACGTTCCCCCAACTGTAGGACCCGGCGACTGCCGTTACGACCAGAACACCCCTTTCGCCCAGCAGAGGCGAGCCATAATGGATGAAGTGCCTGATGTATGGGCAGAATTGAACCCCGGCGGACTGGCCGTTAACGCTATCCCCATCTGGATTGAGCTCAAACCAAATGCTCAAGTTGTCAACCAAGGACAATACCACATCCCCTATGCAGCCCGGCATAGTATGCACACACATTTACAGAAACTCCTTCAACAGGGAGTCCTTAAACCAATCAGATCCGCATGGAACACCCCATTGTTGCCCGTTAAGAAGCCAGGAACATCCGAGTACAGACCCGTCCAGGACCTGAGGAAAGTCAACAACCAGGTAGCCGACATAGTTGCCCTCGTACCAAATCCATACTCCATCCTAGCCCAAGTGCCATCTCAGACCAAGTGGTACAGTGTCATTGATTTGAAGGACGCCTTCTTTTCCATCCCTCTTGCTGTCGACAGCCAAAAGTTGTTTGCCTTCACGTGGGAAGACTTGCAGACGGGAACCAAGCAGCAATATACATGGACCCGTCTTCCCCAGGGGTTCAAGAACTCGCCTACCCTCTTCGGCGACCAACTCGCCCAGGACCTGAAGACGTATCAGGACGAGTATGGGCCGGTCGTCCAATACGTGGATGACCTGTTGGTGGGCCGTGAAACGTACACGGACTGTGCAGAAGCTACCCTTTACCTCTTGAAGACCCTGGAAGCCCAGGGGTACCGGGCCAGTCGCAAGAAGGCACAGATATGCGAGATCGAAGTCGAGTATCTGGGGTTTCGCCTCCGAGAAGGAACCCGAAGGCTCGGTATCCCCCGAACCCAAGCTATCCGCAACCAACCCACTCCTGCAAACAAGAAGGAATTACGGGCACTCCTCGGAGCCGCTGGATATTGCCGCATTTGGATCATCAATTTTGCTGTCCTGACCCAAGACTTGTACGCCAAACTGAAAGGACCTGAACTCGAGGGCCAAGATCTCCGGTGGGAGAAAAGCGAACTGAAAGCCCTTCAGGACCTTAAGGATGCCCTTGCGGCCCCACCAGCGCTCGGACTGCCAGACGTGACTAAGCCGTTCCACTTGTTCATCGACAAAAAGAAGGGATTGGCACTTGGAGTCCTTACCCAACTGGTCGGTACCTGGCAACGCCCTGTAGCATACCTCTCCAAGAGCATGGACAACGTGGCACGAGGATGGCCGGGCTGCCTACGAAGCATTGCGGCTGCTTGTCTCCTGATACACGAGGCCAATAAACTCACGTTCGGCCAAACACTTTTTGTGACCACACCCCACACCATCCGCGGCCTACTCGAGAGCCACGGACCCAGATGGATGACCAACTCCCGATTGGTCAAATACCAAGCCCTCCTGTGCGAAAATCCGGAGGTGCGGATCCTGGACACGACCAACCTCAATCCTGCCACCCTCCTTCCGGCCCCTGAACCACCGCTCCACGACTGTGAAGAGGTAATGGCCACTGTGCACTCGAGCAGACCGGACCTGAAGGATCAACCCTGGCAAGGGGGGCATCACCCTTTTTACCGATGGAAGCAGCCAGGTGATAGAGGGAATTCGAAGAGCTGGCTATGCGGTGGTGTCTGAGGACCATGTGATCGAGGCTATGGCTCTGACACCCGGAACATCAGCCCAGAAGCGGAGCTAATCGCCCTCACCAGAGCCCTCCTGTGGGCTGAAGGAAAAGTTGTCAACATTTACACCGACTCCAAATACGCTTTCCTCACCCTCCAGGTGCACGGAGCCTTGTACAAGGAGAGGGGATTTCTGACAGCTGAAGGGAAAGGACTTGCAAATGCCGCTGAGATCTGCCAATTACTCGAGTCGGTATGGAAGCCGAAGAAGGTGGCTGTGATGCACTGCAGGGCCCACACTGGAAGAACGGACCCTATCGCCCGGGGAAATCAGCGGGCAGACGACGCTGCAAAAAGGGCAAGTCAGCTCCCCTACTCCTCTCACCCTCCTGACCCCGTACTCATCGTCCAGCTCCCTACGGAGACCCCTATCTACACCCCCCAAGAAACGGAATGGGCCCAACAAGAGGGTCTACAGTCACGCAATGGCTGGTGGATACTACAGGATGGGCGCATATGGATACCCGAAGCCTTGGCCTGGACGGTGGCCAAGGAGGCTCACGACCGCACCCACCTGGGAAGGGACGCCCTGGGGCGCTTACTTGAGAAGACCTACTACATCAACAAACTATCCCTGTGGACCAAAAACGCTTCCAGCCGATGCGCGACTTGTGCCCGGAACAACCCTCGAACGGGGCCCGGCCCTATGCCAGGACATGTTCTCCGAGGCACCAGCCCTTTCCACGTGTGCCAGATTGACTTCACACACATGCCCCCGGCGCGCGGCTACAAAGCTATCCTCGTCGCCGTGTGTACCTACACCGGATGGATTGAAGCCCAGCCCACTAGAACGGAAATGGCTAAAGAAGTTACCTCCCTACTGCTTCATCAAATCCTACCCAGATACGGCCTCCCCAAGCAAATAAACTCTGACAACGGCCCCGCCTTCGCTAGTGAAGTAACACAACAGCTCAGTACCAGACTGGGCCTCGATTGGAAGTTGCATTGTGCCTGGAGACCCCAAAGCAGTGGAGTAGTGGAGAGGGCTAACCGATCCCTGAAGAACCAGCTTGCCAAGCTATGCCAAGAAGCAAAAGCCAAGTGGCCCGACCTGCTTCCACTGGCCTTGCTGCATCTTAGGTGTACCCCCAAGGCTACCGGCCTTACTCCCTACGAGATGATGTATGCTAGGCCACCACCACTACCCTCCTTTCCCGACTCCTTGCAGATACAGGGTGAGAGTTCCTTAGTGAAACAGATGAGAGCCTTACACCAGGTAGTGCAAGACATCCAGCAGTACACTGAAAGAGTAGCTCCCTTGGTCCTCACCAATCCTACGCACAGGTTCAGGGTGGGAGACGAGGTCTGGGTAAAAGAGTGGGATGAATCTGACTGCCTAAAGCCCAAATGGAAGGGGCCCTCCCTTGTTCTCCTAACGACCTCCACCGCTGTTAAAATTGCAGGAAGCCCAGTGTGGATACATTGGACCCGACTGAAGCCTGCTGCTCCCACTAGCAGCACCCTGAAGCGTTGGACTGCGCACCAACATCCTGACGCTCCATTACGGCTGACTCTAAGAAAGACGTGAACCACCAGATTCATGCCTGCCCAGCAACAGGAACTCAGTTTCTGGACCCACTGCGTTTTTGGCTCTCTCTTTATCGCAGCCTTCATCGTGGGCCTCATTATCTTCTTGCTGCAAAAGCTCGGATACCTCCCACCACATATATAATGCTGACCATCTTCCTTCTCCTGTGTGCAGTTCCGAGCTATCATCCTGCCACCCTGAGCCTGAATTGCACTGAATGTTTGCGCCTCGTGCGCCACCGTATAGAGGGAGGATATCACCTAGTCACTACCCTCATTCACCAGACGCAGCCCCCGGAAGGCGATTGCCAGCTTCTCCCGACTTGTGCCCTCATCACTCCAAATGGCCTCCAACAGTTCCACAGATGCCTCCAAGGAAATCTCACTATCTGCCACAGCCCTACCAAACCAAGATACTACAATGTCACCCTCAGCGTAGGACTCCCTGCGTATGTGGCCGGACCTCCGGGAGTCGAGGGAGATGGCATTCTGTATTACATTAATTCCACTCGTATCCTTGTCGGTGGCATCCAAACTGTAGCAACCCTCACCTTCGACGTTGTGCCGCCATGGACAAGCACCCTTGGTCTCGCAGTGTGGTAGCCAGAGTTGGCGAGAGGCATACGTTAAGGACCACAAGTATGTCTGCCCCTTCAGTCCAGACATGAGATGCTGCTCCCCGTGGGTGTGGCTCCCATGCGCCGGCGACACTCGAGCCTCGGGCTGGGACCGAGTATGTGCTTATACGGGAGGAGGATATGCCGGATGCGCCGGCCTGGGCGAATTTCGTCGAGGTTCTGGTAACTATGTGTCCCTAGACTGGCCCATCCGAGGACACGACATGCCCTGGAGAGGAACGTGGGGCCTCGGCATTGACGGCGGAGGAATGGATCCGTTGACCTATATTACCATATATCAGAGTCTCGAAACGAAGCCTCCTACGCACTACCAGACTACTGTTGTCGGCTACCAAGACGTATTTGATGAAATTGCTCGTGCTGAGCAGACCGAGACTAAATTCCCCATTTCCCCAGAAGCCCGAAATATGTTCCTCAATTTGGCTGAAAACATCGCCCTCATCCCTCGGAATTGCCAACTGTTTCGTCTGTGGAGGCACCGACATGGGTGAACAATGGCCCTGGGAAGCGAGAGAGATCCGACAACACACATGGGATGCACTCAACACCACTAACATTACCTTTCCCCAACGGCCGAAGCCGTACGAATGGGCCCTGAGAACAAATATCATAGGTACCCTCTGCGCTAGTCGAGCGCCATCGAAGCGTTATTCTGTACCAGTGGGAGACTCTGCTTGTACGGGGGTTCTTCAGTATAATGGCAGCCGGACGACCTGGTGGCAAACGGACAACCTGCCCGCCCCGGAGCCTATCTGGACAGAACCCACCTTGAATACGACATGGACGTACGGAGGTAATGCCTCCCTCAAGTGGGTAGCCCCGGAGGGCTACTACTATATCTGCGGGCGCAGGGCTTACGAACAGCTCCCGGCCCGCTGGTACGGTACCTGTCTCTTGGGCACTGTCCGCCCTAGTTTTTTCCTTCTGCCCCTGCGAGTCGGCGAAACCCTGGGTATCCCCCTATACGTGGAAAAGGGGCCTGATAACCCGGCCAGACGCAAACGGTCTTTCCCACCCGTCAAGCCCAAAGTCCAAATTGGAGACTGGAAAGACAACGAGTGGCCGCCTGAACGCATCATTCACTACTATGGACCGGCCACGTGGGCTGAAGATGGTACATACGGGTACCGTACCCCTATCTATATGCTGAATCGCATTATTCGCCTACAAGCCGTACTCGAAATCCTTACTAACGATTCGGCCCTGGCCCTCAATATCCTAGCTCGACAGAACACTAAGCTCATTACCGCCGTCTACCAAAATCGCTTGGCTCTTGACTACCTCTTAGCCCAGGAGGGCGGGGTGTGT